>NC_046331.1:9602142-9912410 GCF_009819535.1 Lacerta agilis | reverse complement strand
TTTATTTTGTTTCGACTACGGCAGACCAACACGGCTACCTACCTGTAACCGGAATGAGTAAAATACCCATTACCTATCATAGTCCTCACTTTCCTCTCTCTCTACAAAGAACATGATAGGGGCAATGCACAGACTTACCAATATTATGGTATGTCGTCCACCCCAGACTGTACATTTTGCAGAAATTGGTGCTCAGAAGCACTGTTGCCTCCAGCTGTGGAGGCAAAGCACAGCCACTGTGCCTAGTAGCCTTCAATAGCCCCCCTCCTCCATGAATTTGTCTACTCTTTTAAAGTCTTCTAGGATGGTGGTTGTCACTGCCTCCTATGGAAGTGAGCTCCAAAGTTTAACAGGGGCTGGCAGGTATTTAACTTGGGATCTTCCGCATGCAAAACAGATCCTTCAGAGGTTTGTCCAATCTTCTTTTAAAGCCATCCAATATCAGTCCCTGGTCTCTAAGGCAGCCTGGGGCAAATTTTGATACTAAAGTTCAAAAACTATTGTGATTTTGCAATACAATGAGGCCTACTTTTCTTTAAGTATTTTGATGGGTTCCACCAAAAGTTGTCCATTAAGGACTGGAAATAAAGTTGAATAGGGAAACCTTCAGTCTCCTCCCACATTTTTTTTTTTAAATAAACTTTTCAGGAAGTTCTAGAGCACTTTTGCAGAGGAAGGGATGCTGTACTCAGGTTGCAGCTTTCCCTTCTTGCAGACATGAGATGTCTCACTGATCCTTCCTTATCTCCCTTGAGATAAGAGGAAACAATGAGTCTCAAGTGGAGCATCTTATCAAGGTTATTAGTGCACGACAAGATACATTTTTCAGCCCTCTATCAATCACCAGCGGATGGCCCCCAATTATAAGGTAATTGCTACTGTTAAGACTTTGACAGCCTTCTCAAGACCAGTTTCCCTGCAAGTGCCAGAGAACTGGGAGAGAGAGAGGAGAGAGGTGGAATCTGCTAAAAAAAAAAAAGTGTGACATTTCCCCTCGTGGCAAAATTAATGGCATTGTTCTCCCAATGCTGCAATTTGGTGTGTGCTTTTGTGTGTTTGGATCTGAGCAAAAGGTTAAATGAGAAACTGGCTGTCAGATTTCCCTTTCAGACATTCATCATTACATTGCCTTCAGGGTAAGGCTGTAGCTCAGTGGTAGAGCATCTGCTTTCCATGCATAATATCTCAGGTTCAGTCTCTGGCATCTCCAGGTAGAGTTTGAAGAGAACCCAGTCTGAAACCCTGGAGAGCTGATATATGTCATTGTGGACCAGGCATAGGCAAACTCGGCCCTCCTGCTGTTTTGGGACTACAACTCACATCATCCCTGACCACTGGTCCTGTTAGCTAGGGATGATGGGCGTTGTAGTCCCAAAACATCTGGAGGGCCAAGTTTGCCTATGCCTGGTGTGGACAATACGGAGCTAGACAGACCAGTTGGTCTAACTCAATGTAAGGCAGCTTCCTGGGTTCTTATTTAAAATCAGCTCCACGAGGACTAGAACCTTACTTTATCTTTAGGGGAAGGACCATAGCTGAGAGTGGTATTGCACATACTTTGCAGGCAGAAGGTCCCAGATCGAATCCCCAGCATCTATGAAACCCTGGATAGCCACTGCTGGTCAGGGTGGGCAATACTGAGATAGATGGACCTGTGCTCTGATAACACATGGCGACTTCTGATGTTCGAATGCCTTCTCACAGCTTGCAGGAGGAGCCTGACAAAGGCATTTCATGTGTCTCAGATTTTACGCTTCGTTTCTTTCCTCTCCCCCAACACCCCACCGCCTTTGCTGCTTTACTTTAGAAATTACTTTGGCTAATCAGAAAAATACTCTGCCTTCTCAGCCAAGGCAAATACAGTAAAATAGAAGCAGGTTGCAAAAAAATACTGTTTTCCTCTCCATCACGAGACACCCCCCATCTTCCCTCTTTCTCTTTTTCTGCAATCCTAGGGCGTTTTCACACCAATTAAAGCTGAGGGTTTGGAGGAAGGAAAGGGAGCTCGGTTTGCAAATGAGGAAGTGGAGTGGGGGAGAGAGAAAGCACACCATATTTGTTTACATCAGATGGCAAGCACTCCCCATGCCAAATGTATGTTTTAAGTTAATTGCTACAGCAGGCCTCCTCTCTGGCTTCCATGAGGAAGATGGTTTCCAACTGCTGAAACCCCCGACGTTGATCTCCGCAATGTTTTCCTCTATTTGCACACTCTGAAATACCAAGGAGGGTTCCCCGCCCCCTTTCAGGGAAAAAAAACGCCAAGATAATTGTGGGCCATTAGTGCTTGCTGGAGATTGTTTTATTAATGGAGCCTGGATATTGTGACGATCGTGGCTTTAAAAATGCATGGATAACTTTAGACAGACTCCTCTGGCATTTCCCCTTCTCTCTCTCTTGATCCATCAAAAGAAAAAGAATTAAAATGCGCCCAGAGATAAATGCAAATAGTTTGGTTATTCTAAAACACACACACACACACACACACACACACACACACACACACACCCCTCAGATTCTGGAAGTTTGCTCTTTGCAAATGAACTGAAGTCCAGATGCAAAGCGAAAGGAGCTGAACGGGGTTTATGTAATTGACCTGAAACGAATCCTCAATACAGTCTGTTCCTCTGTACAGATTTGAAAGCTGGGTTATGGCAGTGAAAACTATTGTAGGCACTGCAACCTAGTGTCAAGTCAGACCAGGTTGCAGCAACCAATCTACAATATGCAAATTTAAGTTTTTAATTTTCACGATTTGCTTTTGTGTCTGTTACATGCAGTGGAGAGGCAAGGAGAGACGCAGGAACTAGAAGCCTTGCCTCCTGACCAATAGGTTTTCAGACTACTTTACTGAGATTTCACTCACGTTCAAGCATATTCTCATATCCATAAGGACTAGAAACTTAGGAAGATATGTATCTATAGGGTGGATTTGGGGAAACCACATTCTGCCATGTTCACGAACTTCCATGGGATATGCGCTGCTGTAATGTAAAAGTGGGAATCATATAATCAACTCAAAACATGCACACACATGCTTGGTTTCACCGCTAAGTATTCCTATACATAACAAAGTATGTAAAAGTGCTATATAATGGAACAAACAACAGATACAGTATAATTAACTAGTCAGGGGGACATAAGAGCAGATTCACTTAGACATATGCAAAGATACAACAGCCAGGCTACTTCATCAGGTCTGTGATAAAATTTTAGTTTACATTTAAAATAAAAGGTGCCAGGCATGTATGGATGGGTGGTGGGGGGGAATGCATGAATTTAACAAGGTAAGAAACAAACACAAACAAGCAAGAATTCTAAGTCCTTCTTTGCTAGAGCAGTCAACATCATTCCAGTTCATATACAAAACATATCTGGCCTCCAGGCTTTCATTACATCACAGCAACCCAGCCAATGGCTATAGAGAGCTTGCAAAATTTGCCTTTCCCACCCACTAAATTCCTGTGACTTTTCCTGAACCAGTCTGGTAAACTGTTGCCAGTTGGTTATTTTTGGGTGGTAATGGAGAGAAGAGGCAAATAGGCAAGCTATTCCCCCCCCCCCCGTGGCAGCATCTGTGCAGAAACCTAAAGCTCAGTGACAAGATAGCATGTAACTTGAATATGCTTTCTGGGTTGAAGGACTTAGATCCACCTGAAGATGGATGTTCTTAAGGGGTTTTTGTGTGATTATATTGACAACAGATTATCTGCATGAAGGGGGGTGGGTGATTTTGGGGGGAAGGGGGAGCATAGGAAGTGTGATTCAGGGATAGCAGACCACCCCCCATCCTACACCAACAGAGTTTTAGGGTCGGCTAGCCTGGTGAGAATCAAAAACTGGAGGTGCTTTTGGTCGAAAGAGGCCCTGATAAGCTCTACTGACTTGTAACAAATAGAAGTCTGTGATGGATGAGCTGTGGTAATGTTAGATTGGGGCATAAACACTGATGAAAGAGGTCTCTTCGACAGACCCTGAGGCTCTCCCTTGTAGAAAACCAAGGGAAGAAAGAGACAGTGGGAGTGCAGCAGTAAAAAAAGAAAACCCCAAACAACTAGATATACGGAGCCATGCCATTTAGTTACAGCTTGTCTGGAAGCCTATAGTTCTTTGATAAAATAAAAAAGGAGGAAAAATATTTATCATAAATCATAATCCTCTTTGGCCACATCTGCACTACACATTTGAAACAGTCCTCCACCACTTTGAGCAGGCATGGGTTCTCCCAAAGAATGCTAGAAGTTGTAGTTTATGAAGGGTGCTCAGAGTTGCAAGGAAAGCCCTCTTCCCCTCTCAGAGCTCCTCCTGGCCTGGTATCAGACAGGGAGAAGGGGTGGGGAAAAACTTCATGTAATTATTCGTTTTATTTAATTTTTTATTCTATTGCATTTATAACCCACTTTTCCTCCAACAAGATGAAAGTGGCATCCATGGTTCTCCTGTTCCCCATTTAGTCTCACAACAAACCTGTGAGGTAGTTTAGGCTAAGAGTGAGTGGCTGTCCCTCACGTTCACCCAGTGAGCTTCATGGCTGAATAGGGATGTGAACCCTGGTCTCCCAGGTCCCAGTCTACATTGAAAGCTCTACCTACGTAGTTCCCACTTTTTTGAAATGGTACTTGAACGAAAACTCAGGCATCCTTGAAAGGCCAACCTCATCTGAATTTTGCAGTGCGGTTCTCCAGTACATGTACATGAAGAAAGTGTACTTAAAAATGCATGTACCAGAAAGTCAGTGGTGGTGTAGTGGTTAGAGTGTCAGACTAGGACCCTGGCAGACCAGGGTTTGAATCCCCACTTGGCTATGCAGCTCACTGAGATCATCTTGGGACAGTCACTGCATCTCAGCCTAACCTACCGGTACCTCACAGGGATGTTGTGAGGATGAAATGAGGAACGGTAGAAAAACATTTTTTAAAAAAAAAAAAATGCATATACTAGTGGAAATAACCTAGGGGAAATTGTTTTGTGAAAATGTGCATGGTAAGCAAAATTGCATAAACATGTGTATATTGTGAGGAATTCCCATGAAAATTACGATGACTTCTCATGAGGACTTAAAAACAAACCAACCTGGAACAGATACATAAAAGTGGATAACTGATCTTAAGACCCAAAAAACAAGAAACAGAGAGAAGTTGCAACTGATAGATTTGCACATCTCTGCTGGGTTTGTTTGTTTGTTTTATAGGGACCTGTGTGATATCATCAGCTGCTGTACCAATCGTTGCTCTCATGTATCTGAATGCCTAGCAACCTATTTGGTTTTTTTTAAAACCAAATTTATATGCCACTTGATTGTGAACAGAATCTCTAAGCAATTTACAAAATCTCAACAGCCATTGACACTATCCCTTACTCTCCTCTCAATCCCATTTGCATGGCCAACAACTGAGAATCAGAGATCACCCTGCATTATGGGCCAGGAAGCGAAGTGTCAAGTATGAATGTGAACATACTGTGTTGAGCAACAGGAAGCAGAGGGAGTTGGCATGATTTCCTAGTTAGGGGGTCTGTCTTTTGAGGGATGTGATATCCCTATGTCCCTGATCAAAAATATACCTCTTTGAGTGTACAGTCATATACTTAGTATATATAAAATCCTGCAGATGGGATAGTGTTAAAAATGCATGTGCAAATCACCCCAGACCCTCTTAAAGTGTGCTTTATTGCTGCTGAAGATTGTGTGTTAACGAATATGTAGAAGCGGTGCCAAATGATTTTTTTAATGTTATGAATATAAATTGAGCATCTGAAGCCCTCATTATTAATTCACAAGCTCTTGTCATTAAAAACAACAATAACCAACAATTTCATTTTAATAATCCAGAAAAAAACCCAACCTACATTACCCAAGCACACAAGGTGTGATTCCTAAACATACTTAAAAGGAAGTATGAAAGCAGACAATTCTGCCCAGTAACGTTGTTGCAACAGAACTCTAGACATGGCCTTAAATAAATCATTATTTCTAAACTTGTATCTATGTCAGCAGAGGAACTTCTTTCAGCCAGAGGGCCGCATTCCCAGCTGGGTAGCTTCCTGGGAGCTATAAGCTAGTTGTGGATGGAGCAAGAAGCAAAAGTAGGTGGAGCAATAAATGTGAATTTTACCTTTATACAGTTGGTTAGGTTCTTCCTGCTCACACACTCCCATCTCTGTCCTCCATCTGGGTAAGCAGGAGTTCAAGGACATGTTCCTGCCAGACAAAAACACTGGAGAACTATGGAAAGCAAGGTTAGTGGGTGGATGTGTGGCCTTCTGAGGGCCACACAGAGAGGCCTGGAGGGCTGCATCATGGGCCTGAGGTTCCCCAATGCTGATCTATGCACATGATAACCTCCCTTGCGCTGTTGCTTTGCAGACATTCAGTATCTACCTGGGTTTTCTACTGGACCTGTGGTTCTATCCCTGCTCTGCTTCGCCCTCACCCCACCCTGCCCGGTACACTTGTGATGCCGATGCTTGGGACTGGCAACTCAGCTCATGTATCAGCTTCTAAGCTTCAAGAGCCATCTGGCCAGCACAGCTGAAATCTGAATGCTCAACTCTGATGTTTTAAACCACTTAGATCAAGAAGGATTATTTACTTCTTATGCCCATACCATTCCCCAGTATTCTGCATCCACTGTGCAGAGCAGGGCTCTTAGTATTCACAACAGAATTCTTCCTGAGTGGCTGAAGTGAGTGATTTTATTTTATTTTTTCATTGCTTTGGGGGCTTGTGGGGAGGGCCCCCCGAAATGCTGGCAGTGTTCACTTATGGCCTGATTTGATTCCAATGACAGCATAATAACTGCCCATATTTTTACGAGAAAAATAATAAATAGAGCATAATGGTGAGCTGAGAGTTTACATTCCCAGTGGAAAGGATACATCTGTTAAGATGAGTTTCATTAAATCCTTAACCGAAACAGACAGGCAAATTTTCAAATTGATTCCATCTTTGCACGGGGTTTGTTGAGGGACTCTGTTGGAGGTGGACATTATGAAGCATTTTGTTTGTTTGTTTGCTTAAGATAAACAAAAAAAGGAAAACCATTCCTGAAAAGGAGCTGTTGTCTCTGTGGGTCACCATTTTAACCTCTCAATTAGATTTGGGATCTACTAATTAGATATAATTCATTAGCTGTGAAAATGAGATCAGAAATCGAGGGCTGCCCTTCAGAATACAGAGCGCTCTTTCTCCCCATCCATCATTGTTTTAAGTAACCAATTTAAAGGCAGACAAATGCATAAGCTGTATTATTACCTTGTCATAACTAGTTAGGGAGAAGGACCTGGATGGAGCTGGCGTTATAAATGGTTTTTATCGCATTACTTTGCAGTTATCTGTCAGCCCCTTTGCTTAAGATGAATGTGGGACATATAATCAAATTATCAAGCTGAGATGCCGGAAAAGGTGGGGGGGGGATGAGAGGAAGGTTTTGTGTTAATTGCTTTATGTGCATGTGTACACGCTTGTGTGATATTTGCAGTTTCTATACACACCTGGATAGGGACAGAGGACAAATTTTGTTCAGTGAAGTTTTTAATAAAAGCCAATGCGATCCATGCTTTCCAAAACAATGTGCAAAGTGAAACAGTTATCTTCCAAATGTTGCGGTCCTCCTACCAAGTAATGTGTACAAAAATCCATACCTTACATAAAGTGTGCAAATAAAAAGGCACATATTCATGAAAATATATACAATAATGCATTACAGTATATTAGGGGGAAGTCACGTGCAAAAAAAGGAGAGTTCATTAGGCACAATTGCACAAAAATGTGTATATTAGGAGAAATTTGCACTAAAATTCTGGTGAATTTTCATGTGGACTTTTAAAAAGAAAAGAATTGCAAGCTGATGCAAAAATGTGGAGAGAGCTGAACCTAACAATGGAAAAATGAGAAACCGAGAGAAAGTGAAATTGGCAGATTTGTCCATCCACTCTCCTCGGAGACCGTCATTTTCTGTATACTCCTGGGATACTGTCCACTGATTGGAGGCATCCTTTGGGAAAATGAAAACAATGTGAACATTGTTTTGGATTTTTGCTTTTTTGATAAGCCTAGAAGCTTGAAAATTTCTGCTCATTGTTATATTCTCTCTGGATTCCAATACTCCCACTCCATATGCTTTAACAGAAGCAGTCACAATTTTCTGATACCAGCCGCTGATAAAAACATTTCCTCTGCTTTGCCCTTGGTGTGAGAACACCTTGTTAATTATTATTATTAGTTGTCAATCTTTAGAGTTCTTTTCCCTTTAAAGAGTCTTTAGAAGTAGACCGGATTGGACTACTGTGATGCATTCTATGTGAGGCTGCAAGGAAGTTTGAGCTAGTGGAAAATGTGGTGGCTTGTTTGCTTGTTGGGACAAAATATTGCCATCACATCATTCTGCTGCTGAATGACTTGCACTGTCTACCAATTAGCTATCAGGCTGGGTTCAAGATCCTGGTGTACGAAACCCTATGCAGCTTGTGACCAGGATACCTAAAATATCACCTCACCCCTAATATACCCAACCAAACACTGATCTCTTCAGGAGAGGGCCTCTTGCAGAGACCATCCCATTGGGAGCTCCATCTCATAAGAGAAATGAACTGTTCCTTTAGTGTGGTGATGCCTACATTTCGGAACTATCTACATATCACGGCACATGCTGGCTTCACATTATTTTCAGTACCTTTGGAACACCTTCCTCTTGTAACAAGTCTTTTAAGTGGAAACGGACTGAAATGGTGTTCAGATTTGTTTTTACTGTTATATCATTTCAGGATAGTTTATGGGGAAGTGAAACAAGTAAGTGAAGCAAGTATATAAATGCATAATAGAAGTGCAATCTCTGAGAGGGGCTCATGCCTGGCGCACATGTAGAGAAATGCTCATGCCTGGTCACTAAGGTACCACACAGTGCTCAGCCTGCTACTTACCACTCAGTTTTCAGGGGTGCTGTTGGGTGAATTGTAGACCAGGGATGGGGAGCATGCGGTTGGACTTCAACTCCCATCAGCCCCAGCCAGCATGGTCAGTAGTCAGGAGTGATGGGAACTGGAGTCCAACAACCAGTCCATAGCTCAGTGGTAGAGCACCTGCTTTGCATGCAGAAGGTCCTAGGTTCAATCCTCAGTATCTCCAGGTAGGGCTGGGAGAAACTGTTGCCCCAAACCCTGGAGAGCTGCTGCCAGTTAGCGCAGACTACACTGAGCTTGATCGCTTGGTATGTTGCAGCTTCCCTTGTAGCTGATGCCTCTTCCTGCCTTACCACTAAGCCACCTCACCAGCTAGTGGGTAAGCCATTAAGGAAAGATTCTTCCATGCAAATGGTTCAATAGTTGCAGCCCCATTGCTGGGTGCCTTGACTCACCGCTGAACTTGTGAGTTGCCACTGTTGCACATGCGAGATGATGGGGAAATGATACACAGGTTCTTGCCTGTGTCATTTGATGTGCAGTGTGTGTGCCAGACTCCCCTGCTCAAAACACTGGAGAACTGCTGCCAGTCAGTGTAAACATTACTGAGCTAGATGGACCAATGAGTCTGACTCAGTATAGGGCAGCTTCTCATGTTCCACTTGTTCACCTAGCCAATATTTTCTACTTTGCCTGGCAGAAGCTTTCCAGGCAAAGGACTTTCCCATCTCCTGTGACGTGGTATTTCTACCTGCCAAATACCTGCCGCATCAGCACTGTAAGGGCCAAAGCCTTGTTTTTATTGGGTCATGTTATAGATTTTTCCTTCCTTCCTCCTTCCTTCCTTCCTTCCTTCCTTCCTTCCTTCCTTCCCCACATCCATACTCACCAGTCTGTCCTTTCCAAGTGTCAAATGAAAAAATAAATAAATCCCATGCTTTCGCATCTATCGGCAGGTGGGTACCAATTCACTAATGATCCATTTGCCCCTTTGACCCTCTCCTATGAACTGGCATTTTGAAAGATGCTCTCTTGTTTCCCCTCCTCCATGAGGACCGGGGAGAGAGGAGGCAAATTTGTTTTGTACTTCCACCACCACCCCTGTGACGTTCAAAATGTCCCTTGTTGAGAAGCCGCCCTTCTGTTCCCTCCTTGCTTTTCTCCCTCTTTTCCATGCACCCACCCCACTTTTGATGCCAAAGTTTGATAAACAGCACCCGTCTCCTGGCACTGATGAATGAGGACCAAGTACCGCATGGCACTTGTCTGCTTGATGGGGGTTTCCTGGATACACTGCAATTGTTGCATTGCTTGTGTGATAGAAATGTGGCTCTCGGGGGGGGGGTCATTCGAATGAGGAACAGCATCCTGGGTAGCGTGGCGGTGCGGGGAGCAAAGTATCACGGTGCTGAATTAAGGTGCGATAATTATTTCATCGTGAGGGCCTTTTTGTTTTGTTTCATTTTGGAGACACTTCTGGAAGACAGGACCCAAAAAAAAAAATTGGCCTAGAGCACTGCTGATGGGAGGGGTGTGTGGAAATGATATGCCTTTCTTGCTTTTGTCTTATTTTATTTCTTGTGTGACTGATCCTGGTGGCAAAGCACCTGGGGATTGAGTCCTGGTGGGAAGAGGAGGAGGAGACTTTGCCCTCCAGGCTCATCAGGGAAATAAAAGTTGACAAGGCGCCTAAGGCTTGGTTGCACACATGGGGGCGGGGGCGGCTGCTGATTCTATTGTAGGTATTAAAACCAGTAACCTGCCTGCTTTGCAAATGTGACACCTGGGAGATTCTCTATTCAAGCGGGAGGTGGGAGACCTTCTGCCCCTTGTTCGGTGCCTGAGGCCTTGGGACACCGGTTGAGGAGAGGAACTGCTACCCCTTGGCTGCCGGTGGCAAACACCCTCCCCCCTTCTAAACATTGAAGATCATCTTCATTATTCATCCAGCCGCGCTTGAAAACAGCTGGTCTTCAAGGGAAATTACCTAATGAATCAACAATAAAGCTATTGTGTAGGCGTGACATTTGGGATCATAAATTAATGCCTCAGAGAGACTGACCACACTTGTCTGGTTTGGGGCGCATTACACCCTGTTCAGCTGCCTACTTTACATAACTGAGAACGGGGGGTAGTGTGTGTGTGTGTGTGTGTGTGTGTGTTGGGGGGAGAACAGATCTCCCACTCATGCACTCTGTACACCCCCATTTATAAACTAAGCACCAAAATGATTTACTGCTGTTATTGGAGGTCTTTTTATGAATTGCATGTGCTTTTATAATACTGCGTTTTAAAAACCCTATGCTTATGATCTTAAAACTGTTGTAAGTCTCTTGGAGACACGTGTGTGTGTGTGTGTGTGTGTGTGTATGTATGTAGTGACTAACAAGTTCAGGTAACAGTAGTAGGCACAGCAAATTTTTATAATGATAAACTGTACTCCATTTCCCTTTTATTCTCTCAATCCCTGCTCTGTCTTTTATTTTACCAACAGCCCATCCACAATGTTTCTGGGCAAAACAAGGGAGGGAGATTTGTGGGGTGGGGTGGACAGCATGCGCAATTTGGGTTTTTCATTTACTTTCCATTTGCAATGACAGTCTTTGTTGTGTCATATTTATCTTCAAATTAAATGTGGAATTTAAATATTTCTCGAAGGGGAAATATAAACAAGGTGGTGGTGTGCAAGCAATTCGCTGGTTTTACTTTTTATAATTTCTTTCCCCCCCTTCATTATGGTTTGTTTCATTTGGAGATGGGCAGCTGGGGGTGGGAGGGAGGGGGGAGAGTCATATGGATCTGCCTGTCTCGCACGCGCCTGCTCCACAGGGGCTCTCTCTCTCAGAAATGATTCCAGCCACGTGGAAGGAGAACACGAAGATAATCCATTCCGCACTGTCCCTTAAATGATCTGGACATGCCTTCCATATTTAAGGATGCTTTAGTTCATGCAAAACATGCTTGAAAGATTATCATTGTAAAACATGCTTCTCGTTTGCATTTTTTATTTATTGCAGGTAGTAGTTGGCTATATAATGCTTACTCTTTTGAAAGTGCATGTATTTGATAGGGCCACATTCAGTGGGCATCAGTAAGGCCCATTCATTTCAGCGGGGTATCTCCACTCAGTTCCACTCAGATAAGGCCCATTGAAATGAATGGATCTAAATTAGTCACGTCTATTATTTTCGGTATGTCTACTTTGAGTAGGATTAGCATTGGATGCAACCCAGTGAACCTCCCTTGAGTAAGATCATAGAATCATAGAATTGTAACACATAGGTAGCTAACGATTAAATCAAAGGGGAGGGGGGAAATACAGCGATGACCCATTGTTTGGCTGGATATGCAGGGAGAATGAAATATAGTGTCTTTTGTCTTTTTTGCATAATTTTTAATTGAAACTTTTCATCATATAATACAATAGAGAATGAAATATAGTTTCTGTAGAAGATTCTTCTCTGTGTTTGTCCCAACAACATATCGTAGAACCAGTTTCTTCGGCTTGAGTACTATGAGCCTTTTCATAACTATCTCTCACTTTTTCTTTTCTTCTTTAAAAAAGGACAACACCGACTCTCTTTTTTTTGCCAGATTTCTCGGGGGCAAAACACATACTTTGTGTTAGTCACATTCTCAGTTTCAAGGAATGGAACATGACTAGTAGGAAGTATGTATTCTTATGCAAGGGGAAGCAGAAATGAGATCAAGCTTGTTTGAGCAAGTTTTCCAGATTTCACTTTCCCTGTGACCATTGCCCTGTCAGATCTCTCCTCCTTGGCTGGTGGTGGTTGCTTTCAAGAAGATTGAAAACAAAATGCTGCTATGTAAAATGCTATTTATAGTCATGAACCTGCTAGCTTCTCAGTCATCGCCTGTGCTTCACGTGGAAGAGAACATGGCTTTAATTGTTATGATGCGTCCCCTGAAACCAAACAGGAGAAGACACGTAGGAGAGAAGCTTTAAATTATGCATTTTGTTTTTTTTTTTTATAAGAATTTATTGGCATTTTTCTATAACAACATATACCCACACCCACACCTACAATTAAACAAATGCAAAACACATAGAACAAATACAAACAGTGTCAAGTTTTCTTATTGCATCTTTCTAGGAAAAAAAAAATTCCTATTTCCGTATCTTGACTATTGACTTCCCCTGTCTTTTCACCTTCGAGTTTATATCCTAAGTCTATTTTATAACCATTTCTCCTAACATAAAAAAAAAGAAGTTAAATTCAGTTGTATAATTACAATCAATTATATCTTCAACATTTTACTAAAAATACATCACTACATCTTGATCTCAATCCTCTTATTCCATAAACATAATCCACTTAGATTTACTTTACTTATACTCCACCTCACTGATCTTCACAGCTTATTCGATCAAATCTTTCTCTTCTATCCTTAAGATTGCTGCTAATAACATGATAACTTGAAATATCTCCTTTCATGTTCAAATAAAAAATATAACAGAAAATTGTTGACAGTATTCACCCTCCGATTTCAGTTTACCATATCAGGCTACCTTAAGTATTACTTAATGCTTCACCCCACACCCCCTCTGTCCATTATTCTTCTCCTGGTGGTTTCAACACTAAACTTCCATGTAGCTTCCCTCTCCAAACGTCCACAGATCCAGGCACAGTCCAAACCTCTCCTTGCCACGAGTTCAGAGGTATCCATCTCATCATCTCTCAGCTTCTTCGGTTCTTTGTAACATTCCTTTTCTTCTTGTAAATACCTTAATTCTCTGTCCCTGGCCCCCGAGCTCACACCTCGGGGACTGGATATAAAAAATCTTGACGTCGCCTTGGGGCTGCCACCCCCAGAAAGCGAATTTCTTCTCCGAAGTAGCTCACTCATCAGCCCTCTCAGCTCCTTGGCAAGGGATTCTTCCAAAGTGTCAAAAGTTTTAAAAGCCTCCTCTGTGGGCAATTGGTTCCATTTCAGACCCCCACACAAGACTTTGACTTTTCTACAAAGCAATTCCACCTTCAAGGCAGTGAGTCTCTGTTCATCCGTTAATCCAGAGTTCAATACCAGTTCAAGGACGAAACCCAGTATACTGGCAGAGGAGGAGGAAGTGGGTGTCATATTTCTACTCCCCTCTTTGTTCGTCGCCATTTTCCTGAGCTGGAGCGCAAATACCGCAACTTTAAATGGAGATATTTTCCTCTAATTAACTTCCCGAAAGAAAAGTTTGCCAGTCTCATGTGTCAATTTTAAATACATTATAGCCAGTTCTGTAGCAGCAATCACTCAGATTGGTTAGATTCTTGAGCTCGAAGGGAGGGAGGCAGGCTGCCCTTCTCCTTCCCCCCGGATCGTCCCAAAAGCACGATTTCACTCAAATTCTTTACTCACGACCACCGGGTTCCTTTAGCTCCATTCTTCACAGGTAGAACTTAGACGCTCACCGCGGGCTCTGTCGCCGCATTTGCATCCCGGTTGGGGCATGTCCCCGAAGCCCGGCTCCGGTTGTCCCTTCACCCCCACTCCCCCTTTACAGGGGGGCAGGGGAAGGGTTCGGAGCCTCCGCGGGCGCAGCCGGGGAGCCCAGGGTGCGGGACGCTCTTCCCGCACCCCAACCGGAGCCGCGCGCCTTCCGGACCCGAAGCAGCCTTCGACCACCCGGCGATGGCGTCGCCGCCGGAAGTAAATAAATTATGCATTTTGGAGGGTTTAGCCAAACCTCTGGCTTTATATACATTATTTACACAATGAGTCCCGTCTGATTGGCTGATTCTGCTTCCCTCCTGGAGCCTGATTGGTCTTCTCCTGCAGGCCAATCAGTTGTTGCATTCTAGGATCCTACCTGCCTATTGTTCTAGGATCCAAGCTTAGTACATAATAGTTCTGATGCCTAGCCTTTTAGGGGTGCCTATTTTATATTGAAATGGATATCACAAGGGTGTTAGCAAAGATGATAATAATAATAATAATAATAATAATAATAATAATAATAATAATAATAATAATTTATTTGTACCCCACCCATCTGGCTGAGTTTCCCCAGCCACCCTGGGCAGCTCCCAATCGAGTGTTAAAAACAATACAAGGGGTAGATAATAGAATCATAGAATACTGGAATTGGAAGGAATCCCAAGGGCCATCTAATCCAACACCCTAAAATGCAGGAATCTCAACTAGATCATAAATGACAGATGGCCATCCAACCTCTGCTTAAAAACCTCCAAGGAAGGAGAGTCCACCAGCTCTTGTGGTAGTCCATTCCACTGCAGAATAGCTCTTACTGTCAGAATGTTCTTCCTGATGTCTAGTTGGAATCTCCTTTCTTGTAACTTGAAGCCATTGGTTTGGGTCCAACCCTCTGCTACAGGAGAAAACATCATCCATGTGACAGTCCTTTAGATGTTTGGAGATGGTTATCATATCACTTCTCTCAGTCTTCTCTTTACAAGGCTGAACGTTCCTCATAAGGCTTGGTCTCCAGACCGTTTATCATCTTGGTCACTCTCTGTACACATTCCAGCTTGTCAATATCCTTCTTAAATTGTGGTGCCCAGAACAGGACACTGTATTCCAGGTGGGGTCTGACTAAGGCAGAATACAGTGGTACTATTACTTCCCTTGATCTGGACACTATACGTCTCTTGATGTAGCCTAGAATAGCATTAACTTTTTTTTTTTGCTGCTGCTGCATCAAACTATAGACTCATGTTAAGCTATATTTGTGTAGCTAGTTCTTCCTGTCTAAGTGTAGAACTTTGCACTTGTCCCTTGTGAAATTCATTTTGTTAGCATTGGCCCAGGTTTCCAATCTTTTGAGCTGGGGGCAGTGCCGGATTTACGTATAAGCTAAACAAGCTATAGTTTAGGGCCCCACTCTCTTGAGCCCCCCCCCCCAAAAAAAATTAAAGGAAAAAAAAGCTGGATGTACATTTTCAAAATAAGTTCAACAATTGCTTTGATAAAATACATATTTTGTTATGTGCAAATGGCTTTAGATACCCATTAGGTCCATAAATTACCATATAGCATATATTCAACACAAAAAAACAGTGACAATTTGTTGCTGACAAAGGACAGCTGGACATATAAAGGGCCCCATTACCTTCAGTAGCTTAGAGCCTCAGCAAACCTAAATCCGGCCCTGGCCGGGGGGAGGGGGGATAGCTGAAAGCTCAGGTAGAGAGCCAATGAGCAAGCAGTTAGTGGCAGCTCCTCCACCTCCTCTTCTCTATTGCTGTTGTTTTCTTGTTCTTTCCCTCTGGGTCAGAGTGAGAGGCGTGTGAGCAAGTGAAGAGAAGAAGCAAGTCTACAGGGTTCTTGCCCACAGGCCTTTGGCAGGTGCCTGATCATGCCGACACTTGGCGCCAGCACTAAGAAGCGTCATGGCGCAAAGCCAGGCAGTACTTGATCAGGTGATGTGGCTGTAATCTCATAGACTGGAAGCCTCAGGAGATGTAAATACCCAGTGTAGCTGGATTCTGATGTATTTACACCAGGGACAGGGAATTGGTGCTCCCCTTAGATGCTGCTGGCCTACAACTCCTGTCAGTCCCTGCCAGCAGGGCCAATGGCCAGAATATTACTACTGTTGGGGGCAGCATTGCTTCTAAATACCAGTTGCTGGAAACCACAGGAGGGGAGTGTTGCAGCTGAGCTCATCCTGCTTGATGGTTTCCTTTGGTCATCTGATTGGCCACTATGAGAATAGGATGCTGAACTAGGTGGGCCATCCAGCGGTCTCTTCTCATGTTCTTAGGATTGGAGTTATACTCCCAACAACAACCTAAGGCCCGCAGCTTCCTCCACTCTTGCTATAGACAATACTGAGGTAATTATGATCTGACTTGGCAACTGCCTATGTATATATGGAGTTATGGGGCAGTTTCTAAAGGTTATGTTTCTAACAAGCAGGCAGCTGCTAGAGAGTTGAGCTTGGTACTGTTGGGAAATGTGCTTTGTTTAAAATGGGGTTTCAAAAACCTGCTTTTCCACCACGGTGGCCTTCAAAGAGCTTGCAAATTTAAACAATGTAAAAAAAAAAAGAGACAACAACAAGCATGGCTGAAACGTGTAAACCATGAGCAGCTTAGAGCAGGCTAATTATTAAAAATAACACTTAGGATGGATTTAGCCTGGCACCTGAAAGGTAACAGTGAAGGCACCAGGCCAGGAAGCATGTGTTTCACATTTGGGTCACTGATGTTATCGTTGTGATTATTGGTTTAGTAGTGACAAAGCTAATAATGACAAATAGTGCAGTGACAGAGTGGTAAGCGATTGCAATCTTGCTTATAACCTCTAGATCCCTGCAAGGTTGTCCTTTCTGGTTTAGCTGGCAGGAAATTGAGGATGAGGGGTGACTGGTTTATGCAAGGCCACTGTGCCTTCATCCATAGCTCCATGGCTGAGGAAAGCTATGAAGCTCAGTCACCCCCAGATTGTTGACCAACACTCTGTCACGTACTGAGCTGAGCCAACTTTTGTGGTTGTTCATTTGTCTCATCTTAATTGCTACTAATGACATAGTGCACATAGGCTGGGAGGAATCTAATAAGAAATCAAAACAAAGGTGTTTGTTCAAGAAGGTTTAGAAATTCCAGGGAGGCCCCTTGGTTGGTGCCAGCATTTAGCAAGGCTGGGCAAGTGCAAGAGCCTTCAATATTAACACATGAAGCTACCATATACTGACTGAGTCAGATCACTGGCCCATCCAGCATTACTTACTCTAGACTGGCAGGGGCTCCCCAGAATCTCAGACAAGTTGTATCCCCCATCCGAATTGCTCTGTCTCTCTAAAGCAGGCACCCCCAAACTCAGCCCTCCAGATGCTTTGGGACTACAACTCCCATCATCCCTAGCTTACAGGACCAGTGGTCAGGGATGATGGGAATTGTAGTCCGAAAACATCTGGAGGGCCGAGTTTGGGGGTGCCTGCTCTAAAGAGACATCAAGGGTTGAACCTACCTCCTCCTGTGTGTCTTTCTGTATACATAAAAATGTAAAATGTTGTTATGCTCTGCAGTTTGCATGGCTCTTGACAGTGTGATGAATGGCAGGTCCGCCCAGGCAAGCCTGCTAAACTGCTGGGTGAAGGGCTTCCGTGCTCTGTTTAATGGGCCTGCAGCAAGGTTTAATCCTCTGTGAAGCACCCCCCCCCTCCTATAAAGGGGGGTAGAAGTTAGGAGAAGCTGGGAGAGGGAGGAGCTTAGGTGAGGTGGTTGGTGATGTGTAAAGTTAGGGGGGTTGTCAGATGTGGAGGAGAGGCAGTTGTCAAAGGGGTAGCTGGGGTTGGCAAGCAGAACGAGCAGGGCTGGAGCCCCTAGTAATGCATATGCACAGAGCTATGGTTGCTCCCCAGAGGAATTCATTACCACCAGTGGTGGACCTATGTTTTTGGAACCCTGAAGCTTGAACTGTCATGGGGGCTGCTCCACAACCAGCAACGAGGTCTGGGTAACCACTGTTAACCTCTTCAATGGGATTGTTCCATGACAGATCACCACACCTTTACAACATCTGTACTATTGACTCTTAAACTTTGGGATTGTAGAAATATATACAACAAAAAATCATCAATTTGAGGTGTGTCACTCAAATGGGGTCTAATAAACCAATTTTTTAAAGCAATGTGGACTAAAGTTGCTTATGGGGCCCCTTTGGGATTAGGGGCCCAGAAACCTAAGCTTTATTAGTTCCACTCTGATTACCACACACCAGAGGCATGCCATGCCACCAAGGCGCAGCTGGACTCCAACTCCCATCCACCCCAGCCAGCCTGGCTAACAGTCAGGGAATATGGACACTGTAGTCCCAACAATCTCTGGAGAGCATGATAGGGATGGGGGGGGGGGAATTTGATTCTGCTCATGTTTAAAGGCAGACCAACCTACCTATTTCTCACTTTGCAAAACAGTACATGAACCGATCCACAGCTACCCTTTGAAATTCACGCTTCTCTGAGATTTGTAGCAGAGGTCTCCAGCCAAGTAATGTTTACAAAGATGTGCACATACTAAGGTAAAGTGTGCATAAAATGCCCAATATTCATGAAAACAGTGAACAAAAATGTGTTGTGTGTTAGGTCAAATTGCTTTGTAAAAATGTTTTATATTAGGCAGACTTTCATACAAATATGTGTATATTAGGAGAAATTCACACTAAAATGCTGGTGAATTTTCATCAGGACTTAAAAATATCACCCTCCCTATTGTAATATATCAGGCAACTGTCTCATCCAGTGCAGCACTCTGTTCCCACAGGGCAGAGTAAACCAGGTGCCCCATGATGGGCTGCTTGGAAGAAGGACCTGAGCACAACAGCAACTTTCTCCTCCTGCAGATGCCAGCAGCTGGCATTCAGAAGCATTAAAGGTAAAGGGACCCCTGACTGTTAGGTCCAGTTGCGGACGACTCTGGGGTTGCGGCGCTCATCTCGCTTTACTGGCCAAGGGAACCGATGTTTGCCGTTTACCTTCCCGCCGGAGCGGTACCTATTTATCTACTTGCACTTTCTGACATGCTTTCGAACTGCTAGGTTGGCAGGAGCAGGGACCGAGCAACGGGAGCTCACCCCGTCACGGGGATTTGAACCGCCGACCTTCTGATCAGCAAGCCCAAGACAAGAGGCTCAGTGGTTTAGACCACAGCGCCAAACGCATACTTCCTCCTGAAGTGGAGGTGGAACATAGTCATTAGGACTGGTAGCTACTGGTAGCCTTATTCTCCTCTACTAATTTGTATAAGGCCAATCTCTAAAGACTTCTGCTGGGACACTGAGCACCTGCTTGTCATGTGAGGAATGCCACTGGAAATAATATTGATAGCATTAGTACCGGAGAATGTTGACTGTCAGTATGTTTCATTTTGATATGCTTTAAATCGGGGAAAGGGAACTGGTATCCCCTTCAGATGTTGCTGGAGTCAGACTCCCGTAAGCTGGAGCTGGCAAGGCCCATGAAAGTGTGTGTTGATGGTGGCTTTCAAAACACAGAGGTGTTTGTTTGCTTGCTTGGTGCTTTAAATACCACCTCCTGGTAGAACCCCCACCTTTTAAACTTTATTGTTGTCATCGTCCACCTCCCCGCTCTCCGCCAATTTATTTCCTCCTCCATGTTTTTCGGAAGTTGCCTTCCCCTTAATTACCAAAAAGCCACTCAAGGCTTGGATCTGTACGGAGAGATGTGTGGAGTTAAGGTTCCAAGTAGCAGCTGCGGGTTTCGGTCTTCGGACCTTGCAGGTTGCCATGGCAATGGTGGCAAATTCCTTCTTGGCTCTTCAAAGTGAAAGACATATTTGTTTTGCAGGCACAACTTGGGACCACAAAAGCTGGCTCTGTTGGTCTCTCTGTCTCTCTCTCCCCACCCCTTTGAGGGGAAGTGGGGGGGGGGGCGCGACGGCTTCCTAACACCTGCCAATCTGCACTTTGTCCCCTTTTCAAGCCTCCCGCTGACCAGAAATTCAAATATTTCCCCCCTTTTGCTAATCTCCGTTGTAATCTGGAGAACATTGGGGCTTTCATGTTCACAGGTTAAACAGTTTTTTCTTACACCCACACACGGCTCTCTCCCTCTCCCTCTCCGACTCCATGCTCATCATGAATTTATCTCCTTCAGTGAACAAACTGGAAGTGGTGTGCCTGTGCCTCTCGCTCTGTGTGAAATCAAAACCGCTATCTTGAAAAATGGCACAAACGTTTTTTATATTATATGGATAGCCCACTGTCCTTCCATCCATTGTGGCATGCATGTTGGTGTCCATGCTGTCTCCAGGTGTCCTCATGTCCTCCTTTAGGGAGGACAGCCCTCTGTTTAAAGAGCTGCCCATTCCAAATCTGGTTTAATGATAAAGCCCGCTAAGAAGTGAAGAGTGACGAGGAGGGGGGCCTCTCAGAGTTCCCCAGCAACCATTATCCCCTGGACAGTAGACTGAGCAAGCACACCATTTGCCCGGTCATGGTTTTGCTCCCCACCAGGGTGAGATGGATTGTACTTCTATTTAAATTATCATTCCCCCCTTTAAATGTGCATCTATACATATTAGCATAAGAACACTTCACACACTCACTTGTCTCCTCTTTTTTGAGTGATGCGTTTATTCTTTTTGGGAGGGGCCCTAGCTCAGTGGTAGAGCATCTGCCTTGCACAGGGAAGGCCCTATAATTCAGCCCTTTATCTGGAACTATGAGGACTAGAATCTTAATTTATGTTTAGGGGAAGGGACATAGCTCAGAGGTAGAACATCTGCTTTGCAGTGGAAAAAGCCCCAGGTTCATTCCCCAATGGCATCTCCAGGTAGGGCTGGGAGTATTCCCTGCCCCAAACCCTGGAGAATTGCTGCCCGTCAGTGTCACCAATACTGAGCTAGATGGAGCAATGGTCTGACTAAATATAAGCAAATTTCCTATATTCCCCATTATTTATGTGGGAGGACCATAGCTCAGCAGTAGAATATCTGTCTTGTATTCAGAAGTTCTCAAGTGCAATCCCCACCATCTCCAGGTTGGAGGAGACCTCCTGTCTAAAATCCAGAGAACTGCTGCCAACCAGTGTAGACAATACTGAACTAAATTGACTGATAGGTCTGACTTGGTATAAGTTAGCTTTCTAGGTTCCTGTTTAAAATCAGCTCTTTATTCAGGGCCACATTCACTAGAATCTTGGTCAGCTTTCTATGTTCCTCTTTTCTTCCTTTCCTTTCCTTTCCTTTCCTTTTCTGTTTCAGGGGCCAGCTTATAGCATCAGCTGCTGCAACATTGATTAAGCTGGGCCTTGGTGGTGTTACCTCAAAAACATTCCAGAATAACTTTTGCCTTTAGAAAACAATAGCAAGAATTTGGTGCCCTGATATTGGTTCTTTGCAAGACCGATGTGGGGAATGTTACAGCGTATTTTGATTACCTTTTTTTAAAAAAGAGGCCCCTTCCTGTTTGCTATCTTTGCTAGTCTGCCAGGTAGGGCTTATATGCGGCCAATATTTTGACAGAGACCACATGGCAACAGAAGGTTTCTGCCATCCTTCAGCTTGCAGCTCGCTCCGTACAAAGTATTCCCTGTAAAGCCTGTGATGTAGAGCAAGGAAAACCTTGCTGAATAATTTCTCACCTCTGCTACTGACAGGCTGAGATCACCTTCACTCTGTTGGTTGAAACCCATGTGCAATAGGGGACCAGCACAGAGTTTCCCATGGGCTTTTGGCTAGCCATGGAATGCTGGACTAGATGGGCCACTGACCTGAGCCGGCAGGACTCTTCTTCTTAGGTTCCCAAGGTTCACACCTTTTCACTTTCCATTCATACATCTGCTCTAACTTCATTGCACCTAGAAGGTAGAGCATCCTTCCTGAATGCAGAAGGCCCCAGGTTCAATCCCCAAGGGCATCTCCATGTAGGGCTGGGGCAATCTCCAGCTTGAAATCCTGGACAGCTGCTGCCAGTCAGTGTCATCAATACTGAGTGTAAAGATGGCAGCTGCCATTAAAAATATTAAAAATATTACCTGGAGAAAATGCTGCAAGGATAATGTTGGCTCAGCTGTACTCCAAAGTTGTTAACTGGAGGGCCACTCTGGACTCCCTTATGGTGTATGGATTTTGCTGCCCAAGGAACCCAGTTTTTTACCCAGATAGTCTGCATCTCCATTGGCTTCTGTTATTGAAGGGGTGCAAAAACACTTGGGGGTGCAAGTAAGGGGTGTGGCCGAGGGAGAGGGGGTGTGGCCTGGCAAAGAGTTTCAAGAGCCAGATCAAGAGACTTAGCTGACCCCCTGTGTTACGAGCTGGTGCTTTATCGTTTCTGGTTAAGCAGTATAGAGACAACTGATTGTGGGGGAAAATGTAGTAAATGGGACACATCTGTGGTTTTCGTAAATTCATTTCCCATTGTTTTTACTTACTTATTCAGATTTTAATAAGCTCTTCACCCTCCCTGCCACTCAGTTCACTTCATGTCTTATGATAAGGGGTGGCACTTCCCTCCCACCTCCCAAGCTGCAGTTCCACATTGTTCCCATTGGGTTGGGGGAGGCACCCAGCTCTCTCATAAGATCAGGCTCCTTGAGTGCCCATTATCTCATAAAAGCTGGCCGAATCCCTCCCTGATTTTCTTATTAGGGATGTGGCTTGAATACCCTCTCCCCGCCCTGCCTCTCAGACACAGAGATTTGCTGTGTATATAATCCCAACAATAATCTGGGCCTGATTTCACCTAATTAAATCCTGTCCAAACATCCCGCTCTGCGCCAATATCTCCAAAGACAACGAAAACATCCAAATAAATTGTGGAGGTGGTAAAGGGCAGGCAAGGGTTCCCCAGACACAGTATTCGTAAAAAAAAAACCCCAACCAGGCCTTTAATCCTGTATCTTTTGAAAAATAGCAACGTCCTTTAAGATGCAAGGGTCACTTTTTTCCCTTTGCCCTCAGCTCCGAGAAGTGGAATTCTTCATTAAACAGCAGCTGGGTCATCATCCCTACAAAAGCCGGTCTAATATCCTGCCAGCTTATGGGGCGGGAGTGGGGGGGAGATCCCCAATCAAATCATGATGTACACAGAGAATGGACGGTCATTTTCGATTAAGGAGGCCACTTCAGATCCTGCCTTGACACCAGCTTTTCTCCAGCTTTTCGGAGGTGGGATTATCCTCTGCGTCTATTTAATTACACATCAGAAGGAGGGGTGAAAGAAGCTTGGGGTGGGGAGAGAGGAGGCTATTGATTGCCTCTTTAGAGAGAGTTAAGTCAAATAACATAGCTGGGAGGCTGAACTTTTCATGGAGGCAATTTCTCGGTACAGAGGCATTCGCAAACAAGCCTTCACCAGCAAGAAGGCTCTGCGCCGTCTCCAATTAATATCCACAGCCGATTGATGCGAAGGAGCTTTAAGCTGTAGATCTGTATTCCCATCCAGGCCAGAAATTCCTGTCCCAGCCCTTTAAAGGAACAGATGTCATATTTATTTATGAAACTAGGAGAGAGACAAAGAAAAGATGAAAGCTGATTTTGATTCCTGATAGTTCCCTCCACCCTCTAGATTTTTCCTCCTTTTTATTTTGTGCCTTAAAAAATTATTGTTTTGATTTTTAAAATCTTCTTGCCTAGGACAATACCCCCCACCCCCGCCAGTCTTGAGATGTAGCTTGAGATACATCCAAGATTCCTGATTAAAAGCAGTTTAGCATCATAAGGAAGCTGCCACTTCCAACGTTGGGGCACATCTGACAGTGATTAAACGAAGCAAGCTATTAGATTTTTTTTCCTAAGGAAACAATAGTTAAATATCTCTCCACAAGTATGAAACACTTTATGGTACTGTCTCTGGTCTGACTCATTTTAAATTGACTTGGATGGAACAGACCCAATACGTCTAACCAGTAGGTTATTACCTGGTGCCCAAGAATTTACAATCAGTTATATGTGGGAGGTATCCCACCACCCCCCAAAGCCTAGTTTCAGCCTGTCTTTCATACACATGGCATATACCATAAAGATGTCGGTTTTGTAGCAGGGCAAGTTTAAGATGTGTGTGTGTGTGTGTGTGTGTGTGTGTGTATGGCAGTTAAAGGGACTGTGGATGTCTGAGACAGAATCAGGGTTGCAACTTCTGGGAAATCCTGCTGCATCATATTCTATGTACATAATGCTCTGCCTTTCCTGACTCGGGGCCCAGGTACATTGTTGTGCATTAAGGCCTTTTCCTGAGGGGTTCAAAAGCTGATGCAATGAATGCACGCAGAGGGGAGCCGTCATTGCAGGATCTACCCCCAAATGATTGCATGCATTAGAACAGGTGCAGAGTGCCTGCAGATGCAGCTGTATTTGCTAAGCTACATTATAACGAATGTGTGTAGCTCAGGGGATGCCACTACCTGCTTGAAATGCCTGCATTTTACAAGAAGGAAATGGAGGGTATATGGAGTGGAAAACAGATACAGATAAAATGGCTATGGTGCTAGGATGTTCATGCACAGTCAGGTTATAGAACTCACCGCCACATGATGGAAAACTTCCAACCCAAGGCCAAAATGTGGCCCCAAGCTTCCCTTGCCCTTGTAACTTTTGCCAGTTCACACACTGCAAGGCGTCTCATCAATCACTGTGGGAAGCAAGATGCTGGACTGACTAAACCAGTTGTGGTCCTCCAGATGCTGATGAACTCCACTTCCCATCATCTCTGGCCACCGGCCATATTTGTTGGGCTAATGGAGGCCCAAAGGTTCCCCCATATCTGAGATTGACCTTGTGCTCTAATCTAGCCAGGCTTTTCTTCTTATTTTCTTCTGAGCTGAAGGTTTTTAGCTGACCAGAATTATTCAGGCTAGATCAGGGGTTGTCAACCTGGTCCCTACCGCCCACTAGTGGGTGTTTCAGGATTCTAGGTGGGCGGTAGGGCGTTCTACGGCACAAGCTGAATCCTCCTTCCATCAAGCACTGGTGGGCGGTAAGGAAATGTTACCGTCAAGAAAGATGCATTAGTGGGCGTTGGGTATAAAAAGGTTGACTACCCCTGGGCTAGATCTTAAACAGAGCAAAACAAGCAAGTGGGGATAAAAGGATGGAGAGGGGGGAGGAGGGACGGAGGGAGACTCCCACCCTGGCCTGCCATTTGTTGGTAAAAAAAAAAATCATTGTCAAGAAATAAAAAATGTCCAGAAAAATTATTTTCTATGAGATGAACTGCAGGCAAAACATCTCCCCACCCCCAAAAGAGAGAAATCTGTTTCTTTATCACAGTCAACTCACTTAAAGACTTTAGCTAGTATGTTTTGAATTAAATATATCATACTTTTAATACTGGCAGTTAGCCAAAGAAGATTGAGGGATTCATTCAGCTTGAAAGCCTGTAGTGGCAACTTGCCCTGATATTGACAAAGGGGCAGGAAAGGGAGCAATTTGATCCAAGGGAGTCTAAAGATGCCCAGAATGTTTTAATGCATCTAGGGCCAGATAGCCTTTCTGAAGCTCCACCTCAACTATGGAGAAGAACTGGAGCTTAGTGACAGAGCACCTGCCTTGTACACAGATGGTCTCTACTTCAATCCCTGGCACCTTCAGGTAGGGCTAGGAGAGATTTTTGCCTGAAACTCCAGAGCCTCGGCCAGTTAGGGTTTACAGTACTGGGCTAAATGGACTAATGATCTGACTCTGTATAAGGCAGCCTCCTAGGTTCCTTTCCACCGGTGCTTTTTGTCTAGGAAAAAAAGGTGCCTTTACTGCGTACCCTTGAGTACTCCCAGTAAAAAACCCCACTGCTTTCTACCCATTCTTTGTCACCCTTTAATTGGCACACAGATGAATTTGACAGGTTTTGAACAGTTGTGACAGGGTTCTGTTGACAATTCCACACCCTCGTCATTCCCATTCATAAATAGCAGGAGGGAAAAGCAGAGAAAGTCAAGAATATGTATGCCACTCAGCCCTTAAACATGATTCTAATTATGCTTGTTTCTGTTGTTTTGAGAGAGGAGTGGGTGGGGATGGAATGTTAAGAGCTGTCAGCAGGCCCTCTGCACAACTGGCATGGTTTTGATAGAACATATGAAGTTGCCATTGCATTGAGTCAGACAGTTCTTCCATCTAGCTCAATGGGTGGGGAACCTTTTTCCACCCAAGGGTCGCATTCCCTTTGGGGAAACCTTCCAGGTGCGTTTCACATGGCAGCAGTGTGTGGGACCAGAGGCAAATGTGGGCAGGGCAATTAATGCATACTGTACTTCCCTCTTCGTACACACATATTTCCACACACCCCCTCTGCTTTCCATCCAGGCAAGCAAGAGCATGATCAAAGTTCAAGGCCACCTCCTAGCCAGGCCAAAACGCTCAAGGAGAGTGCAAAGCAGGGTTGGTATGGGGTGTTGCCGGAAGAGTGGTGTAGTTTGGAGAGAGTCCAGGGGCCAGATTGAGAGGCTTGGAGGGCTGCATTTCGCCCCAGGGCCTGAGATTCCCTCATCCAACTCAATATTGCCTTCTCTGACTGGCAGTGGCTTTCCAGCGTCTTCAAAAGAAAGAGTTTCCTTCCCCATCATTTTTAGCAAGAGAAGGCAAAATATGAAAGTGGTATCTCCTGCATGCAAAAGCAGGTGTTCTTCGACTAATCAGGAGAGGATGCTCTCCTCTTAAAGAAGTCTACATGTTGCTTCCCTCTGCAAAGTGATTTTCAAACTGGGGGCCCCTGGGACATCATCAGAAGCCTTTCAGGAGATCTTCCATGAGTAGACTATGATGGATGGCAAGCTTCTCAGAAAGGTGACTTGTGTGCTACCTCTGATGCTGATGGTCATCTTCACCTGGAATATGCAAGGAACATTTGCTAATTTCTAGTATGTACACTTGGCAATTCATGCACCATATGTTTAAAGCACATTTAAAGCATGACTTCTGCCAAAAGAATCCTACGAATTGTCATTTGCTCCTCAGAGGGATAGAATTACCAGCACCCTTCATGAACTAGAGTTCCCAGGATTCGGGGGGGGGGGATTTCAACTGAATTCCCTGATTGTACAAGTCATTTGACAGGGGCACAGACTGTCACAGGAGGTGCAGGCTCTCCTTCATTAGAAATTTTTAAGCAGGTACTGGATGGCCAACCTAACAGGGATGCCATAGAATCAGAATTCCTGCATTGGCAAAGGAAAGAGACAGCAGGACCTTCATGGTCCCTCTAGGATTCTGTGACCTTCGGCACAGTGTTCTACCACTGAGCTGTGGCACCTCCTCCACCTGATCATCTGAATGGTGTAAAGACAAAATGGCAGTCATCAAGTGGGTGAACCTCCACTTGGTATGTCACGGAGCAGTGCACAGCAGTAGCCTCAGAGACTCTGGAGATAAATACCAAAAGCTCCTGTGTCTTGCCCTTGGCTTCTCTAAAACTCCTGTTTGTGTCATGCAAGCAGTTCTGTGGGCTGATCCCGGTAAATGGATGGCCCTCTGTGGCTACTGCCAATGGGCCTAGATTAATAGGACATTTCTTCCAGGAGGACGACTCTTCGACCTCCTTTGACACAACATTATTTTATTGCATTGTGGAGAATAATGTCATGAAGGATGCCAGCGCATCTATCAGCAATAAGGCCAAATTGAATATCTAGGGCCCAGAGAGATGTTAAAGCAGAGAAGGAGGTTGCCAGGAATCAGGAAGCCCATGTTTTCCTCTCTTCTCTTTTCATATTGATGTGATCCAGGAAATCAGTGCAAGGGGAAGCTCAAGCTTTTTCTTAGCCTCTGAGCCTGTGCATCTCCTTGGTCAACCTGCAGCAAACCTGGAACAGTAGTGTTCATTCCTCTGGGTCGGTTGGGGAACCACCACAATGGCTGGTTGTTTGCTCTGTGTCTCCCTGGGCCAGAGTGAGATGTGGGTTTGACAAGCAGTCTGCAATAGTGACGAGGAGGAGCAGGTGCAGGGGGTTGTTGACAGTGGGTCCCCTGATGGAGTGTGGGTCCTCTGCAGGTGATTGACCATGCTGGCTCTTTGTGCTAGGCAAAGAGAAACTGTGGTTCTGACTGTGAGCTGAGGGACAGGAGGCAGAGATTCCTTAGGCTTTAACTGTACACCTTATCCCCCACATGCAGGAGGCTGTGGAAGTACAACTGTCAAAGGGCAAGTGCCATAGGGAACTTCCTCAAATGTGTTTGGCATTTGTTTGACATCCCCAAAGCAATAATCTGACCCATCTTAGAGTGTGTCTTTCTACCCTTATTACATCATCACCTGAATAGAGAACTCCTTAAAAGGTCTGTCTCAGGAGTGAGGAACCTGTGGTCCTCCAGACGTTCCTGGACTCCAACTCCCATCAGCTCCAGCTGGCCAGACAAATGGTCAAGGATGGTGGAAGTTGTAGTCCAGCAACATCCAGAGGGCCACAAGTTTCCCAGCTCTTGCCTACTACTACTGTGACTAGCTTACATTGCACATTCAAGTATTTTTTGAAGTATTTTTATTAAATATTTCTTGATTTACAAAAGTATGTGCAATGTCTCTTGTATTTTTTACATGTGTCATTTTTACAAATCAGTTTCATTTGTTGAGACATTGGGAAGAAAAAAGGGGGAAAGAGGTGGACAGGGGTGGGGGGATGGGTCGGGTGACAATGTTTCTATTTTACTTAATATATGTAGGGTTTGATGTCAGCGTTGCTTGTGCAGGTTCTCGTTTGTTCGCTTGTGTTCCTTTGGTGGTGAGAGAGGTTGGGGTTGGACTAGGGTGTGGTTGTTCATTTGTGGTTGGCTGTGGTGGTCTTTGTTTTCGTGTGTAAGTGGGGTGGGTGGATGCTTTGAATCAGGTTAGACATATTGATTTGTATGCTGTTGGTAGATTTTTGTCATTGTCTTGTTGGGCTGTGTGTGTGATAAAGGGGAGCCATACCGGGGTGAAGGCATCTTCTTCTATTTGTCCCCATGTCAGTTTCAGCTTATTGGTTAATTTTTCTAGTAAGGCTGTTTCCCATACTATTTGATACCATTGGTCCATGCTTACTCCTGACAGGTCTCTCCAGTGTCTGGTTATGATGTTTCTGGTTGCTGAAAGTAGGTGGGTTATGAGTTCTTTGTGGTGTAAGTGGGCATTATTGTCTTGGAAAATGTTTAGTAATGGGAGAATGACATAGGATATCAAATCAACCCCACCCAATGGACCAGAATGTGGTCTAGACCCCCCTTTAAATCCATATCAAAGAAAAGAAAAGAACTCACCCTAAAACTAACCTACAGGTGGTACCTAACGCCAAGAAAATTAGCGTTAATACGCCCAAGAACCTCACCAAAATGCTGGAAGAAGAAGAAGAAGAAGAAGAAGAAGAAGAGTTTGGATTTGATATCCCGCTTTTCACTACCCGAAGGAGTCTCAAAGCGGCTAACATTCTCCTTTCCCTTCCTCCCCCACAACAAACACTCTGTGAGGTGAGTGGGGCTGAGAGACTTCAGAGAAGTGTGACTAGCCCAAGGTCACCCAGCAGCTGCATGTGGAGGAGTGCAGACACGAACCCGGTTCCCCAGATTACGAGTCTGCCACTCTTAACCACTACACCAAACTGGCTCTCAGGCACATTCCTCCACATTTGCCCCAAAATCCAACTATTCTGGACAACAACCACACAAGAAATATGTAAAATAACCAAGTAAGTATTAGAAATCACATTCAAGTATTTGAACCAAAGGGCTGAAGCATTTATTGAGTAGTGTCTTTCCTGTATTGTTCCTTCCATAGCTTAGTGATAAAGCACCTGCTTTGCATGCAGAAAGCAGAGCCATAGCTGGGGGTGGGGGGGTGGGCTATCCAGGTTTCTTTGATCCGAATGAAGCCTCCAAAGGGGTATCTTTGAGGCTCCCAGCCTGTGTGTGTGTGTGTGTGTACGTGTACGTGTACCAGCAGCACTGGGTATAGGGCCATGCTCCCCATTCCCCACCTGGCACACAATCGGCGGCATGGCGGGGGCAGGATTCCTGTGCGGCACAGCACACAAGCGCTCACACGCCAGGTTGGGGAGGGACATGTCACATGGCACGTCACGTGCTGCACACCCCCAATGTGGGGAGGGGACAAGTCGGCGCCCCCTGGTGTGTACACAAAAGCTTGGGGGGTGGGGGTGCCAAACTGGGTCTTTGACCTGGGTGAAATAAAGCCTAGTTTCTCCCCTGCAGAAGGTCCCAGGTTCAATCCTCAGCATCTCCAGGTTGGTTTGGGAATGTCCCTTGCCTGAAACCATGGAAAGCTGCTACCAGGCAATGTCAACAGTACTGAGCTTGATGGACTAATTATCTGACACAGTATAAGGGAGCTTCCTGTGTACCTATACACTTTGAGAACAGGGTGGTGTGAGGTGGAGTGGGTGGTGAAAGCAGCAGATTCCCATGCCCTTCTGTGTGCTGGGCAACAGAAATTATAAGGACATCGGACAAGCGGGGGATGGGTTTGGGGGAAAAGAGAGATCCAGGTGGAAACTGTCTCCGCTGGTTGGATGACAGCAAATGTTTGCCAGGGAACAATGCTTTTCCACAGATCCCTTGGGGACTTCCAAGCGAGCCATGGAAAGCCAGCCACGGTGATGAAATTGGGAAGAACTACTATTGTGTGTTCTGTTGGTCCGAGTAAACACAGAGGCCTCTCCCACCACAGGTACACAGATGCTATTTGGACAGCTGCACTGTCCGTTTTGAAGGATAGCGCCTCTTGGCAGCCATCAAGGCCGGCTGGATACAAGGCTCACAGTGAGTCGGTGGTCACCATGGAGACGGTGGAGACGCTTCCCCCCCCCGACCGAGCAGCACAGATGGGGGTGGGGGGCATCTTGATGCAATTCAAGGGAACCAAGCAAAGCGTGGTTAGAGGTGCGGCAGACGTGATGTGGCCTCAGAAAGTGCCTGTGTTGCAAGAGCATAAGACAAATTCATGGAGATGTGGCGATCAGTGGTTATTAGCTCTTATGGCTGTGCTCTGCCCCTGACAGTGTGCCTCTGGGTGCCAGTTACTGGGATTCACAAGTGAGGATAGTTACTGTCACGCTCAGTTCCTGCTTGTGGGCTTCATGGAGGAAGCTGGCTGGCCACTGTGAGAACAGAAGGCTGGACTAGATGGGCCACTGGTCTGGCCCCAGCAAGACTCTTCTGGTGTGCTAATGAGATGTCCAGCCCTGCCCTGGAGTTGAAAGGAACAGTTGCAAAATAGCAATTGCATCTCAAATGAATTCTTTTTAAAATGATGATGATGGTGATGATGATGATGGCTCAGATTTATGCTGGGGAAATGTGGTGTGCGCTAGGATCTTGCCATCTATACCAGGCTGTAGGAGAGGGAGAGGGATGGGATTCCATGGCCCCTCCAGCCGCCAGCTCCATCAACCCCCACCCCCTCCCAACTGTCATCTCCAGCAGCTATTCATAGAATCATAGGATTGTAGAGTTGGAAGCGACCCTAAGGATCATTTAGTCCAACCCCCTGGCATCCATGACAGATGGCCATCCAACCTCTGCTTAAAAACCTCCAACGAAGGCAACGCTGGCTGAGGCTGATGGGAGCTGCAGTCCAAAACATGTGGAGGACACCAGATTTATTTATCAGATTTCTATCCCTACCTTTCCTCCCAGGAGCAAAAGGTGGTGGCATACATGGCATTTCCTCTCACCATTCCAGTCCTACAACGACACGTCAGGCTATAGGAGAGGGAGAGAGATGAGGTGGCCAAGCCTCTCTGCATCGCCTCTGCTGAAAGAGCAGCAATGTTTGACTCCCAGCTCTCCCTGAAATGTTTCCGTTGTAGCTGCTCGTTGCAAGAACTCTGTTACTAAGTGCCTGAGTTTGCTTCCCCCCATTCCATCCGATTCTCCTTTCCTTTTGTGTTATGTCTTTCAAATTGTAAACCTAAGGGCAGGGTCTCTTTTATTTAATGACATTTCCAAGCTATTCTGGGATGCTTTTTTCAGCTGAAGAGCAGGGTAGAAAAGTTTTAAGTAATTACTTCCAGGAAAAACAAAGAAGCTTAATGGGAAAGGCAATATCTAGGTAATATTTAAGGACTAATGTAGGGAAAGGGGGGGGGGGTCATGCAAACCTGGGTGGATGTCAAAATTCTGGATGTTGAGTTCAGATTCTTGCTTGCCCATGAATATTATTGGGAAAGGCTGTAGCTCAGTAGTAGAGCACCTGCTTTGCATGCAGAAGGTCCCAGGTTCAACCCCAGGATTTCCCAGGTAGGGCTGGGAGAGACACCTGTCTGAAGCCCTGGAGACTTACTACCAGTCAGTGTAGACCACACTTAGCTAGATGGACCATTGATCTGACTCCATATAAAGCTGCTTTGTATCATGAGTGGCCTGCTGTTCATCAACTAGCCTGGCTCCACAAGACATGATGGAAGGAGAGATAAAGTCAGGGATGCTGCTGTAGTTGCATCTTGCGCTGAGCAGAAGCATTTGGCTACATGGCCTCTAGGATACCATTCCACTCTAAAATGTTATTAATCTCACAGGTTCCAGTTCTAAAATAGTGTGTGGACAACCATACTGGAGTCACCCCTGAACTTTTCTTTCTTTCCTGTATTTACTTAATAACAGCCTGTCTCCTCATTGGTTTCAGAATCACAAGAGTATAGACCCCCAAAGAGACAATACCAACCCAGCCACGTCTCCTATATGTTGTCTCTTTGGGGGTCTATACTCTTCATCGGCCTGTTAATATTGCTTACTTTATCTAACTTCCCTTGCTTCTCCTTTTCTCCAGGAAGCTTCAAGGTGTTTTAAAACAAACCAAAACACTGCAGTGCTGACTCATGATAGAATAACATCCTGGAGGGTCATTTGTGCCACTTTCAAGGTCAGATCAGAAAGGAATGCAGTGTTGGAGTCATAAAATGCAGACACACATCAAGCCTAATACATTCTAGCCAAAGGTTCAATACAGTACAATTAAAAGTGAAACACGGAAACATTATTAAAATCGAAAATATACACATTGGGTCTCTAATTCTTTTTTCAGTAGTGACTACACTGACTGGCAGTGGCTTGCCAGGATTTCAAATGGGATATTCCCAACTCTACTTTGAGATGGAAGGGATCAAACGTAGGGACCTTCTGCATGCAAAGCTGATGCTCTAACTACTGAGCTATGGCCCTTCTCCAACACAGGAAGCTGCCATAATGATTTGGACCATTGGTCCATCCAGCTCAGTGTTGTCTACACTGACCAGCACCAGCTTTCCTGATTTTAGAAAGGAGTCTCTTCCTACCTGGAGATGCCAGGGATCAAACATGGGACTTTCTGCATGCAAGGTAGATGAGTATGTACCTTCTTTGAAAGGTTGCCTATCCCTGTTTTATAGAGTCAGTATTTGGCCCATATAGGCCAGTATTGCCTGTTCTGACTGGCAGCAGCTTTTCATTATCAGGGCCAGGAGACTTTCACATTACCTGCTATTATCTGATCCTTAAAAACAGAGGTTCTGGGGACAGAATAAGGGATACCTTCTGCATAAGGCAAGGCACACAGATGCTCCACCCCCAATCTATTATTATTTTCACCAATATTTGTGTGTGATTCCTTTTCTTCTTTTGAGGAGTCCCTGACAATCCTCCAAGGAACACCACACTGTTCTATGGGAAGCAGTCTCAGATTCCTGGTTTTGGTCCAGCATTGTCTCTCTTGGATCTGAATACCTGCAGAGGGATCATTTCAAAATTGCCCGATGTCGCCGTGTTGTTATTGTCTTGCTCTTTACATGGGAAGTATTTAGATTATCTGGTTCAGTCCTCTTTACTAATGTGGGTGGAGGAAGAATGGGTGGTGGTGTTGATTTGGGAACTGGTGGCCAGGACAACGAATGCTATTTTCATTCTTCCAGCCTCTCTTGTCTACCCGCTCCCCCCACCCCCTGTTTGGCAACTGTTCCTTGGAACCTCTTGCAGAATTTTGTACAATCCTCCAGCCTGCCTCCAGTGAAATGCCAAGAGTTAGAAAGCTTAGAAGACTGGCTCAGCCAGTGACACTTAATTTGAAGTGTCTGCCTAGCAGCCAAGAAAGCCACAAACATACCAGGAGGCTGTCAATTCTTTTGCCCTAGCAACGTTGGGCTGACCCCTGAGGCAAAGGTAAAGCTTGAGGAAGAACAAGAGGGGTTTTAGGAAAGTGTAACTCTTGCTAAACCTAGGGCTGCCATTCGCCCAAATTTTCCTGGGATTTCAAAGGCAGAATTGATGTCTGGAGGAAATTTCAAAAGGCAGCACTTTGTCCTGGATCTTAGGCAAGTCTATCAAAAAGTCATATTTTTTGATGTTTTTGAAATTTGGCAACCCTAGCTAAACCCCTTGCTTGCTTGCTGCTTGCCAACAATTGCGTACCCTCCAACATTTCTCCAATGAAAATAGCAATGTTTTGTTCTACACCAGGAAGTTTCTCCCACTTTTGATCTCGCCACACACATAGATGTCATATACAGTGGTACCTCGGGTTAAGAACTTAATTGTTCTGGAGGTCCGTTCTTAACCTGAAACTGTTCTTAACCTGAGGTACCACTTTAGCTAATGGGGCCTGCCACTGCCGCAACGCGATTTCTGTTCTCATTCTGAGGCAAAGTTCTTAACCCGAGGTACTATTTCTGGATTAGCGGAGTCTGTAACCTGAAGTGTCTGTAACCTGAAGCGCCTGTAACCCGAGGTACCACTGTACATATATACATATATACATATATACAACCTCTCAGCTTACCGGTAACCTACATCATAGGATTGTTGTAAAGAAAAAATGTGTGAGAGAAGGAATCATGTAGAACACCTTCAACAGATAAATGGAATTAAATAGAATTCTAGCTGTAAGCTTCCTTGAGTCCCTGTCAGCGGAAAAGGCAGATAATAATAATAATAATAATAATAATAATAATAATAATAATAATAATAATAATATATTTGTACCCTGCCCATCTGGCTGGGTTTCCCCAGCCACTCTGGGCAGCTTCCAACAAAGATTAAAAATACATTAAAATGTCACACGTTAAAAACTTCCCAAACAGGGCTGCCTTCAGATGTCTTCTAAATGTCGGGTAGTTGTTTATCTCTTTGACATCTGATGGGAGGGTGCTCTACAGGGCAGGCACCACTACCCAGAAGGCCTTCTGCCTGGTTCCCTATAGCTTAGCTTCTCGCAGTGAGGGAACCACCAGAAGGCCCTCGGCGCTGGACTTCAGTGTGTGGGCAGAACGATGGGGGTGGAGACGCTCCTTCAGGTATACTGGGCCGAGGCCGTTCTGGTTCCCTTTATGGTTGAATGGGCTTGCACTTCCTCTGAATTGTAAGATGAGCAGGTAATAATAATAATAATAATAATAATAATAATAATAATAATAGAAACTCTGGGGATAATCAGGAACATGCCAGAGAATAAATGCTGTGGAACTTAGTGGGACTTAGTTCTGAGTAAAAATGCTTCGGATTGCAGTGTAAGGCCGCACAGTCTTTACCCAGTTACCTGGGAGTAAGCTCTATTGAATACAGTGGGACTTCCTTCTGAGTAGACAGTGTAAGACTCCATTTGAAATAAAGGAATAAACATTCCATACGTTTCCTAAGAAACGGCTGACTGAAGCATTGCACTTAAAGAATTTAAAGTGGATTGGTGACTTTTCTTTTAAAATTATAGGGAGGGCTTTGTATGCCAGCTTCACCATTTCCTTCATTTGGTGCATGTATTTTATTTTCAATATAAACAGGACTCTGTTTTTTCCCCCTGAGTGCGCGCACACACCACTTTTAATTGTTCTCCGAGTTGTGAAACTTAATTTAACCATATACGTTAATAGAAGCCATCCATATAAGTATCCAAGCAAGATTGTTGATTATAAGATGTATGTATGAATTCAGAGGCAGTATGTCTCGGGACGCCAGTTGCTGAGAATCACAAGTGAGCAGAGTGCTGTTGTGCTCAGGTCATGCTTTTGGGCTTCCCATTGGGACATTTGCATTGGCCACTGTGTGTGTGTAGGATACTGGAGTAGATGGGCCATTGGCCTGAGCCAACAAGGACTCAGCTTAAGGTCTACCTCCACTATGAGAACAGGAGGCTGGACTAGGTGGGCCTGATCCCCATGTTCTAACGTTTTGTTTTTGTTTTGTGGAAGCTAGTATTCCCTGCCTCTTACCCTCCGAACTGCTAGGGAAGATTAGCTGCACTGAGGGCTTTTATTACGCTATTTTGCTCACCCATTTCCCCTGATCCTCTGTGGAACAGTCTTGGATGGTTCTCCCCCCACCCCCCCACCCCCAGATGCCTCTGATTCTTGTTTCCAGAAGTGGAGCCACAAGAGCAGCTTGCTTTTTATATATATATATATAGCCTGGAAGAAACCACCTTCTTTAATTTCTGCTGGATGAACAAAAATTAAAGAATTTTGGCATATGGATAAAGAGAGTCAATGTGCTTTGCAGGGTAGTTTGCCCAAGAGAAGTGGATTTTAAAGAGCAGCTGGAACGATCTACACATCAGAAAATGGTCTTTTTGTGATCAGGGAAATACCGTGTGTGCGCACAAGCACTGCCTGATGCTCCCACAGCATAAAAGCTAGAAACCTGATTTATTTATTTCTGAGGACTGGTACTGATTGATTTTTTAAAAGCTGATTAGTTAGATTGACTATTTTTTTTTATGAAGATGTTGTTTTAATTTTTTCAGTCATGTTCTGTTCAATTTCGCTTGAATTGTGCATTGCCCTGAGGCGCTAATGGGCAAAGGCAGGTTTTATAAGAAATAAAAACGTGTGTGTGTGTATGTGTATGTATGTATATATATATATATCAGTAAATGCTTAGCTGACAAATCTACCAATTTTTAATTGGTTGAAGCTTGTAAACAGTCAATTGCAGGATACACCCACAGTCTTTAAGCTGACTGCAGTCTCTCTCTCTCTCTCTCTCTCTCTCTCTCTCTCTCTCTCTCTCTCTCACACACACACACACACACACACACACACACATTCTCAGCCCCAGACACCCTGCTAACAATCCACTGACAAACTTACAAATCCTTCAGTTCATCACTCAATAATCAAGGTTCTGCATGTTGCCAAAACTGCCTCAGGCTGTACCAGCCACCGTCAGAAACTTGGCCTTAAGTGCAAATGAAGGATAAAGAGATGAGCGGGCGGGCAGAACGTCGGGGATTGTCCGTCTGTTGCCGACTGCACACAGATTGCTCTGCGATTGATAGATGGATGGGCAGAGCTGAGTTTCAGAAATGGCTAATGATCAAGGAGGCTTCCTCCTCCAAAAGGGTTAACGTGGATCTTTTTAATTGTCAAAAGAGCTCTGGGCTATTAGGGTTGGCATATTCTTCAATAATCTGTTTTATTTTTACCTGCTGGGAGCTTAATTAAAAAACAAAGAGGCTCAAATTAAAGCCCATTACTATGCTAATTTTGTAGGAACTGGGCTGCGATTAAGAAGCTTTAAAAGGGGGAGTTTAGTTTGCCCTGGGGGAATGGGTTGGAGGCCGTTTTGATTTCGTTTCATTAGCTAGCTACAATTATTTATAAACTAAATGGAAATCATGATATTAAAGAGTAATAAAAAAAACCTAGTGCCTATGTATTATTGAGTAGCGGAAGTTTCTCCTTCCCTCACCCCTCCCTTTCCCGTTTTTTAATTTAGCATCAAAACGTGCCCGGTCTTTATTACTGTGACTTGCAGTTAACACAGCTAAATGCAGTTGTTAAATATAAGACGCCTTTTATATGGGCCCATAAATTCAGAGCTGTCTGCTCTGCCTTCCCTATAGATCACATGAATAAGTTTATAAAGACATCAACGTGACAATAAAGATGAAGCGCGAGCTGTTTGGGCACAGAGTTTTATGAGACTGTAGTCAAGGAAGTCTTTTAACTGAGAATAAATTATTTTAAGATGCATGGTTTGTAAGGCAGGGTGGGTTTGGGGATGGACGCAGAAGAGGCAAGCCTGCAATTGCATTTGGCCAAAGAGCCAAGCAGAGGTTGATAGTGTGTGTGTGTGTGTGTGTGTGTGTGTGTATGCTATTTTGTCTGTTTAGTCGTGTCCGACTCTTCGTGACCCCATTGACCAGAGCACGCCAGACACTCTTGTCTTCCACTGCCTCCCGCAGTTTGGTCAGACTCATGTTGGTAGCTTCAAGAACACTGTCTCCTTGTCCCCTCCATCTTTCCCAACATCAGGGTCTTTTCCAGGGAGTCTTCTCTTCTCATGAGGTGGCCAAAGTATTGGAGCCTCAGCTTCAGGATCTGCCCTTCCACTGAGCACTCAGGGCTGATTTCCTTCAGAATGGATAGGTTTGATCTTCCTGCAGTCCATGGGACTCTCAAGAGTCTCATCCAGCACCATAATTCAAAAGCATCAATTCTTCGGTGATCAGCCTTCTTTATGGTCCAGCTCTCACTTCCATACATTACTACTGGGAAAACCATAGCTTTAACTATACAGACCTTTGTCGGCAAGGTGGTGTCTCTGCTTTTTAAGCTGCTGTCTAGGTTTGTCATTGCTTTCCTCCCAAGAAGCAGGTGTCTTAATTTCGTGACTGGTGTCACAATCTGCAGTGATCATGGAGCCCAAGAAAGTAAAATCTCTCACTGCCTCCATTTCTTCCCCTTCTATTTGCCAGGAGGTGATGGGACCAGTGGCCATGACCTTAGTTTTTTTTATGTTGAGCTTAGTTTATATACGGATAACTGAATCTCAGTATATCAGGAATATAGTAAGTTACCTTACCTTGGGTCAGAGCATTGGTCCATCTAGCTCAGGCCAAACTGACTCAGGCCAAACTGTCCAGGGTTTCAGACTGAGGTCTCTCCCAGCCCTGCCTGGAGATGCTGGGGATTGAACCTGGGACTTTCTGCATATGAAGCCATTATGCTACCACTGAGCTATATCCCTTCCCAGGTGCATAGGAAGCTGCCTTACACCGAGACAGAGCCTTGGTCTATCTAGCTAGGTGTAGTCTACACTGACTGGCAGCAGCTCTCCAGTGTTTCAGGCTGGGGTCTCTCTCCGCCCTACCTGGAGATGCTAGGGATTCAACCTTGGTGGTATTATTATTATTATTATTATTATTATTATTATTATTATTATTATTATGCCCTATGTGGATGAACCTGCACTATCCTAAATGTAGCACTGCATCTGGAGTGTTACCCCAGACACAAATGCATGTATTAATAGAAGGGTCAGGTTTGTGTAACTAACACAGTTCATAAATTGAGGAAGTTGGGGAATGGTAGATTCTGACTGAGAGTGAGAGTAATGCTGCATAATGTTATGCTGCTGGACCAGAGAGGTGTTGTGACTGATATCCTCTGATTTCTTTATATATAATTGTAATGTGGATTGGTCTAGCTGCCAGAAACAAGTAGGCCTAGAACTAGCAGCCTCCCGAGCTCTGTCCAGCTGCCCACTAAGGTTCCCCTAGAGCAGTGGTTCCCAATTGGTGGGATTGCACTTCTATCTTCCAGCATAGCTCTGCCCACCTGGGCAGCCATTGACTCCCCTGCATTTGACCTAGTTCTAAATGCTTCCAGGGAAAAGCTGGAATTTAGCTCCATCTGTATGATTGTTTGGGTGCCATCTTATCTGTGGCTTTCTTTTCTATTCTTCTGCGTTTTCTGTTCTGCAGTGCATACATCTTCCTGCCTATTCAGGCCTTTTGTAAATTCTGCCGCTGCTGTTCCTTCTTGAGCTGTGATCCTATACCAGAGGTGGGGCACCTCAGGCCTGGGGACCAGTTGTGGTCCTCGTGGCTTCTCTGTCTGGCCCTTGGAACTCCTTGTAGAATTATAGAGTTGGAAAGGACCATAGGGGTCATCTGGCACAATCCCCTGAAATACAGGAATCTTTCGCCCAATTTGGGGCTTGAACCCACAACTCTGAGATTAAGAGTCCCATGCTTTACTAGTTGAGTTCACCCCAAGCCACACACTCTTGAGAGAAGCATTCTATTGTAACCAATAAAATTGCTCAAAGAAATGAAGATACCTGAACTATGAAGGTATCTTAAGAAGTGTGCATGCACACGAAAGCTTATACCAAGAACAAATTTAGTTAGTCTCTAAGGTGCTACTGGACAATTTTTTTTTATTTTTTTATGTATTTCAAAGAAATGAGTTTGGGTCTAGCTGCAGAGCTGCCTCAGGGTACAAAAGGTCATATGATGGACAACATTGGTTTTTTTTACAGGTGCATTTGGGACTAGGTGGCAGGAAGGTAAACGGCGTTTCCATGTGCTGCTCTGGTTCACCAGAAGCAGCTTTGTCATGCTGGCCACATGACCCAGAAGCTCTGCGCTGGCTCCCTCGGCCAGTAACACGAGATGTGCGCCGCAACCCCAGAGTCGGACATGACTTTCCCTAATGGTCAAGGGTCCCTTTGACTTTATCTGTTTTAATTATGACTCCAAGAATCACCTGTTTGCATCCTTCCCATAATAGAACACACATACCCCACCCGAAGAAAACTAGCCTGCCAAGAAGGGTTGTAATCTTGCCTTCTCCCTGAAATGCTACTTTTCTGTATGAGGGAAAGGTTGCTGATTTTAAAGGTGGAAAAGACATTCAAATATGTTATCCTTCACATGCATTCAGGAGTGTTCAGCAGCTATACCACTTGTGGGACGGGGCAGGGGGGGGAGTAGCTGGTACAACTGACAGTTAGGCATATGAACCTTCAAGAACATGAGTTTAAAGTCAAATTGGTCAAAGGACTGAGCCTGGGCCTAGCCTCAGAGGTGCCTCAGGGTATGAAAGGTCATATGATGGAGGGGTTTTCAAAGTAGTGCATTTGGGGGCTGGGCAATTGTTTGAAAAGGCTAACTGGAAGCCCGAGGTCTTTCAGATGTCCCACCCCCACCCCGTCCCCCTGAGCTGCCGCCTGACCTGGCCTATACCTTCACATTCTTCCTTTCATGACTGACACAGTGGGTATGTGCCTCCAGGCGTCCGGTGAGCTTGCCATGGCTCCCTCATCAAAGCAACTGTTTACAGATGGTTTGTGTTGGATGCCCCATAAACAGTATTCTTTTTGTCTCTGAAATAAAAAGCAGCTTAAGCCCTTAATGATAAGGATTTTTTTTTTTTGGTGCTTTGCAAGCCAAGGAGGGTGAGCCGGCGGCTGGCTTAGCTGGCCGGAATGTGCCTCTGTGCACTCCCTGCAAAACCTCTTTTGTTCCTGCCTTTGCAGATTCTGAAGTGGGGAACATCTTTAGGAGCAAATCAGCAGCAGCATGCAGTGAAACCTTAAGATTCTGCAGTTTGATAGGACCCTAATCGGCTCAAAAGGCATTCTGTGGTTGTTGCTTTTTCCGAGGGGTTGGGTGGTTCCTCTGGGTTCTACCACCTGCATAGCCTCTTGATGGGTGGAATTCTGGTTGCCTTGTCTCAAAGAGAGAGAGAGAGAGAGAGAGAGAGAGAGAGAGAATTATGAAGAGCTGGGGAACTGCAGCTGAAGGCAATCAGAACAATCCCAGAGTTGCAGAATCTTCCCTGCAAATGTTTGAGAGAACTCCCAGACTCTGTTTACTGAGCATTTGGCCTGATCAGTTTGCAGGGAGATTAGACTGACACTGACTATTAAATAAGTGTCCACTCTGATTTGTTCACGTGGAGGTTAGATGATGGTAGCATCAAAGCAAGGGTGAGCCCCACTTTCCAGTGCATTTCTCCATCACTTTCCTTATTGGAAAAAAGTCCAACCTTTTGGGCAAGTGGGTTCATTAAGAATGTAAGATGAGCTGGCTGGGTCAGGCCAATGGCCCATCTAGTCCAGCATCCTGTTCTCACAATAGATGACCAGATGCCTGTAGGAAGCCCACAAGCAGGACCTGAGCACAAGAGCACTCTCCACTCTGGCAAGTTCCACCAACTGGTATTCAGAAACATTTCTGCCCCAGCTGTGGAGGAAGAGCAGAACCTCTGTTGTAGCTAGTAGTCACTGATAGCCTCATATTCCATGACATTGTCCCAACCTCTTTTAAAGCCATCCAAGCTAATTGAGTAAGAGTGTCCTGTCAGCTTTCATCGCACCACTATAGTTTGGCAGTATGTGGCCAAATCCTGCCGGAAAATAGTGACAGTCTAAAACAGGGGTCAGCAAACATTTTCAGCAGGGGGCCGGTCCACTGTCCCTCAGACCTTGTGGGGGCCCGGAATATGTTTTGAAAAAAATAATGAACAAATTCCTATGCCCCACAAATAACCAAGAGATGCATTTTAAATAAAAGGACACATTCTACTCATGTAAAAACACGCTGATTCCTGGACCGTCCACGGGCTGCATTTAGAAGGCGATTGGGCCGCATCTGGCCCCCGGGCCTTAATTTGGGGACCCCTGGTCTAAAAGTACCATTAGTGTAAAAGTACCTGTCACACTCCTAGAAGTGTTTGCTCAGATGTTAGGAGCCATTGTATTGAATGGGAATGGCTCTCACATATAAGTATGTGGATTTAGCCTTTAATACGAAGAAGCCCCGTTGAATCTACGAAGACTCAACAACTTCAATCATAAAAAAGGGTCAACAACTTTCGTTGGCTCTTTGGTTGGCCCTCACGGCTCTTCACTTCATCAAATCTGGCCCTCTTTGAAAAAAGTTTGGACACCACTGGGTTATAGGATTGTATCTTACACCATGATGTGAATGGGAAAATCCCTCTCCATTCACTCTGGGGGGGTCCCAATAAAAAAAAGATTAACCTCTGAGTCATGGCAGAGAGTGTTTTCACAAGTGTCTGCACAGATGTCATTTGCGCTAAACTTGTGGGTTTCTAAAAGTAGATCTGAAAGAGTAGATCCATTTGTAAATCCAATGCATATACTAGCAAAGACAGATCTTGTAACTTCACCAGGAAACCATTCAGAGTGGAAACAGAATCCCTGTGCAGATTCACGTGTGCGAATGAGTGGAAATCTTCAGCGTTTGGATGACAGAAGGAAACACTTTTACAAATTGTGTGAAAGCTTAATATGCTCTTGAGAACGCACAACCTCAATTTGCTCACCTGAAAACAGCAGTGGTCGGGAAGTGCCCTGGGTTTAGAGCAGAGAGGACTGAAGGGGGAAAGCAGCAGGCTCATAAGATCATCATGGGTGGTGTAGCTAATTAATAATATTTATATCCTGCTTTAAAGCCCCAATAAGCTCTCAAAGAGGCTTACAAAAGATCCTCACAAAAATTAGGAACAGAAATAGCATTATAAACCACTTTGAGGGTATTGTTTTTGTTTTTGTTCTTTTATAATCAAGTGTTGTATAAATTTTATTAATGAAAGAATAAATGAATTTAATAGCATGGTGTCTCCCTGGTGCCATGATTATTCATGCTGCATTTCACATGCTCATCTTTTTTTTAAAAAAAATCCAAGACTTTGGGTTATTGCCCTTCGCCCTCTGCATTGTAATCAATAGCTCTCACTGATGCCCTCAGTGATAAGGGAGAGGGCCTGAGCATCTCAAACTTGCTCAACCAGCAATTGGTGTTGGGGGGGGGTAGAGATAATGTGTCACCCTCTCATAATACTAGAATTTTTTGTCATCCAAGCTGGTTGGCAAGGAGATTCAGAATAGGCAAAAGAAAGAACAAGGTGAGGCAACCGCGGCCATAGCTGTCAACCTTTTCCCTTTTTTTGCGGGGAATTCCCTTATTATAGCATTGGGCAACAGCAGGGAGGGTTGACAGCTATGCAACTGCCTTAGGTCACCAGATCCACAGGGGCAGTAAATCCCAATATAGATATACTCCCCACCCCCTGCTTATCCCTGATACAGATCTTCATTTACCGTTTCTATCTCTGGTGGGGAGGGAGGTGCCAATCTGTGGTTCGCCTTGGGCTTTAGACAAATGCATGATGGAACTCTTAATGGGTGCTGACAATGATAGCTAAATAGAACCTCCAGTTTCAGGGGCAGCATACCTGTGGGTATCCAATTGCTGGGAACAAACAGCAGAAGATGACCACCATTTTCAAGCCCAGTGTGTGGGTTTCTTGGAAGTGTTCAAATGCTATCTGTGCCATGTGTTCATTTGCTAGCCCTGGTCAAGCACTCTTTGATTGACTCCAGTTTTGCAAAATGACAAGGCTAATGACCTTCCAACTAAGGCTGTGGTAGACTGCATTCTGGGTTAAAAATCATTGTTATGAAGAGATTGCCTCTGGGCACACACAGAGTTTCTTTCCCTTAAAAGGGAAGTTTTTCATGACTGGTGTTTTAATGTATTTTTAATATTTTGTTGGTAGCCACCCAGAGTGGCTGGGGTATAAATAATAAATTAATATTATTATTATTACTACTAGTAGTAGTAGTACAAAAAGTCACAGGTGTCATATATTGGCGGGGAGAGCTTTCAGGTCAGATGGTAGTGCAAATAGCAGGCAGGTTGGTAACTCTTAGTGGTTTGGAGGTTTTCCATATCTCTACTGTAGAAGAGGAAAGCGACTTTTGAAACTTGCCTCTTCAGCAAGTGGTTGCAATTTTGTTTTTGAATGATTAATACAATAAGGACTGTATGAACATGTTAAATAACTAATTTTATGAATTTGAGTTGACATTTCATGCCTGAAACTGGGTCAGACCTTTTGGAAACCTCCTTCTTTCATATTTCGAGAGCTTTTCCTCTTTTTTAAGGCAGTATTGGTTGTGCTTATTTGGACAAAATGAGGCAGGAATAACAGCGACTTTAGTATGCATTTGGATTTCATATGCAGGTCTCTCCATGGGGTTGTTCTCAGCAGTGTGCAATCAACCAGTGGAAAAAAAACTTCTAAGCCAATATTGATGTTTTTGGTGAAAGGTGCACCGGCTGGCTTACGGTTCTTGGCTTATCGGCAAATCTGTAAATACAGGTGTGGACTGTCCAATTTGCTAAATCTCCAGAGCAAACACAGATGCTGCAATGTAGAGGGACGCCTGGCCCATCTCCTGGTCTTTTATTCTCGATAACTACAGGTATTGAAGTTGACACATCACACGCTTCAGCTCTCTCTGTTTATGAGGGACAATCCCTGGTTCCTGGTTTCCAAGAAATTACTGTCCCCCTTTTTATGGATGGCTTATATTAAAATGTTTGTTTAGAGTGAGTTCCTGGATTTGCCATTCTTCAGAATCCAATCCTTCCTTGCTGCAAACACACTGTGAAGGTGTATCCAATGTCAGTCGGGCTCAGAGTAGACCCATTGAAACAGATGGACGTGACTAACTGATTTTGTTAATTTCAGTGAGTCTACACTGAGAAGAACTTAGTTGGAGACAACTGCACACATTTAAAGTTTATGGCTTTCCCTAGAGAATCCTGGAAACAGAAGTTTACCCCGCCAGAGTGCTACAATTCCCAGCAGCCTTAACAAAATGATAGTTCCCAGAAAATAATGTGTATATGATGTGTATACAGCCCACATCTCTGGGTAAGGAAAAATCTAGGTTGGTGAGTGGATTTTGTATACAAATTTATAGTCAGAATGAACATTGGCTCATTGAATCTGAAAGTACCCCTGAAAGTCATCAGATTCAACTTCCCTGTTCAGTGCAAGATCTTCCATGCATAACACAATCCATGTCCCTGAACGAGGAACATCCAGCCTTGGTTTAAACAACTTCCAGTGATGGAAAACCTGCCACTTCCTGATCCATCTGCTCCATGGTCACAGGACCATAGTCTCACTGGTCCATCTAGCTCAGCCTTGCCTACACTGACTGCAGCAGTTTTCCTGGATTTCAGAGAAGGTTCTTTCCCAGCCCTACCTGAAGATGCCAAGGATTGAACTGGGACCTTCTGCGTGCAAGGCAGATGCTCTGCCACTGAGCTATAGGCCTTCTGCAAAATAGGACGCTGCCTTATACCGAGTCAAACTATTGGGCCCATCCAGCTCAATATTGTCTACTCAGCCTCTGGTTTCCTGCCCTCTCCAGGTCCTGGCTCAGGGCCCAGCAAGCAGTGTATGTGGGACAGGGCAGAAAGTTGGAACATCTCCTACTTTGGAAAAAAAAGATAAAGGTGCTGGTACTGTGTACCATTGACTACCGCCAGAAAAAAGTACTGGTATTAACTATCTTGCCTAGGCAGTTATTGGGTTGGCAAGGATAAAGTAAGGCACACACAAGCATTTTGTGTCCATGCATAATTAGCAATAGTACTAGGAGCCGTGTTCCTGATAATGTTGCTTGTCAGTCCTGCCTACCCCTCATCCTTAACTAACCCCTTAAGCTACCCTACACTAACTTTTTAGATCAGAATTTGGAACCTTTTCGCTCCTACCTTATGGGCCAACTTTGACGGGTGGGTAGGGCACCTCAACACCAGAAGCTGAGACAGGGAGTGCAGAAAGGCTGGCAAAGCCCACCCTGTGTCAACCCTTTGTGATCCTCCTCTGCTTCTCCTTTGCCTCCACCCCCATGCAAAGGGAAAGGATCACAAACCTTGGGATCCCAGTGGATGACCAGGGATAGTGGGACGCTTCCAGCCCTACCACCACCATGAGATCCCCATACTGTCAGACATCTTGAGGCTCCAAGTGAATACATCTGAACACAAGTGTGTCATCCTTACTGAGTTTACTCTGTGGCAGTAATTGCAGTAGAGTTTGTAAGGTGGTATGGAGCCTTTTATATGCTGGCCCCAAGGAGGTGGTGGGACCCAAGTAGTCCACTGTGACTTACCTTGTGAGGCATTTTGAGGGTAAATTTGCTTGTATCTGCAAAGACCTAGATTCCACTATTCTGACTGGTCAGTTTCCAGGGCTGTCGAGAGTGATGTCTGGATTAGTGGATGAATTTTAGCTGCTAAGGTCTGAGGATGCAGTTCAGGTGCTCGGATAGGTGTGAGCTACTACCTGCCTTCTTGCCCCTTGTGGCTGATAACATTTTGCAAGAAGGAGCCTGCAAACTGGGACAACGTGATAATTAATGCCCTTTTGAGAGAGCAGGAGTGGTCTCAGGCCACCTGAAAAATGTAGCAGTGGGGCCACTCCTTAAGTGGCCACTGGCCACTTGCAGGCATTATTTGATTAGAGTGATTTTCCAGATCCATTATAATCACTGTTCAGGCCTGGCTTGGACACCTGCATGATGACATATCATGAGAGGAGGGGTGTCCTCTGACAAGCAATGAAATAGAGGACTGTTCTCTGTCAGGTAGGAGGCATTGCCATCCTGGTGTTATAGATGGCAGAATTAGTAGGAGCACGAAACAGATATTTATTAAATATTAGGAGAAATTCCCTAACAATAACAGCTGTTTGACTGTGGAACAACCTTCCTTGGGAGGAGATCAGATCTCCTTCACCCAGAGGTCTTTAAAAAAGAGGTTGGATGGACATTTGTCTTGGATGCTGGAGTTACATCCAGCATTGTAGAACCTGCATTAAGCAGGAAGACTAAATGACCTCTGAGATTCCTTCCAGTTTAAAGGTGCTGGTTTTGGTGCATAAAACCCAACACCTTGGGAACAGGGTGCCTGAAAGATTATCTCATTCCTATATTTACCCAGTTCATGACTGCACTCTACAGGTGAGGGCCTCCTGTAGATACCATCTTACCCAGAAGTCTATTCTGCACAATTTAGAAATCAGGCCTTTAGTGTGGTGGTACCAGCCCTTTGGAATGCCATTCCTTTACATGTTAGGCACTTCCTCTTCCAAAAGCTTTTTAAGTTGAAATCTTTCAAAGTCTGCATCTGTATTAGAATTGTCCAACACAGTATAGTGAAGGACCATAGCTCAGCGGCAGAGCATCTGATTTTGCATTCAGAAGGTCCCAGGTTCAATCCCTGCTGGTATCTCCAGGTGTGGCTGGGAGGGATCTCCTTCTAGAAATCCCGGAGAGCCTCTGCCAGTCGCTGTGGACAATCCTGAGCTAGGTGCACCAATGGTCCTCTTAGTGTAAGGCAGTTTCCTCAAAGGACTAGAATCTTACATTATCTTTAAGGGAAGGGTGATAGCTGAGTGGTATAGCACACACTTTTCATGTGCAGGTTCAATCAAGGTAGGGCTTGGAGACTGACCAGTCTGAAACCTTGGAGATCCTGCTGCCAGCCATGTTCTGGTTCAGTATAAAGAAGCTTCTGGTGTTCTCCCCATCCCCAGAAAATAAATTACTCACCATTTTGCTGCTCAGTTTTCTCCTCCTTCCCCACCTCTGTTTCCCCCGCCCCCACTCCACCTTGTCACATTGCATTATTTAGGGGGTGGTAATTCCTATTTGTTCTGACTCCTGTCTTCCTGTTGACTTTTGTTCCCCCCTTTAGCTAATCCCAAATTTGGGGGTGGGGGGCTTGCTACACACCCCTGCATCCCATTCTCTCTAAGGGTTTGTGAGTGTGGAGTGACTCTGCTAGATCAACCCCACTTTTCCAGAAAAGAAAAGAGAAAGCCACAACAATCTCTTTGGAAGGGAGCGAAGGGAAGGAGGGGTGAGCAATCTTTTCACAAGCTGGTTGCAAAATCAAATCTGCCTTGAAGGAACAAGGCGGATTAGCAAGGACCGGGAGGTTGCCGACTTAACTCTACCCCCATGTTTCTTTGGTGTACCTGTCACTCAGAACCCTGCTGCTATGTACAATTAAACACAGCGGATAAAATAAAATAAAAACTCCTGTGAGACCCAAGGAAGGGGAGTGTGAAAAGCTTTAATTCCACTTTAATATCTTTCTGAGCTGAGGGTTCGAAAAGAGAGCAATTTAACCCATGAATTTCCATCTGGGCATATAAAAAGGATTTTAAAAAACCCCACATCTACAGGGAGTTGGATCCAATGCTACTCCTACTCAGAGCAAACTTGCTGATAATAAAGGGCATTGTTTTATTTATTTGTTTTTTTCAAATTTATAGGCCACTTGACTGTAACAAAAAAGAAGAAGTCCCCTCGAAGCTGTTTACAAAAACAATGAAATTATCAGTGAAAAACAGTTAAAACCAACAAATTAAAACCTATGGGGGGAAAACATTCAAATAAACAATAAGCTAGGTAGGGATGATGGGAGGTGTAGTCCAACATCATCTGGGGACCCAGTGTTGAGAAGGGCTGGTCTCCACTGGCAGGCAGGGGTCATTCATTCCCAGCCCTACCTGGATATGCTGGGAATTGAACATGGGATCTTCTGCATGCAAAGTGGATGCTCTACCACTGAGCCAGGGCCCTTCCCCTTCTGTAGTTCCTGTCTCTAGACCAGTCAGTGGCAAATAAGAACCTAATACAAGGTTTATGCCCTTTATACAAGGGCATATATTCAGCCAGGCAAGAACACTCAGTGAGGGTACAAATCAGGGCTGGTGAGCAATGTGGCTCAGAAGGGTATGTGGCCCATGAAGAGTCCTGAGGATAGATTGGGATGGAGGGTCATATTGGCTTCCTGGCTTGAGGTGCTCCAAGATGGAGGATGTGCATGCTGGTCACACCTCTGATTTGGACAGGTGCCCACACAGAGCCTACACCAATACGTTCTGCATTCATACCTGCCATGAGGCATAAATTCATAAACTGGAGAGTACCTTAGGCCCATTAATTTACATGGGTTTACTCTCAACAAAAATTGGTCGAGTACAACCAATGGGCATCAAAAGTAAGGGATTTCAGCCCACGTCTCCCAGGTAAAAGCCATTTTTTCTGAACCCCCAAACTCCTGCCCACCTCAAGAAGTCCAGACATGTTGCAGCATTTGGAACTACTTAGTTGAAAGAAAAGGCAAGATGTGGCATGATACAAAACTTCGTAAGGCATGGAGAAAGCGAGTAGAGAAAAGTTTTTCTCGCTCTCTCTTAACACTAGAACTTGATGGACATCTTATGAAGCTGAATGTTGGAAAATCCAGGAAAGATAAAAGAAAGGACTCCACATCGTTGTTAGACTATGGAACTCGCTCTCACTGGAGGCAGTGATGGCGACCAACTTGGGTGGTTTGAAAAGAGGATCAGACAAGTTTATGGAGGACAAGGCCATCAACAGATGCTACCCATGATGGAAGCCATGCTGTACTAGTTCCACAGCCAGAGATAGCATGCCTTCAAATACCAGTTGCTGGAGACTGCAGGGAGGGAGAGTGCTTTTGCAATGACTGGGTCCAGCTTGTGAGCTTTCCAAGAGGCATCTGGTTGGCCATGATGAGAACGGGATGCTGGACTAGATGGGCCTTTAATGTGATCTAGCAGACTCTTCTTATCTTCTAATGTTATTATGAAGTAGGAACTCATTACTTTGCAGGGTTGGGGGCGGGAGGAATAGAAAAATGCTTCTTCACTCTCCTAAGCAACAAATCAAGGAAGCAAAGTTTGCAGCCAAATGTCAGCTCCTCTCTCTGCCCCACAATAGCAAATCTCTGCCAGTATCTTCTTCCTGCACCCCACTGTTTTTATACGGAGGGAAGGCGAGGAGATGTAGCACATGAAACATTTTGTTTATAAAATGTCGACGCTCGTGTTTTATTTCCCTATGTTTCCCCCCTCCCTCCATACCCCCCACCCGCAATCTAGATAACGGATGACACCACCAAGCTTTCAGTGCCTTCCGCAATAATGCTGCCACAACAGCCTTTCGAGGGGTTATTAATAATAGATTGTGTTGATGAGTTTGGAATTTGGCAATAGACCCCCCACTGGAAAGACATTAACACCGCAGGACTAAGGAGTCCCTCCCTTGCAAATCAGCAACTAAATGGCTTCCTTGATGGGCTCTGGGCATGAGAAACTCCTGTACTGTGTCTCTGAAAACCAACATATGAAGTTATTTTGTTTTATTCAAGCTCCAACTCTCCCCTCTCTCACACACACTCCTCTTTTTAATGTTCCCATTTGAGAAGAAAGGGCTATTATAAATCCTGTCCATAAGTCATTCCCGCCACCCCCACCATCCTTCAAGACAAAACAGAAACATTAAGGAGTTATTAATTCTGTTAGAATTGCACTGAGGTTATTTTAGTGTAAGGCAAAGTAGACTATTGTGGGCAGTGTCATGCTTCCAAGGGCTGCATCGCACTTTGGTGATTCCCCCTGCATGGGTTGGAAATAGCATCTGACGCCCATGGTGATCTTTTTATTATATGTGCAGGGAGTTGGATCCAGACTAAGACAGTTGCAGTTAGGTCTCATAAGTTAGGAATGAATTAAGTTTAACTGATTCCCACAGGGACTAAGTACAACCCACCTACAGTGCAATCCTATTCTTGGAAATCAGAAGTAAGTCCCATTGAGTTCAATGGGGTTTACTCCCAGGTAGGTGGGCACAAGGTTACAGATTTAGATTACCAAGGGACGTGGGTGGCGCTGTGGTCTAAAACCACAGAGCCTAGGGCTTGCCAATTAGAAGGTCAGCGTTTCGAATCCCCGCGACGGCTGGATGGCTACCTGGGAGACGGTTGAAATTAAATCCTTCGAAGACAGAGGTCCTTTGGCTGGGTCGAGACGATATGGGGTTGGGGGGCCAACTCCCATCCCTTGTGGGGGCGCAATTAGTGCCGGCACCTTGCCTCAAGAGATTGGGTGTAATCTTTGACGACTCCCTTTCTACGGAGGCACAGGTTACAGCTATAACAAAGGCGGCATTTTTCGTCTCTGCCAAGCTAAGCAGTTGGTCCCTTACCTCTCTCGCCCCTGTGATCCATGTGTCGGTCACCTCCAGGCTTGATTACGGTAACTCACTCTACATGGGGCTGCCCTTGAAACTGACCCAGAAACTCCAGCGGGTGCAGAATGCCATTGCGAGGCTCTTTACGGGGTCCTTGCTGCGGGACCACATTCATCCAGTGCTATACCAGCTGCACGGGCTCCCAGTGGAGTACAGGGTCAGGTTTAAGGTGCTGGTTTTAACCTTTAAAGCCCTATACAGCCTAGGACCCTCGTACCTACGGGACCGCCTCTCCTGGTATGTCCCACAGAGGACCTTACGGTCTGCAAATAACAACACCCTGAAGATTCCGAGTCCCAGGGAGATCAGACTGGCCTCGACCAGAGCCAGGGCCTTTTCGGCCATGGCCCCGGCCTGGTAGAATGCTCTCTCACAAGAGACTAGGGCCCTGCGAGATTTGACATCTTTCCGCAGGGCCTGTAAGACAGAGTTGTTCCGCCAGGCCTTTGGTCAGGGTTCAGCCTGACTCATTTTCTCTTTGTATAAGAACAAGCATGAAGGAGGTTCCCAGCCCGCTCATAGGCCCTTATAATATCAGTGGAAACAGTTGGTCTTGGCGAGTATTAATCGCTTCAAATTTTAACCTGAAGATTGCCACTTGTCCAATTTTAATTTTAATTGTTGGGATTAATTGTGGGATGTATCTTAATTGATTGATCGCTTGTATTATGCATATAGTTTTATTTATATGATGTTAGCCGCTCTGAGCCCGGCTTTGGCTGGGGAGGGCAGGATACAAATAAATTATTATTATTATTATTATTATTATTATTAGTGGTGGTGGTGGAGAAGAAACAAGCTGAGGATGGTTGCAGGAGGTTGTCACACACAGATACAGGAGGAGGTGGCAGTGTGGAACTGGCTTAGCGGAAGGAAGAATGCAAAGCGTGTACAGTAGCTGGAACAGAGAGGCAGGAAGGAAAGAGTGCAGTGTATATATAGTAAACGGGAAAATATTTAAAGGATGGGGTGTAACAGAAGCGATAAAGTGCATTTTGGGTTGGGGGGAGCTTTGCCCCAGATTTCAGAAAGAGATTGTGGTTCCTTCTATCTCTGATGATCAGGCTGTGAGTGCTGTTGCTTATGAAGCATTAATATAGATGCACAAGACAGAGCATATCTTGCAACATGCTGAGGCCAAAAGCAGGGATGCGCATCTTCCCGGCTACGCTCCTGTGCAAGTCATGTGACCCGCATGAGAACATGTGGTGGAAGGCAATAATACCAGAGCGGGGATGGGGAGGGGATCAGCGTGGCCCTCCATATGTGGCTGGATTCCTGTTATCCCTGACCATTGGCTTTGGGAGTTGGAATACAACAACATTTGAAAGGCCACTGGCTCCCCATCCCTGTGGTAGAGTGATAGAATGGACTGTGCCATGTTTTACTGCATGGCAGGGGTGTGATAATGCTTATTGCTTCAGTTCCTTTAAAACATGGCAAACCAACCCTGCTGGGTTTTTAGAAGGGGCTTGTACTAATTCTGTTAGTTTTACTGATATTGTTTTTTATTTAACTGTTGGTTTTATCTATATATTGAGAATTGTATTATGCCTACTTGTTTTATAACATCTGTTGATTTTAATGGTATTTCCCTACGAATGGTTCATCTTATTTTATGTAAGTTGCTTACAGTTGTTTTTTTTTAAATCATTGTTATTGTTAAGCAGTAGTATATAAATCTTCCTAAGTAAATAAATTTTATTTACGTTATTTATAAAAACATTTATACGCCACTTTTCATTTAAAAAGAACCAAAGTGTTTCACAGCAATTAGAATCATACAATGCAAAACATAGAAAAAATGTTAAATGTTTTCAAAATGTTAAAATCAAAAATCGGCTAAGTATTATGGGAAGATGTGTTATTAATTGCCTGCATAAGCCTGATGGAATAGAAAAGTGTTCAGCAGGCGTTTAAAAGTTGAAACAGAATAGGAAATAGCAGTAGCTAATCACAGAGTAGAAGAGCAGAGAAGCTGAGTATTACTGAGTAGTTATGAATACTTAGTACTTCTGTGTGTTCACTTTTCTCTTATTTGACTTCCTCCTTTTGCAAACCACCCTGCTGCCACAATCATTCTCCTTAGTCTGTATAGCAAATGGCTAGTTAGGCAACAGTAGTGTCACCCAGAGAGAACATAACCTATCTAGTCAATACCATGTTGTCACATACCATGGGACCTCACGGTGAAGGGCGGGTAGGAAATGGATAACATTCAGTTAGTAATAATATAATCTCATGTTCTTAAGCAAGGGTCAGCAAACTTTTCCAGCAGGGGGCCGGTCCACTGTCCCTCAGACCTTTTGGGGGGCCGGACTATATTTCTTTTTTTGGGGGGGGGGAATAAAAATGAACGAATTCCTATGCCCCACAAATAACCCAGAGATGCATTTTAAATAAAAGCACACATTCTACTATGTAAAAACACCAGGCAGGCCCCACAAATAACCCGTCGATTTAGAAGGTGATTGGGTCAGATCTGGGCCCCGGGCCTTAGTTTGCCTACCCATGTTCTTAAGACTTGTTTGTCACAAGCTATTTACCTAAAAGAACCAGTGCTAAAACAATAACTGATGGTTTTGTGCAGCAGAATGCAAAAGGGTCTTTTAATTTCATAAAGAGGCCCGTCATTCTGATACACAGACAGTAACCCTTTCGCAAGGAACCTGCCATGGCAACATTAAAAAAAGAGGAGCAAATGCTATTGACATGCATGGGCTACTTTTGCTATGTAATCCTAAGTGTGGGCTTTTAAACCTTACAAAATCTCCCCTTCCCCACAGTAATGCCTCTTCCACTTCAAATCTTTCTAGTTATGCCACCACCATTCTGACTCTGCAGCAGGGACTTGTGTGTGTGTGTGTGGTGTACTTAAAGCCCATTAGCTTCCCTATTCAATCCACATCGTCCGCATTTATTTCCATCACTGCCACCATGAGTGCTAATAAAATAAAAAGCACAATTGCCTAATTTCCATAAAGATTCAAAATACAAAAATACCTTAAACTACAATTAAAATCTGTGTGAGAGAGTGAACACTGCAGTCTCTACTATGCCTCATTCCCAAAGGAAACACGAACCCTGAGTAAGCCCTGGAATTCCGCATCGCTCACAGGTTGGGGTGGTGTGTAACAATATTTAGGTCTGATTCACCTGTTGAGGTGGAATCAATCTTGCTGAGTCTGCTAAGTTCCTACAGGTGTGTGTGGATGAATCTATATGCACCTAATACCATTTGATGTTCTTGTGGCTGTTGTGGCATGTTTCCTACGGATGCAGAGCCAAACGCCACACACATACCGTAACTCCGGCTTAGCCTTTCCCCACAACCATTTGCAGCATATAGCCCGAAACTACAGTTCTTCCCCAAATAATTGCCGCTCGTTAATCCATTCAGCTTTTTTTAATTGCCTGTGCTGCTCCTTTTTTTTTTTAATGAGTTCAACCGGCGCCCTGAACTTTATTTTTTATTTTTAATCTCTCTATATAAAATAGTTTCTCGGCTCCAGAGCAGATTAGAAGAAAATTGCAGCTATAATCTGTAGTGTGCAATTGCCGAGCTTGTAAAGAGCAATGGGTGTTGCGGGAGGGGGAGACGCATTTAGACTCCCAAAGGTGGAGCAACGCTGAGGCAATCTCGGGGACTTTTTGCAAATGAAGGATCGTTTTAATTCTCTTCTTGCGGCAATAATTTGATTCCCCATAAATTCTGCCATCAAAGCGCTGGGAGGGAGCAATGCCATTGAATCTGTGCGGGCGACAGTGATGGAACGGGCCACTGTCAATTACAGGGTGATTATTAAGCAGAGGACGCATCCCTTCAGTCAATGTTTCCCTCACTGCAAGAAACTCTGAATCCTTTGGAAAACATTCTTCCCCCAGCACACTGTCCCTTTAAAGCCAGGCTGTGATCCAGCTACTGAGTCCTGCCAGGGTTTTCCTATTGTAAGGCTACAGGCCAGTTTGCTCTATAGAGCAGAGGTGCGGAACTTTTTCAGACTGGGGGCCACATTGCCTTCTGAGAAACCTTCTGAGGGCCACATGCCCAGTAGCAGGCAGAGCCAGAGGCACAAGTGGGCAGAGCAATGAATGTAAATTCTACCTGTAATTGTGAACTGGTATGGCAAGGAAAAAAAATATTATTTAAAGCACAGCTCAGTCAGTGGTAGAACACATGGCTTCAGGTGGAGAGTCCCAGGCTGGGCCTTGGCATCTTCACCTAAAAAAAACAAAAAAAAACCTCAGTTGGAAGTGATGAGGAAAACGCTCCTCTCTCTGAGAGGCCCCGAAAAGCCTCCAAGGGTCAGATTGTACCCCAGATGGGCAGAGTACAAAATAATAATAATAATAATAATAATAATTATTATTATTATTATTATTATTATTATTATTATTATTATTATTATTATTATTATCTTGAGGGAAGAGGAACCAGTGGTCTGGATTGGTCCTAAAAACAGCCTTTTCTTTTGTATTAAAAGAACATTTGATGTTAGGAGAAAATACCAGCTTGTGGAAGGGTAGCAAGATCAGGAAGGTTTCATCCTTGAGGATATGTTTCTTTGTTTATTATCACATTTATGTCCCACATGCCCAGTGGTGGGCAGAGCCAGAGGCAAAACTGGATGGGGCAATGAATGCAGTGCTGGATTTACACACAAGCTATGCTACCATAGGCCTCCAATTATAACTTCAAAATGTTATTATTTATTGCATGGACATTGGACACCACACATTTTTCTCTAAGGAGCTCAAGATGGTGTACACAATTCGCCTCCCCATTTTACACTCACAACAACCCTGTGCGGTAGGGCTAGCCTGAGAGGAAGCAACTGGCCCAAGAGCTTAATGGCAGAGTGGGGATTTGAATTCTGGTCTTGCCTGTCCTAGTCCAACACTCTAACCAAACCATTTTTAGCCTTTGGTACCCAGGTGTTATTGAACTACAGCTTCCATCATCCCTGCCCACTGGTGATGCTGGCTAGGATTGATGGGAGTTGTAGTCCAACAACGTCTGGGAACCCAAGGTTGAGAAACACTGGTTCTGTGTGGTCACATGTGATGTTTTAAAAGCATTGAGCTTTGTGCATTATCAACTTCTGCCCTGGGTATAGTATGTGTTTGTAAAGCTGCATTTGTTTAGTTAGCATTTGGCCAGTGATATAAGAATAAACTCAAAAAAATTAAATCAAGGAAACATGATTTAAAATCCTAGATAATTTGACAGGTTGCAGTCGGTGGGTCAAGCAGGAATGAAATCTGGTTTCATCATAGTTTCTGTAATATTGGCTTGCAGAAATGGCCAAATGATGCATTGAATTGTTTCCTTGTTACGGCTCTGCGATGTTTGGTGAACCTCTTGAACCGCACTTAATGTGAACAGCAAACCTGACACAGTATGACTGGTTATCTCTCTCTGCATAGTAAATGAGTTATAAGAAAACCATTACAATCTATTTGCCCCACAAACAGGAGGAAATTAAAGACCCAGGCGAGGCGATTGAAAAGGTAAAAGTTAGGTTGTTTGGACATTATTGGAAGAGTAAACAGTGCAGAACGGTGATTTGAGGGAAGCAGAACGGGGTCGAATTTAAATGTGAGATAACAAGCGAGGGAGGCAATAAATCAGCTGTCCTGTACAAAATGCCAGATGGCTGTACCCTGGTGCAGGAAGGTGTAATGGCCTCAATCCACCTGCAGCTACACAGACTGCAAAGGCCTCCTTTTCATGCTGTCAGGCATCCTAGGAACATTCAAAAGCACATCATATTTCTGTAGCATCCTCCACTGATGAAGATCTCCCTTTACTCTTTACCAGCCATGACTGTTGCTTAGTAAGATAGCTAGGGCAGAAGGCAGAGAGACCAACCTTTGATGGAGCCTGAGCCAATGACAGGCAGAGCCTGAGCCAATGATAAGCAGAGCTAACTAATTTTATTGCCCCTCCTTCTCCTCTTTGCTGAGTTCTACAAGGGCAACACTGGCACTAAAGAGGAGTGTGACAGTCAGGGCCACCCCCTGGACAGGATGAAAGTAAGAAGGCAGGCAGGCAGGGGTTAGCTATGGGCAGTGTGAGGTTGGTGAGTCAGTCTAATGTACAGACTCCACTGCAGTTCTTGGGTGCTCCGCCCCACCCCCAACTCACTTTTGCATTTCCATGCCTTGCAAAAGGGGGGGGGGGGTCGAATTTGATCAGCCAATGACCATTAGCCATGAAAGCTTAATGTAAGTTCCACATTCTGAGTGCCCAGAACCTGAGAAAGACACCTTGCAGCTGTACAAAGATTAAATTTGCATGTGTTGCTCTGCCTACATTTGCCTTTTGCCCCACCAGTTGTGTGATCCCCAGAAGGTTGCCCAGAAGCTTATCATCTTTCTAAAAATTTGGCACCCAGAACCAGATGCAGTAGTCAAGATGCTAGCTTATCTGCAAAGCCTACGATAAGGAACATTACTTCTCATAATCAAGACGCAACGAAGCAATTCATTTTTCAACTCTTGACGCTAAAACATTGATCTGATCCAGTCAGACACTTCTTAGGGGGGAGGAATCTGCAAGCAGAGTGGGGTAGGGAGAAATCTGTTGTGTCTGATCAGACCATTTGCTTTGCTGCTCTCAGATTTATTGCTTTGATTCAAAAACTGTACATGGGTCATCTGCTCAACTTCCATCCTAAGCCTTCAACAGGTTTACTGCCTTGTGTTTATAATGCTAAGTCATCTAATGAGCTGTGGGTTTGATCAAGAGATATCAAAGTCAAGTCATTTGTCAAGCTCAGTTTCCTGTTGTGTGTGTTTTTGATGTCCTAAAAAAGGCCCCCAAAAGTATTTTCCTCTGGCTGAGCTGAATTAAAGATCCCTTTCCTTATGTAGGGCTGCCCCACTCTTTCCCAACAAGGGAGCAGATGTGGGTGGGCTGAAAGATGCTCCTGGTGATCTGCTTGTATGTTTAAAAATGGGAGCTTTCCTAGACTATCCCAGAACCCTGTTTTCCATATCCACAAGAAACCAAAAGTTGAGTGTAATGGGTTGTGCCTTGGGAGGAGGGAGAGATTCAATTCAGTTCATCTTTCTAGGTGAACAGATGTAATTTGCACTTTCCAAAACAATACATGAACTGAAACGCAGAAGTCCTTCAAAATTCGCACATCTCTGAATTTTGCAATGCAGTTCTCCAGCCAAATATGTACAAAAAATCATATCTAGAGTGAAGTGTGTATAAATATGCATACATTTATTAAAGTAGCATCAAGACTGCTCTGCAAAGAAAGAGTATGCCAGTTAAAACTGCATAGAAAAAGTGTTTAATATTAGGAAAAAAATTAATCAAAATTGTGAATTTTCGTGAGGACTTTTATTATATCTTAATTGCAAGCTCATGTGGAAATATGGAGAATCAAGGATTGGAAGAATGAGAGAAATCAAAATTGACAGGTTTTCCCTTCTCTAGTTGCATCCAATGCTTGTCCTATTCAGAAAGGACCCATTGGAATAAATATACTTAAGTTACTCATGTCCATTGAGTTCAGTGGGTCTACTCTGAGGAGGACTAGCATTGGCTACAATCCTTTGTCTTTGTGGCAAGTATAGGCAGCATCGAGTGTTAGTCTAGACTAGGACTAGTCTTCAACAGGGTTAGTGTTGAAACAGAGGGGCATGATGGATTTAAGTCTACTAATTTTAATGGGCCTACTCTTGAGTTGAAGTTAGTTGGATACAACCCTATTCCTCTTTGCACCTGTTCAGGCTGAAATGAAATTTGTTTCCTGAAAACAAGAAATCAATTCTTTGCAAATTCCAGTACGGAACAGACCAGATCCACCCTTTACAAATGAATACTTACATTAGAACACTCTTATCTTTCAGAATTCACACACCACTGAAATTTGTGAAGCAGTTTTTTTGCTTTAAAAAGCACTCAAGTGTGTGTAAAGAGCTTATTTTTATGGATAAAATACATTTAGAAATGCACATTTTGTATTTAAATGTGAAGTTAAATATGAAGAGGTATGCAAATATGAATTTTCATGCAGATGATGATGATGATGATGATTTTAAATGGACTGGAATAGATTTATGAACATGTGCAAAACAGCTCGGAAATAGACTGTTCCATCCCTCTGTGTATATTTCCTCCTTTGCTCTCTGATGTCAAGGACTCACTGGGACAGTGAAAGCACTCAGATTTGACTGGGTCTTGTCCCTGGGTCCTACATTGGGGGGCAGGGGTTAAATAAATGCCTTTTGCTTGAAAGCATTCCTATTTTACATTTGGACGATCATCCGTGGAAAGGACAAAATGGCATAAAAACAACAGAAAGCTTATCAGAGCCACAATGTTCCCCCTTCCTCCCCCTCCCCCCAGCATGATGAATCCCCCACCCCACCTGAAAGCTTCTCTCCCCTCCCCAAATGCTTTTGCCAAACATCAGCCTGCTTCCACCCCTCATTACCTTCACCCCATTGAATGTTACTGAAGCGCAATCGGTTTTGCAACGGTCTGAATGGACTGCCCATCTGCAGATGCCTTTACATTAGCGCTGATCCTCTTGAAATCCTTTGAAGGCATCCTGTCTTCCCCACGCCCCTTTTGAGTTCAAGGGGCAAGCTTCATTAAACAGAGCCCAATCGGTTTAGGGAGCCAGGGCAGGGGAGATCTGTGCACGCTTTTAATCCTTTTAAGTACTTCCTTGGTTGCATATGCAAGGAAAGGAGACAAGAATGGGGTCCCAGCATGCTTGGATGCTACCAAAAGATGGAAGATCCTTCCTCTCCCTCTCAGTGTTTCCTGGGGTAAGCAATGGAGGCTAGTCCACTAGGGCAAGAGGGTTACTAGCCCCCCCCCCCCATCTCAATCTGCCCTCAGACAGCCCACAGCTGTATGCCTTCTTGTTGAAAACCAGTCCAGGGGGTGGCAGTGCTACTTGCCAGCTTCTTCCCCATGCTTAGTCTCATGGTTGCCCTTGTAGAACTCAGTGGAGAGGGAGGATGGAAGCAAAAGTATAATTAGTTGGCTCTGCCTCTCGTTGGCTCAGACTCTGCCTATCATTTTACCTATCATTTCATTCCACTCCAATAGCCTCAGTGGGCACAAGACATTACTGATTCTATGGTTGCATCAATATAGTTTATGAGACGCTTCACCAAGGAGCTCCTATACAATGGCAGAAAACTAAACACAAACTGTATGCACAGGGCCAGATTAAGACCTTTAGAGGCCCTTTGCACTGAAAAGATTGTGTAATTCAAAATAAAAAACAACACAAAGCCATAGAATAATATTTTATTGGTTACATTTCATCCTGCCTCTCATCTCAGTGATCAGAAATAAAAACAGAAAAACAAATTATGCACTGCACAATGTTTTTATGTTTATATGCATAATATGTAGATAAGGGAAAAAAAACAAAAGTTCATATAACTCAGAAGAACATATTATTAATAAAGCATAGATTTATTGCAGCACATAACAGAATCTGATTTTCTTGCATTACTCTAATCTAAGTTAGTATATGATTTTTTTAAAAAAAAATCAAAAATCAATTTTTTAAAAAATTAATCTCATTTTTTGTGTCCTTGCTTTGCTGCTGCCTGAAGCCTCTTGAGTAATCCAATGCTGTGTATCCAACAAAGTGTCTTAAGCCTGTCTCTTGGAATTGAGGTTCCAAGCCATTCTACTCCTGGTTTTCCCTTAATTTTGCTGAGTACCCTCCATATGCTTTGATGACCTCTTTGGAGGAAGAGTAAGGCATAAATGTAACACATTTAAAAAAAAATGTATTTCAAATCCTACACATGACTTAGATTGCAGCTTGGGGGGGGGGGGTTCTGTTCTCAACAAAAATAATTGCAATGTATAAAATGTCATATAATCTTCTACAAGGAAATTCATGCCAGGAGATTTTCATTCCAGGTCTTCTCCTCTCTTGGAAGCTAAGGCTGTCAGTGCTCTTCTTCCATGGCCAGAGGCAGAAATGTTTCTGAATACCAATTGCTGGAACCTACAGGAAGGGAGAGGGTTCTTGTGCTCTTGTCCTGTTTTGAGGTTTCACACAGGCATCTGATTGGCCGCTGGGAGAACAAGATGCTTAGCCCAATCCAGCAGGGCTCTTCTTACGTTCTGGAATTCCAACTTGGGATCCTGCTAGGAGCCTCGGCCTCGTGACCTGAGTATTCTCCCTTTCTTCCTCCGATAGGTTGTTTGCTGCAAAATGCAGTGGGTGCATGGAGAAGATCGCCCCAACAGAGTTTGTGATGAGGGCGCTGGAGTGTGTCTACCACTTGAGCTGCTTCTGCTGCTGTGTCTGTGAGCGGCAGCTGAGGAAGGGAGATGAGTTTGTGCTGAAGGAGGGGCAGCTGCTCTGCAAGAGTGACTATGAAAAGGAGAAAGATTTGCTCAGCTCTGTCAGCCCCGATGACTCAGATTCAGGTGAGTCCTCTCAAATGGTGATCAGTCACGTGGCTAGATAATTTCAATCTCTGAAGCAAAGCTCCTCCCTTTCTTTCCCTTTGGGCGATAATGAGAGCCAGTGTAGTGTAACTTTGATAGAGTGCTAGACCTGGGTTTGAATCCCCATGCTACCAGGAAGCTCACTTGATGGTTTGGGGCCGATACCTGTATCTCGGCCTGATTTACCTCACCGTAGGGTTGTGAGGCAGGAGGAGAAGCAATGCCCACCACCTTGAGCTCCTTGAAGGAAAAAGTGGTATACAAACAAACAAACAAACAAACAAAGCAGAGTTTGGGAACCTCAAGCCAGAGGGGGAAATGTCTCTTAGAGTCTCCCCAGGCCAAGACCTTTCCCCAGCCATCTCACTAGATTTTCTCCACCCCACACTTGAGTGCTTTGACTTGGCTGGAATATGTCCTTTGAACTGTGTGATAATGTATCTTAACTGACCAGCTAGATTGATGTACCTTTGAAAACAACTGCATTTTGCAGTGCTTGACTGTAGTCTGCTGTACAAAAGTCAGAGGCCTATCTGTCTCTCTCTGCCCACTTCCCCTCTCTGGCTACACCCACCATTGGTATGACTCCCCCCCCCCGAATGTTGATCATGAGAGAATGCGGCCCCAGACTAAAAAATGTGTATTACTTCAAAATTTGATGAGTTAGAAATGCTTAAATAAATTGGGGAGCCCTCCTGTTTATGCTGCTGAGTAGGGTTCCAGACAACTGCCCCAAATTTCTACGTTAATGGTGCTACAGATTATAACTGTTCCTCAATGGGTAAATGAAGTGTGTCACACAATACCTGAAGTACTTTCCTGCCACTCAGAAAGCTGGAATATGGCACCTGGCGCCAAAAGTTATTACTAGATTATTAATAGTTAAATCTGACAGGGAAACATATGAGACATACGTACAACTCTCCTTCAGAATAGGGTAAGAAGCAACCAGCTAAAGTTCCTATTGCCTGCAAGCCTTATTCCTAGTCTTCCCTTGGGGTAGGGGTGGAGGTGTTTTTTTCCAGCCTGAGGGCCACATTCCCCTTACCAGGGCCACAATTCAGTGGTGGGAGGAGACAGAGACTGTGGTGGGTGGAGCAAGAAATGTAGATGCTATCTTTATATATCATATGCTAGTTTCTTCACAATCCCCTTTCTTTACAAGCAGGAGGAATTATCAGAGTTCATAGACAACATTCAAGCCAGCCAATAATATTGAGGATGTGATGGAGGGCAAGTGAGGGGCATGGTGTAAGGAGAGTTCTGAGGGCCAGGTAGAGGGCTGCATTTGATCCCTGGAGTGACCAGCCTTGGAGCATCTGGCTGGTCACTAAGAGAAACCTGGTGATGACTGGATGGACCTTTCGTGGTCCTGTGTGGGCTGAGTGGTCATGTATTTAATTTGTTCCATTTGCAATTGACCAACAGTTAAAAGTGATGATGAGGATGGTGATGTGAAACCGACCAAAGGACAAGCAAACCCAGGGAAGGGTGGAGACGACGGGAAGGACCCAAGGAGACCAAAGCGGCCGCGGACGATACTCACGACACAGCAGAGGAGAGCTTTCAAAGCTTCATTTGAAGTATCTTCCAAGCCTTGTAGGAAGGTAGGCTGTCATTGTTCAAACACCACCATTCACAATCTGATTCTGTATCATGGTTGTGGCAAAAGCATACATGTCAACTGGCATCTTCAGCTAAAAGAATCATACATTTAGGGTCAGCCCAACCATTAGGTAGAATGCGGCGGATGGTGCTGTGTAAGGCAGCAGGTGCAGGTGTTCCCTAAATGAGCTTGCTGCCCTCTGATACAGGACAGGATGCTGCCCATTGGCAGTGATTATGGCTGCTTACACACCATGCATTGAAAGCACATACAAAGCATATGGTTCTACGCTACAAAAAAAACCCCTGTAGTTTACCGCTCACAGAGGTATAATTCCCAGCACCCATATCAAACCACAGTTCCCAGGATTATTTGAGGGAAACTGTGTACTTTAAATTTGTGGTGTGTACATGTTGTGGACTTCTTTCCACTTGGAAGTCTGCAAACATAAAACTGTTCCTGCCCCTAGGTCCTTTGTGACTTTGGATGGCTTCCAAATGGACAACTTCCCCCTTTTCTGCAGAAGCCAAACTTTTTGACAGTTCATTTTTTAAGAAATCAATTTCCAGGAAGAATGTTTGTGAACATTCCATTACATCACACTCACTCAGCCAATCCGTGCCAGCGACCTCTCTACCAAAAAGCACAATACAATATAGACATTGACATGGCAAAGTTGGCACTGCCAAAGCATACATACAAATCTTTGCAGGTCCAAAGACTGTAGACCAGGGGTCAGCAGCCTAAGGCCCATGGGTCAGAAGGAGCCCACAGAGGTCATTTGACCGGCCCTCGAGCCACCCCCCAACCAAGCCACCCGCTTGTGTGCTGCGTTAAACCGGTGCAGCGTGGCGTGGAGACTTGCTTCCATGGCGCCGGAAATCGTGTCTGCGCAGACACTGAAAATCTCATCTGTGCATGCACAGATGCTGAAAATTGCGGGCGCATGCGTGCATCCGGCCCACAGAGGGATCTCCGCGGGACCAATCTGGCCCAGGCAAGATAAACCTTGCCGACCCCTGCTGTAGATAACACACAGAGAAAAATAAAATTGATTCTGCATTATTTGACTCATTTAACTCTCATCTCCTCTTCTGTTTCATTAACTTCACCATCTCTACAATCTTAGCATTGAACCTGTTATTTATTCTTCTGGTTTCCCTGCAGTTTCTTGGAAATGCAGGGCTCAGAGTTGAGAGAACTTAGGCATTTTGTTTGATTGCAGCAACTTTCAATTTCAGCTCCACAATTTATTTCACCTTTTTACCTTTGTTGCAGGTTAGGGAGACACTAGCAGCTGAAACAGGCCTCAGTGTCAGAGTTGTCCAGGTGTGGTTTCAGAATCAAAGAGCAAAGGTAAGGTCCTGCCTACCAATAAGACAGAACGGGTTCTAACCAACCAAGTCCAACTCAGTGTAGACCCACTTAAAATTAATGGACCTACCCTGGTCATATCTATTAACTTAAGTGGGCCTGCTCTGACTAGGATTAATATTGGCTACAACCCAGGAGCTGATATTCTAGGAAGTGGAGCTCAGAAATGCTCTCTTTAATTTATTTATTTTATTCAAGATGGAAGGAACATTTTGCCAATCTTCTCCAACCACTTTAGGTTTCCCACGGATCGCTCTGAAGATCTGTCACACATTTGCTTCTAATTTCATTTTGGGTCATGGTTTGTTGACAACCCTAACTGGCTTTTCATCAGAAGGAGGGGAGCACATAGACTACGCAAACCCTCCAGCATTCTGCCTAATAAAATCAGGGGGGGTGTTATGTTATGTGGGGCAAATTATGCTTAGTCACAACCTGAAGGGATGAGAAAAGAAAGGCCCCCCCAATGCAACAGAGAACTTAAGCACTCTGCATGGTGTTGTTATTAAGCCAGGCTGCAGCATGCTGAGGGGAGGGGAGGGCAACACAACACCCCCCCCTGTGCAGGTTAGAGCTAGGGGGTCGAAGAGTGAAGGTACATGTGGGGGAGGAGGGGGGGATGCTTCTTCCTTTCCTACAGCAAACTTACAAGAGAGAGAGAATGGGGGGCCGCGGCAGAAGACACCCCCCCCGAAAGAAAACAAAACCACAACAGGAGGCGCAGGGCAGAAGGGACTCAAACTGGGCGCCTTTCTGGAGCGACGCTGGGATTCTTCCCACCGTGCTCCTCTCCCTTCTCGATGCCTCAGCCGCTTTCTAACTCACCACCATCCCCTCCCGTGCAGGGGGGGGAGGGAGGGGCCGACACAGCGGCGTGTGATGAAGGAAGCGCTCACGGTAGTGGGTAACACTGCCATATGTGACCTCAGCAAGCTGGCTCGACTACTAATTCTGTTGTTGTTGTTGTTGCTGCTGCTGCTGCTGCTGCTGCTGTTGCTGCCACCTCCTCCTTCCGCCCAGAGATGCACGACTCCACTGTGCAACCACGTGACCATCGCCCGGATTTCTCTACCCCTCCCCTCTCCCTCTCCCCTCACACCCTGAGAAACGCGAGTTCGCACACATGCTCTTTTCACTCTTCCTTCTTGTCACCATCACAAGGTCCTTCACTGCCTCTTTTGGTGCTGCGCTCTTGCAGGAGCCACAGCACCAAAAATTGCAACATTCCAGAATCCAATCAGAAGCCGAGATAGCTTCTGTAATTTCAGGATGTCCCGAGAAAATCGGGATGGTTGAGGGGTATGGAATATGGCAATCAAGCATAATAGATATTACAGGATTGGGGGGGGGGGAGAGAGAGAAGTGGAGGACAGGAAGTACAAGTGTCTTGTGCATCTTTCTTTGTTGTACTTCCCGTGTTGTACCCTAAGCAGTCACCCAAAGTGAGAAGCAAAAGCTCCAGAAGTAGAAATAGTTCAGGGGTTGGTAGTCAGAGTGGGGAGGTAGGGAAATATGTGAATTCAAGTTAAGACACTACATTGGCCATATTTATTTATTTTAATTGGTCTACTATGAGTAGGAGTAACACTGGATATATAGGAAGAGGAACAGTGAATCACATCTCCTAGGACCGCCCCAGACTGGTGTGCTGGTTTTTTTAAGAGGGGGAATTCTGCAAAATGCAATTGACACCATAGTTGTACATTAGTCCACACATAAGTCCACTTTATTTGTTGTTGCGCAATGCTTCCCCAATGTCACTGCATTACTGCCTGCTAGAAGGACACTCCTGCACTACTAGAGATGGTGGCTATGTTCTACCTCCACTATCAGAGGCACCATGCCTCTGAATACCAGTAGCTGGGAATTGCAAGTGAGCAGAGTGCAGTTGCGCTCATGTCCTTCTTTCAGGCTTCCCACAGGCACCTGGTCAGCCACTATGAGAACAGGATGATGGACTAAAAGGCCATTGGCCTGATCTAGCAGGGCTCTTCTTATGTTCTACCTTCACTGTCAGAGTAGTATGCCTCTGTATGCCCGTTGCTGGAAACAGCAGGAGGGGAGAGTGTTGTTGCACTCAGGTCCTTCTTGCAGGCTTCCCACAGGCATCTAGTCAGCCGGTGTGAGAATTTGATTGATGTGCCCCTGTTTAGTCCTGATTTTCCTTTCTTCCTCAGATGAAGAAATTGGCCCGAAGGCATCAACAGCAGCAGGAGCAGCAGAATTCACAGCGACTAGGTCAAGGTGAAACCACAGTGGTGACGTGGATGGGACCCTTGGGGTTGATGATGGCATTTGGGGGTTATGGCCTTTTTTCCAGTTCCATTGCATCATTTCTGATTTGGGTGGCCAGCCCAATGCAGAATATTCAAGGTGTGAACCCAGGATATGCTTACATACAAACAAAACGAGTGAAAGGCTTTTAACGACAGAAGCTTGAGTATTGGGTATATACCCTGCAAGTTGCAGCCAAACATAGAAAGAAAGAAAGAAAGAAAGAAAGAAAGAAAGAAAGAAAGAAAGAAAGAGACAGACATAGGTAGAATTGTACTATTCCTAGAAGGACTATACCATTCTGGAATGCAGAGGGAGGATTACCTAAGCTGAATGCTCTGCCATGTTGTGTCTTGTTTTTAAACCCTCTAAACATAGGGAAAGAGGGGAATACATTTACAGAAAAGACTCAGTGAGCATCAGCACTGTGTTTTATGGGGGTACTCAAGGGTACGCAGTACCGGCACCTCCCCCCCACATGTTAAAAGTGTGGCACTTACTGTACCAACTTCATGGTGAGTACTGGCACCTTTTTTCTTAAAAACAAAAACAAAAAAACACTGGTGAACATAAGAGGATTTTGCCCATGCCCCACTCCCCACCCCTACCCTGCCCTGCTGAGTTGATTCTCGCCTGTGAATGTTTCCTCCATCCATAGTTTCCCAAAGTCAGGCTGATCATTGGGCTTGGAGCCCAGCTTGGCAGGGGGACCCAGGTTTAAAACAGCCTGGAGGATATTTCCAAGGAATAATTGGCAGGTGAAAGAAGCACCTTTCTCACCCTTCCCTTGGATTACTAATCATGCTTCACATATGTGCATGTTCAAAGCATCCCATATATATTGTTTTAATCCTTATACCACCCATATAACGTAGTCCTCTGCACCTTAGCCCCATATTCAATACTGGAGGCAGGGGATAGCTGATACATGTCTGATGCTGCCTACTGATTGACAACACTTAGAGATTTTTGAAATATTAAGCATGCTTCTAAGTAAAATAAAATAGTAAGTTCCTAGCAGAGACAAGATTTGAATCAGACTTGAACCTCATGTTTATAGGTATTTATTTATCCTCATGGAAGATAAACCTTCTAGCCACCACAACTATCTTCTCCCTCCACTGTCAGAGGCAATAGGAATATCAGTTGCTGTGAATTATTTGGGGAGAGAACTCTTGAGCTTGCCATCGGCATGTGGTTGGCCACAGCCATCGGGTTGGCCACTGGGAGAACAGGAAACCAGACTAGATTGGGCTTCTGTCCTGAAACAGCAGCCAGACTCTTCTATTGTTCAAAATACGGCTCCTGTTAAAAGCTAGTTAAGAACGTAAGAAGAAACCTGCTGTATCAAGCCAATAGTTCATCTAGTCCTGCTTCCTGTTCTCTCTCCCAGTGGCCAACCAGATGCCTGTGGGAAATCAGCAAACAGAAGCAACTCTCAAGAGCGCTCTCCTCTCCTGTGGCTTCCAGCAATTGATATTTAGAAGCATTCAGCCTCTGACTATGGAGGCTGAGCGCAGCCATAAATTTATACAATGCTTGATTGTAAAAAACCAACAACAAAAAACCAACACCAGAAGAAAACCCAACAACAGCTCAATGCAATGATGGCTAGTTTCCAACCTGGACTTTGTAATGACGGGAAGAAGGGCCCCAACCGGCTAGACCTCTTGGCAATTACACCCCCACATTGCTGTTCCTTCACCATCCCATTAGCATGATGTTCTTATCTGTTCTTGCCGCTCCGGCACCCAGTGGCGCCAGTTCGGGCTGGCACACTGCTGTGGCAGGGACTGGACAAAACAGGAGTCTCCACCCCAAACCACTTTCAACACCATTTACTCAGGACAGGGTGTGCAACCCCAAACCACTGCATATGGATGAGCGATGCAACAGTCTTCATCACCTGTCTGGCATTGCATCATGTCGGAGTAGACAGCCTGGGATCGTGGGAGTGAATTTCAAGGAAACAATTAGCTATTTCTCGTTCCACCCTGGCAGAAACAAGTAGCTCCTTTCAAACAGTATCTGATAGAAATGAAGGAACTCTGGGCTTGTGGTTGGGGAGGGTGAGAAGGGGCTGTGAGTCAGGACTATTCTGCAGCAGGTGTCAAATCAAATCCAGATCTTAGACTTCAAAAATAAATTTGTGTGTGTGTGTGTGTGTGTGTGTGTGTGGAATGCAGCCGCAAAAGACTTAGGGCTCACCTATGCTGCACATTGGTTTGATACCAATTTAAGAGGGATAGCTTCTCCCCAAAGAATCTTAGTAGCTGGAGTTTGGAGAGGATGCTGAGAATTGTATTGCAAATCTATGGTGTGATCAAAATTGGAATAGGGTGTGATTTTTTTGGTCGCCCCAGCTCAAATAGGATAGTGTACTGTAGAGTTGGAAAAGTTCAGAAGAAGGCAACCAAAACGATCAAGGGGGCGGAGAAGGAAAGGTTGCAACATTTGGGACTTTTTAGTTAAGAGAAAAGGCAAGTAAGAGATGAAATGTCAGAGGTTTGTAGATTATGCATGGCATGGAAAAATAAGAGAGAGAGAGAAGATCCCTCCCCCCCTCACAATGCTGGAACTCATCATGGGCATCTAATGAAGCTGAGTGTTGGAAGATCCAGCAGTGCATAGTTAAACTATGGAACTCACTCCCACTGGAGGCAGTAATAGCCACTACCTTGGGTGGCTTTAAAAGAGGATTGGATACATTCATGGAGGACAAGGCTAATGCTCTGCCTCCATGATCAGAGGCATTAATGAAGCCACAGGAGGAGATAGTGGTCTTGTCTTTGGGTGCTACATGTTGGTTCCCCCCAGGCATCTGGTTGGGCCGTGTGAGAACAGGATGCTGAACTAGATGGCAGTGTATTTCTTGAAAAATGTGAACACTGTTATCCCCTTTCCCTGCAGTCAGTCCCTCCCAAACACTGAATTGGGGAGGGTGGTGCTTCATGGTGATGAAAATGTTTGTGGTGCTTGCCCCCTCCCCCCCTTTTTTAAACTCAGCCCCAAATGGAAAGAAAACAGGGGCAACTTCAAAGGCCGAGAGCACTGTAATTTCAGCAATCTCACAGGAGGAGCTTTAGATGAAGTCAGTTGTCTTTCTTTGCAGAAGTGTTGTCCAACCGAATGGAGGGGATGATGACATCTTATACACCGCTAGCACCGCCACAGCAGCAGATTGTAGCGATGGATCAGAGCAGCTATGCCACTGACCCCTTCCAGCAAGGTCTCACACCACCACAAATGCCAGGTGACCACATGAACCCCTATGGTAAGACTCACTGGGAACCAGCTGCTGTTGGCATGTCCAAGGTAGAACATGGAAGCTTCGGTCTAGGATTCCCAAGCCCACACCCTTGAGAGGTCTCCCTGTCATTTTACAGGGTGGAAAGCCCTGGGAGCAACTTGATTCAGATGTTAAGATTAGATGCCATTTGTATCCAAGGCATCGTTTTGGCATCTTCTTCTGGAGGAAATAGAGTTCCTTCCACCAGGGTCCAAAACAAGCAAAGAGGGAAGATGAGTCTCCATTGAGCCTCTGGAAGCCTCTCCTTTCTGTTCTGCTTGTGCTGGACTCTTATCAGAAAGACTTCTGCTCCTTTATATAGTATTTCAAAGCTATGGCATTTCTGAATGAAGAATTATGAGCCCTTTCAAGCTCCATCATACTTCCAGTAATGCCACTGGAAATGTAGCAGGCTCTGAATTCTTCCCTTAACTTCCCATCAGCCCTCACCCTTCTTACCCCAAACCCCCCTAAATCTTCTTAGCTGGCCGGCAGAAGCCACACAAAGATACCAGGGCCCTCCTTAACTCTCTAGCTCAGGTTTTTGGGCTCCCACTATAATAGTGATCTAAATATCAGGGATCTTGGGAGATGTAATTTCCTCTGGAAGGAAAAACAAAAAACCAAGGGAGGCAGGAGGAATCTTCCTGCTATCACCACAGCCCTTGTGCCTGTATTAACTGGTTTTTAAAACTAGCCCAGCAGCTTGCAAAATGGTTCAAAAGCTGACTATTTGCTTCTGGAGATGGTCCAGACTTGAACATTATTAGCTGTTTTACCTTTGACATCACAAAGGTATGTGATATATTGTCAATCCAGCATTCCTAGTAGGTCTCATAGGGATTTGGGGCATGTCTATAATATTTGCTTAAACTGTAACTCTCTGATGGAGGCCTTGGGATCTTCAGCTCTGTGAGGGAGGGGACCATGGGATATTTATCCAGAGAATTCTTTTCGCCTTCACCAAACTCTGTTTCCCAGGATTCATGGCAGTGGCAGACTTTGGGGTCTCAAATTCAGTGGTGCCCTGTGTGATGTCAGAATTCGGCCCTCCCAACTTCTCATGCTTTCTTCTAAATAATAGTTGAGGTGTCCCTGGTGGTGCCCCCAAGGCTCCTCACCCAGTGCAACCGAACCAGTCACACTCCCCTAAATCCGCCTCTGTTCATGGGAAGGAGACAATGGAGCCATGACAGCTAAACTGGTATAAAGCCAATCATGCAGTCTAGATGCTTGCTTCATATTCTAAGGAGGGAGAAAAGAATCCAGCAGCCTCAATAACCTGTCTCTCCACTACCTCATGAGGAATGCAAAGTCAGATGTGGTTTTGGCAGAAGGCTGAGTTATCACCTTGCTTATACAATTCCTTAGCAATGCAAATTGATGTGCAGACCTTATCTCCTCAATCCTCACACTACAACAGTGTGTGGGGTGTAACATTTAAGATTCCCAATCAGGAGATGAAGGATTTGTGGTTGGAAGATCGTGACAGATCGGAGGCCACCTAGTCAGTCTGTGGGACTGAGCAGTCACCTGCTGTTCTTTATTCCACACGGAGTCCACCAGGCCACATACTGCTGGTAAAATAATGGCTCTTGCCTTGATGGATCTGACCAAAGGCTCATCTAGTCCAGAAAGCTATCTCCTGCCACAGTGGAGGAACTGTGAGTTAAACTGGTAAGGGAGGTCATAGGGTGGATTGAAGAGTGGGCAGCTTCTGTTAATGGAGCGAGTGAGCAAAAGCTTTGCTCTTCTCCCAGTTCCATATTTGCCACTGACACCATTTGATACCACCATTCCTGGGAGCCACAGTTTCCTGGGATGGAATGCAGAATCTCTTCTCTGTGACCAAACAGCTTCCCACAGAATGTTTACTCGTGTCAGTTAGAAAAGGAACTTTCTCTTTTTTAAAAAAATTTTAAGCTCTTCCTAAATGCTGCAGACTGCAATGCAAACAAGTTCTTGGCAAATCCTCACCTCTCTCCACCCTCACAATGCAGTCACTAAACTCTGCAGTGATTAGGAGCCCAAGGAAATAAAGCTTTGGAGTTGCAGCCAAATGTTAGTCCCACTCAGAGCCAACCCATTGCAAAATAATGGATGGGACTAACTTAGACTCACCAGGCTGGGTTTAATTAATCCAGTACACTAGTGGAAGCCAGTGCAAGTACTCACACTAGTGCAATATCCCTTTCCCCCCTCTCCCACCGCGTGCCCCTGCACTCCCCCTAAATCCTTTGCCAGGACTGTACCACTCCAGACTGCCTGGTTGGAATGCTGTAGAAAATTAGCCTGAGAGGGAGCAGGGTTCTAGGTTAGCCTTCTCCCTAATGGGCTCCATTGCTGCATATAGGGAGAATTTTCGCTCTGTTTGCTCATACATGAGATTTCCCCCACCTACAGTGATACAGCACATGAAAAATAACACTGGTTACACTGGTTTCCACAAGAGGGGCAGCTGCCTCCCTTTTATGGTGGATGAACCATAATCTCCAGACACCTGGCTTTCATTTTGTTTTAATGAGTTAGACTGAATTCACATAGGAGTTTATTCTGTTTCCCAGATGTTTCAATAATTGTCAATTTCCACATTATACCATATTTACTTGAGTCTAATGCGCCATTGAATTTAATGCACAGCTCAATTTTCAGATCCTTGAAACAAAACAACAACAAAAAGTATTTCCTGGTGAATGTAAATGTGCCATCGAATCTAATGCACACCTTAATTTTAACAACATAATTTGGCCAAAAAAGATATGCTCTAGATTCAAGTAAATATGGTATTTGAGCTTTCGTACAACATAAAATACACTTCTCAAAATACACTGGAACGTAGCACAAGTTTAGCACTCATTTCCATGTTATTTGCAAATAATATGGGGAATGAGTGCTAAACTTGCCATATTATGTGACAGCGCCAGAACTACATTTTACATTTCACGAAAGCTCAAATACAAGGTGGGAAACTGTTAGGGGAATGTTACAGGTAGGTAGCTGTGTTGGTCTGCTGTAGTCAAAACAAAATAAAAAATAAGGAATTTTTTAATTTTTAATTTTGTTAGGGGAATGTTAGATTAAACATTTTCTAGCATTTTTAGAACCTGAGATATGGGGCAAAATGTACAGGTGCTATATTTCTCTCTCTCTCTCTCTCTCTCTCTCTCTCTCTCTCTCTCACACACACACACACACAGAGAGAGAGAGAGAGAGAGAGAGAGAAGTGGCCTGTTCCCTGTTTTCAGTGTTTTACTCTCCCTGTCCACCAAAAATTCCTGCAGATGCCCTCAACCATGCACATGGAAAAATAGCATGAGAAGGAGAAAGGGAGAGAGGAGGGAAATTAGCATGTCAGGCTGACCTTGGCACACTCATTTTCTGCATATGGGGTATTTTTCATGTAGGGGCAGCAATCAAGCATGAGATTTCCCTCCAAATGCAGTGTGAAGCGGCATGGTTCAAGAAAATCCATATCACGTTATTCTGCTGTGTGTGCAGATGGGCTTCCATTGCATGAAGTGATAAGGGAACCCCATGTCTCTTTCTCTGAGTGAGCAATTCAGTGTGTATTAATGTGCTTGTGTTGCTGTTTTTTGTGCCTCCAGGGAATGACTCGATTTTCCACGACATCGACAGTGATACCTCTCTAACTAGCTTGAGCGACTGTTTCCTGGCCTCTTCAGAAGTAAACTCCATGCAGGCCAGGGTTGGAAACCCCATTGACAGGCTGTACTCTATGCAGAGTTCTTATTTTGCCTCATGAAATTCAAGGGAAAACAAGGGGGGGAACCCTGAAAAGAATGCCCATCTTCACAGATGACTCCCCAACCCCTCACGTGCCCACTGATTTCTCAGCTCAGACTCTTACAGCCATATTTTCCTCAGCTCTTCCTTCATGCTGACTTCAGGCTCTGTGACAACAGGAGTGTTAAATTAAGAGAGACTTTCATTTTTATATATATAAAAAATGAAATTTCAAGGTTGCTGCCAGATCATCCACAGAAAAAATAAATATCACGGCACTAGCATTGAGCTCAAGAGGAACATGGCAACGCCCAACCACATGGCATCAACAACCCTCCATTTTGATTCCGCCATCGCAAAGGAAAGCAAGATGAACACCATGAAACCTATTAGCCTTTTGGAGCCTTTTTCAGATGCCTGGAGCCACCAGTATCACCACCATCTTGAGGGGGGGTAATGACCCATGCAGCAAAAAAGGTCGGAGAAACATGTTAGTTGTGGACCAACAGCCAACCGGACTGTGAGACCTTTTCCTGTAACAGTGGCTCCCAAGCAAATAATTCCTCTTTCCTACGTTCCACGCCCCCCCTTTCCTTCCCTGCCCCATAAAAGCCCATAGACTGGTACATTAGTTTATAGCCTTTGTACTGTATGAAACTGGGCGAGAGAAGGGGCAGGGGGGAGATGAGTAGCTGGTGAAAAGTAAGACTGTGGAGAGAGACAAAGAGTGAAGGCTCATGTCATAATGATAGTATTTTAAATAAATGACGAAGTAGATGCATGAGTTAGTGGGGAGGGTTTCATTTAGATTAGTAGTAACATTTTGTTTTTAACAAAAATGAGCAAAAGGTTCTTACGAGACACACAGTTTCATTTAACTTCATTTACCGATATGAGCACAAAACATTAGGGTGGGTGTTCTTTATCTTTTAAAAAATGTAATATAACCTCATTCTCAAATTCTCCACTTTCCTCCTCCCCCCCCCACCCACTCATGTGATTGGCAGGCATCTGTTGGGTGTTCCTTATGTTTATATCTACTTGACAGATATATGCAGCGGTCCGTTGTCCCAATCTGAGTTAATTAGGAAGGTCAGAGAGAGAGAGAGAGAGAGAGAGAGAGAGAGAGAGAGAGAGAGAGAGAGAGAGAAATCTGTCATGTCCCTTGGGACCCTCCTGAAATGTCAGTCGAGTCACTGTAGAAAAAGCAATGCTTGGGGGGGGGGGTTGCAGTTCAGTGGCAGAGCATCTGCTTTGCTTGCAGAAGGTTTCAGGTTCCCTGGCATCTCTAGACAGCTGGGAAAAGCTCCTGTGTGAAATCCTGGAGATCAGTGACCAATCAGACAGGATGGTACTGAGCTAGATGGGCCAATAGCAGCTTCCTATGTCCTCATCTTTGTTCCTGTGGCTTTTCCCCAAGCCCTTACTCAGCTTTAATGAACTCCAATTGTTCAGTTACCCCAGATTCATGGACCAGTAGATAGCATCTGCAATACAAGCTTATGCATGTTCACTCAGAAATCAGTCCCACTACTATATTTGATGCATTGGTTAGATCGGGGATGGGGAAACCTGTGGCCCACTATTTGTTGGACTACAGTTCCCATAATCCCTGAGCACTGACCCTGTGGGCTAGGGGCTGATGAGAGTTGGAGTCCAACAATATCTGGAGGACCACAGGTCCCCCATCCCTGGCTCTATTAAAACTGGTTGGATCAATGAAAAATGCATCCTTGATTAATCAGGTTGCAGGTAGCAGGTCTTTAATTTGTTGAATTATTTTTAATAAGTTAACAAAAAACAACCACCCAGCAGGTAATCTTATTGGAAGCATTCCTTCCATGTACTGTATATCAGAGAGGAAAGAACACTTCTTCTCAGATGTGGTGCCTTGCTGGATGTGTGAGTTATGAAAAAACACCAAAGGGTGTTTCCTTCTTGAACCAATCAACATTTTTCCTCATATGCAGATATCTGCATATTTTATTTATTAATTGATTATTTAGCTGCTACCATTCATTGACTAATATTTCTCTTACTGGACTACAGCCCTAGTTGAATGCTGCCCACTGAAAGAGGACTTGGTAGAGCCAAAAACAAATGAATCAATTCAAATCCTACACAGAATGGAGGAAGGGTCCCAAATGTTACTGTGGTCTCGACCAATTCTCCTTTAATCGTAGCACTTTTAAATGAATCTGAAAACAGCAATGAAAGCTATCCTTTAGTTGTTGCTACATTGAGAAAGAACATGAGAATGAATGGGCTCACTGATGAAGAGTCAGTTAGTGTTTCCCGGCAGTGATGTAGAAAGCAGGACACCCAACAGGAGGTAGATCTAGAACCAATGGCAAAGAGAACCGCCTCCTTCCTGACAAGCTGTAAGTCAGGAATCAGGCCAGTGGGGACTGGCCAAGGGCAGACTCAGTTTAATGGGGCAGCACCCCCTTTGCCCCAGTAAACCAGCCTCCGCTGGGCCCCAAGATGTTGGATTATCTGGTGGTTGCAAGACATTTACATTTTTCCACAATGCCACCAGAGCAATGTTGTATCAGGAATGGGAATTTAAAAAGGACGGTGGATGGTGGGACCACATTATCCATGGACATACATGCTCAGAGAGTGGCTGTGTTGGTATCTTGCAGCCAAAAAAACCCTTCCCAAACCTTAGGAGTTATTTATTGTATTGTGGCATGGGCACGGGTCAATGGAGAGGGGAGTTACAGGGACTGCCACACACAACTCTTACTCATCCAAGAACCTACCGGTAACAACATAGGAGCCCTCATGTTAGCTATCCCTACATGCAAACGGACAGAAGGCCTACAAAGGCTGCATTCACACCATACATTTAAAACACTTAGGATACAATTTTAAACCGCCACAGTTTCTCAGAATGAATTCTGAGAGCTGTAGCTCATTAAAGGTGCTGGCGACTATTCCCCTCCCAAAGCTCCAATACCCAGTTTTGCCTGAAGAGTGACTGACTTTTAAACCACTCTGGGCACTGCCATTATGTGAGGGGAGTGGGGCGGGGGCTCCTAACTGTCAGCATCCTGGACAAACTAGAGCTCCCAGAATTCTTTAGGTGAAGGCAGAACGCATGAACAGCAGAGCCAGAGCCAATAACAAGGAAGAACCAATGGCAGGCGGAGCCAATTAATTCTAGTTTTGTTGCCACAAAACTCACTGGTGAGTAGTTCCACAAGGGCAACCTTGAGACAAAGGAAGAGGAGGAAATTGACAAGCAGTGCCAATGGAGGTGCAGGCAGGTGGAGGGGTGGGCTAAGGGCAGACAAAGGTGGGTGTGGCAGTGTCACATCCCATTCCAGCCTGCACTTCATGCAAACATTGTCCTGCCCTCTGCCCTCCTAAGCTTTCTATGAAAGTCACCGAGAGTGAAGCAGCCCTGAGTTCTGTCTCTTGGTAACACAAAAATATCACAGAGAACATGGAATGTAACTGACTTTTCTATGAAGGGAGACACTGTCCTTCCAACTAAGTGTCAATATGGAGCCAAGCCAGTTGTGTATTGCCCTTCCACACCTACAGTATTTATGGGCAGATATCATTTTCCCTTTTATTTTGTGGCAGGAGTTATCTCCCCCAGGAATGTGATCATTGTGTGGTTTTAATCTAGGGACCTTGTGGTCAAAGGTTCTAAAGTAGACCTTTGACCTCTTCTTGATTTGGGATTCATTATTGTAGCATCAAAGCAAAATGCTGATCATCAAATAAAATAAAAAGAAAATAAGGAAGCAGGTAGGACGATCTGACAACACACTGATGTAGATAAAAAGAAAAACATTTTGCATGACCAAGGGAAAGCACAAAAAATGGTTGTTCACCTTTACATGCTATGCCAAGGCAGAAGGCTCATGTCAACCATTTGAGCTCCATCCATACTGGCAATTCCCCCCCCCCCACTTTGGCTGAAACAAACTAGGTTGAAACCTGGGTTGCTTCTTTGGATGGGTGGGGAGCATGCTCTATGCTGCAAGCAGCAGTCGCATGCAATTAAGAAAAATGTGGGGTTTCAATGTCCACTTTAAAAAGAGTGAGAGAGAGAAAGGAAGATTTGTTGCTAAGGAAGAGCATTTAAAATGAATCAAAACATGATTTCCCTCAAAAGTCTTGACAAATTGGATGCTTCTTGCTTCTTTGGCGATCACTCATAGCTGAGTAAGATTGTCTTCCATGAACACGGTCTTAACAGTGAGTCCGTAAGTGACTGTGGAAGCCAGTTCTGGATCCACACGTCCTTCCACAGCGGGGACATAGGCTTCCAGGCAGGAGTTGATCACGGTGAGCATTTGCCAAGTGTGCCTTCGTCTTAGCACATTTCTCCCTTTCGTCCTGAGTTCAAGCATCTTCAAAGTCCACGACACCTTTGGTAAAGGCTGTTGTCCAATTGGAGCGCTCACAGGCCAGTGCTTCCCAATTGTTGGTGTTTATACTACATTTTTTAAGATTTGCCTTGAGGGAGTCTTTAAACCTCTTGTTGATCAGCAGCATTGCAATTTCCATTTTTGAGTTTGGAATAGAGTAGTTGCTTTGGAAGACAATAATCAGGCATCTGCACAACATGACCAGTCCAACGAAGTTGATGTTGAAGAATCTTTGCTTCGACACTGTACACTGGCATTAGTTCACCTGTCTTCCCAAGTGATATGTAAAAAGTTTCGGAGACACCGTTGATGGAATCTTTCCAGGAGTTGGAGATGGTGTTTATAAGTGGTCCATTTTTTTCACAAGCATATAGTAAGGTTGGTAGTACAATGTCTTTGTAAACAAGCATTTTGGTTTTCCTACAAATGTCCTGGTCCTCAAACACTTGGCACTCAGAATGAGGAATAGAGGAAAGTTGTTTATTAGCATAAAGTTATGTCAGCTTCCCCACTACTCATGGATACATTTCTGTTGAGGGTTGGTATCTACAGGTTCAACAGAAAGTGTTTTATACTGAGTCAGACCACTGGTCCATCTAGCTCAGTATTGTCTACACTGATTGGTAGCAGCTCTGCAGGGTTTCAGGCAGGGTTACATGACCAACATACCCTGGAGATGCTGGGGATAAACATTGGATCTTATGCATGCAGTGCAGATGCTCTGCCACTGACTAGTTTAATAATACATCTAGTAGCTTAACAGTCATTCCATGTCCAGAGAGAACTCTGGAAATTGTATTTTGTCAGAGAGGCCACAGACCCAGAAGACCTACCCCACGATTTTGTAGGAAGCCATACCTATTAGGCCAGATACAACAGACACAAATTTGACATGCAATATTCCTATACGTCAGTGGGGACTAATATGTTGCCCCCTAGGTATTTGTACTCCAACTCCTGACAACTATCCATTCTGACTGCTGCCCATTGTGGCTGGGGCTAATGGGAGTTGGCATCCAACAACATCTGGAGGGCAGCAGGTTCCCCAGTTTTGCCCTATGTAAACAGTATCCGGTCGTTTGATTGGTCCACAACTGAACAGATGTTCTTCCATGTGGACCTCCCTCACTATTTCTATTTGTGGAGAACTTTGAATTTCCTGCATTTGTAAATGGAAGGAATGAGCCACATCCATTGGATTGTATATTTGAGTTTTCCTTTTTAAAAGAACACTCTGTTCCAGAGCACAAGTGATGCAGCAGGGACGCAAAAGCCATTCTTAGTGTTATGTCTAAAAATGCTATTCCTCTTGTGTTCATTCTAGACCAGGGATAGGGAACCAGTGGCTTCACAGTTGCTGTTGGTCTTCAACTCTCATCACCCCCTAGCCAGCATGGCCAGTGGTCAGGGAATTGTTCACTGACAACATCTGTAAGGTCACATGCTCCTCACCTGTGTCTGAGGGTATGTTAGGAGCCATATTATAGGTGTTTCCCCCAAAACATTTGAGTCTACTATGCCAAAAATGAATTCATTGTTTGCCAAATATTCATCTAAAGGGTTATCAGAGGACACCATCTAGCACATAGTAACTTCCTATGGCATGGGCTTGATACACTGACAGTTTTAACAGAATACCAAATGGTGAGGAGGCTTTTTGCATGTGTGTGCGTGCACATGCATGTACACACACACACACACACACACACACACACCCCAACACCAATCATGCAGTTTTCTGATCTGGAAAAGAAAAGTCTCATTGCCACTTCTGATGATGATACAGCTAAATTCCCTTCTTTATCCTGAAGCATAGAGAATGTGAGCACCGTAACTAAGGTCTAAAGCATATATAATGTTAAAGATATGCTTTGTTGTATATTCAGCAGCCACTGTGGGGAAGGGGAGTTTCAATCTTTCTCTCCCTGCACCATCTCCCACAAAAACCTGCCCTCTGAAACTGCTAGTTGCTTTACAAGGTGCCAATGGAGACTTGCCTTGAAATGCAAGCAGCAGCTTCAGAGACATGGTTTTCATCAGGATTGTGGGAAGGATAGAAAGATGTTTCCCAGGCATTGGAATGGCTGCTACTTACATTAAAAAGAAAAAAACACACACACATGTATGCTAGTTACATTTGCAACACTGAGGCCATGTTTAATTTGAGGCTAAGAATCTTGCTTTGCTTACATTTCTGAGATATATATTGTTTCTAAAAACTTGAACTCACTGAAACAGATCCAATTATACACTTTGTTGAAATGTGTTAAGGAGCTTATACTTAGGATGCTGGAGGCATCCTAAATACTGGAATTGATAACCCCCAGCAAAGTCCCTAAGTTATAAGCAGGCCCTCCAGATGTGGCTGCACTACAGCTCCCATCACCACTGGCCATGCACAGGTTCCCCATACCATGCTTATAGTGTTATATCCAATGCTAGTCCTACATAGAGTAGATCCATTGAAGTTAATGGGCATGACTAATTTAGGTTTATTAATTTCTATAGCTCTTCTCTACCTGAGTAGAAATTAGTTTGTGTGCAACCCATGGTTAGTATACAGATGGAAACCTGTAAAATGAGGACACCTCTCCTGTGTAGGGCAAATAAAGTGTCCCTTTATGTATTTCCAAAAAAGAGGAATCGCACACACCACAAAAGGATAAAAGAGGACACAGGTTTGCATAGTATTTGTATATGCATAATTTATATGCATAAACCAAATTTAGAAACAAGGGCTATAATTTAAATGGAAATGTGGTACCTCTCGCCCTAGCAGGGAAACTGTGACCAGGTGACCTGTGTGCTTGCTTGGTCAGCTGTCTAGGTGCTCATTGTTGATGGGCCCCTGATGCTCTCCCATCAGATGACACTTCATCTCAGATTTAGGCAGAGAATCCCTTCAAATAAAGGAGACCTTTAAATATGATGATGGTGATTATTAATTAAATCTACTGCTCTTCATCTGAAGTTCTCAGGGTGACTCACAGCATAAAAAGACAAAATAAAAACACAAAATATATAATAAGAGCATGAACAAAAAATAAAGCAAACAAACACACCCCACAAACGCATTAAAAAAGACGTAGAATATTAATCATCCAAAGACCTGGTTGAAGAGGAACATTTTTGTCTGGTGCCTAAATATGTATAATGAGGGCACCAGGCAAGCCTCCCTGGGGAGAGCATTCCACAAACAGGGAGCCACTGCAAATGGATATATGTCCTCTGTGGATTAGGACACCTGACCGGCCTAACACGTTTTTCTGTGATGCAGGTGTCATTGTTGCGGCAAAGCAAGGTGTCTTTTTATTTTTGAGCATTGCCATAATAGCAGGGAGCTCTGGTTGGTTCGTGGGCTAAGACCAAAGGTGATCCCTCTCCAAGCAGAAAATCTGAGCAGTCAAAGAGGAGAAGAGGATGGTGGCAGGTCAGAAGGCATTCAGGCGCTGAAACCATCTCAAGAACCTTCCAAGAATTCCTAGATGCTGTAATCTCTTGGAGTTCTCTACACCCAACCCTCACATTTTCATTCCCAACAAACAAAATATCTTCTCTCTTTTTCCGTTTTCCTTTTTTTGCAGGGGTAAGTTCCACCATTTGAAGTTCCCCCTCCCTGAAGCACAAAGAAGCAATGTAATGTAAAAAATAGAATAGAATAGAATAGAATAGAATAGAATAGAATAGAATAGAATAGAATAGAATAGAATAGAATGATGTACTATGTGTCCCTCTGAGACCACCACCCTGACATAGTCTTAGTCTCCAAGAATTTGTTTAAAGACTAGGTGTGTGGAGCCCCTTATTAGCCTTTGGAGACCTTTATTTCAATATATACATAATTGCTTCCCAAAATGTACCCACCTTCAGAAATAGGGGAGAGAGAGAGAGAGAGAGAGCTCTCCCTCATCTGCAACCCCTGGTTCCTTTATCATTCTGTGGGTTTGTGTTGTCCTTCCTTCAGCCAAATTCTGCCTTAACTCAGAATTATATATCCTGAATTACAGGTAGGTAGCCGTGTTGGTCTGCCATAGTCAAAACAAAAGAAAATAAAAAATTCCTTCCAGTAGCACCTTAGAGACCAACTAAGTTTGTTCTTGGTATGAGCTTTCGTGCGCATGCACACTGTGTATCTGAAGAAGTGTGCATGCGCACAAAAGCTCATACCAAGAACAAACATAGTTGGTCTCTAAGGTGCTACTGGAAGGAATTTTTTATTTTATATCCTGAATTAGAACGTGCATTCTACTGCTGTGTCCAGTTAATTTGCTTCTTTTTCTGCAGTGGGAGAGTTAGGGTAATTTTAACCTCTGGACATAGGTCACACCCACCCCATAAACCACATGCCCCCCAAAAGGGAATTGTAGTTTACCCCTCAAAGAACTACAATTCCCAGCACTTTTAACAAACTCATCATTCCCAGGATTCTTAAGGGTAAGCCATGTGCTATAAACATGTTTTAAATGTATGGGGTAGATGCAACCTTAATGGTCTTACAAGGAGCATCCCTCTAGACTGCAATGTGCATGACTTCACACACTTCAAAATGTGGTAAGCCAGCCCTGGGGACCCTCCTGTTCATCCTGCTGAGTGGAGCCATAGGATTCTGCCAGAAAGTCCTGCACCACTGTCTCCCCTGCCCATGTAACAATGCACATGTATGCATTGATAAAAATACAAAAAGGCAACTTGGATTTGATTGCATGTTTTATTTCATAAGTGTTGGGTGTTTTGTTTTTGTTTTGCAGTGTTTTATCACTGTGTATATGTAGCCCTCTAATATGGAGCACTGGTAAAACACTACATGAAAAGGATCTGGATATAAGCATACATACAGTCACATCTCAGTCTCTACTATTTTTGCAATCTTTTATCAATGCACAGAAGTAAAACTGCACAAAAATCACCTCGATGCATCCATGTATAGAATCACAAAAAGATTGTGCTTTTTTGTAGTGTTTTATCAATGTGAATATGTAATTTGGAAGTATGGGAATGGGGAAAGGTGATGAAAGACCTAGAAAGCTGCAGCAACAGGTTTATGCAAAGTACAAAATTCAGAAACAAAAAGAAAACATGAATCAGTGGAGGTTTCCAAATGCATCCATTCCATTCCAGAACTCCAAAAACCCATTGATAAATTTAAACAAAAAGACTGTCAGAGGTATTTCTGTATAGAAACTGCTTTGTTGAACAAGAAATGGTTCAATGGCAGTTGCCTAGATGCTGTTAAGGGCACCAGACAACTCTGATCCATGGACATTATTCACTTAAAACTTTCTTCTACAGAAGGCCCATTGAAATGAATGGACACGTGTGTGCATGCTCCTGTGCAGCTCCCCTTCATTTCAATGGAGCTTATGTAGAACCCATATGAATTAACAGAATGGGAGAAGCACCAAAACAGTTTAGGCTGGACTCTAGTAGTCTAACCTTTCTGCTGGACTTTAGCTGTGGTTCTCCATTGCATGGGGTCTGGATTAGACAACCCTTGGGGCTTCTTCCATCTCTGCAAGGATTCTGTGATTTTAACAGAACGAAAGCATTTGCTGAGAAACCTTGACAGGCCATGACTCCACCAAGCTCAGAGATCCAACTGGGTTTCCACCTTTCATCAGTAGTTTGAACAGCAAACTTTGAGTCATAAATAATAATTTAGAAGAAAATGGGGGGGGGGACACCTCCCCACCATCACCACACATTTTCTTTAGCTCATATGGCTGCATTACTTGTATATTTATATATTCTGTATTTATGTTAACAAAATGTAGTATTTTGTAGCTGTTCCAGTTTGTTTAACTTGTAAGATAATGACGCTGATGCTAATGATTCTTAATATGGTCTCCCATCCCTAGGCCATTTCCCCTTTCAGACATAGTTCCTAACCCCACCCGCACCCCTTCCAAGTTCTGTTGGTTTTCTCCCACCAACATCAAGGTTGCAGATTGGACATTTTGTTTTTTATTTAATGACTTTCCCTTTCTTAAATTATTTATTAGTGTTTTTGTTGGGCTTTATTTTGTTTTTTTGTGTTTTTTTTTTTGGTTGTTGTCCCCCTTCCAACTTTCACACTCCGCCCCATCTCTGCCGCTGTCAACTGGCAGTTAAATGATGTGATTCTTAGACCTTGTGTTTGTTTTTCCTATGAAAGAGAAAGAGAACGAAACACTTCAGTATATTTGTAAATAAAAGCTACCTGTAAATGAAATGGGATGTTGCTTTTGGAGTGAATTCCCCTCCACCCATCCACTGCATTTCACAATGAAAAATACACCTATCACTCACTGGTGTGCAGGAAGTTCTGTGTTCAATTCCTGACATCTTTAGTGACAATGGACCCCAGCTTGGGCTATGGATCTGCATGAGTTCTTACAGAGCAGTAAGCCAGTCAAAGCAGGTAAGTGGGTGTAGGTTGGCTCATCCCCCCCCCCCCATGTAGAATTTGAACCACTGGGGCACTAAGTTCTGCCAAAATCATTCTTAAATATGATATTTAAGGTTTTCTCTATGAATGAGTAAACTTGTTGATTTCAGATTCTCATTTCCCTTGCCTTTGTTCTCCACACTGCCACATCAGTTTGCGAAAAATAAAAATTAAAATTAAAGTCTTCAGGAAATTTCATCAGCATTTCAGTGTGATTTTCTCCTAGTTTGCACTTTTTTGTATGCAGTTTTCCCTAATACGCAAAGCCATTTCCCCTAATATAATGCATTTGGTATATTATTTTCACAAATATATGCACTTTTTTTTGGTACCCATTACTTGCCTGGGAAACTACACTGCCAAATTTTGAAGGATCTTGGGTTTTCCCCCATCTGAAGTTGTCAGCTCCCCCGTAGCCCACCCCAATGCCAGCTCTTATGCCTTTACCACCAGTTTGAGTCAAAGTAGCTAGTAGATCATGGGAAGGCAAACTAAGGCCCAGGTGCTGGATCCGGCCCAATCGCCTTCTCCATCCGGCCTGTGGACGGTCCGGTAATCAGCGTGTTTTTACATGAGTAGAATGTGTCCTTTTATTTAAAATGCATCTCTGGGTTATTTCTGGGGTATAGGAATTTGTTCACACACACACCCAAAAAATAGTCCAGCCCCCCACAAGGTCTGAGGGAGAGTGGACCGGCTCCCTGCTGAAAAAGTTTGCTGACCCCTGTAGTAGATTATCAAATTTACCTACATGCAATGACCATGTTTACCTGCTGTTTTGGGCAGGTGTTTATAGCAACAGGTTGTTTGACCGGGTACATGCTCATATGAGTTGAGATGGCTTAGAGGGCTTTTACTTGCTATGGTAGGCATACTATGTGACCCTGAAGAGCAGCAAACAAGCATATGGGGTACCAGGTATTTGAATGAAAAAGAACAGGCAGCAGGGAGGGTAATGGTTGGCATGGCAGTAAGGCCAGGAACAGTTCATCGTTCCACCTGCCCAGTGCTGGTGGAATGGGATCTGCTGGGGTTGGCCAGAGATGAACTTTGTCATATTACAAATCAAGCTGGCAAATTCTTGCTGGGTGACTGGGGTGAGGATGCCAGCCTGGCAGAGACCAACCTGAGCTTGAGGGTGCCATGGTCAATCCCCCCCCTCAGGTCCTTTATGGGGAGCCCTTCTTTACCAAGTTGATCCTGCCCAATGCCATTTTGACCAGTATACAAAGACAACATTCTTCTGCCTAACAACAGAAAGTCATACGTTTCACTGTAGGAAAGGTGGGTGGGGGGACCCAACCAAGTGCAAATCAGGTGAGGAGGGAAAATATCCTTTCTGGTACAGTGGCACCTCGGGTTACAAACACCTTGGGTTACAAACACTTCGGGTTACAGACTCCGCTAACCCGGAAGTAGTACCTCGGGTTAAGAACTTTACGTCAGGATGAGAACAGAAATCGCGCACCAGTGGGAGGCCCCATTAGCTAAAGTGGTACCTCAGGTTAAGAACGGTTTCAGGTTAAGAATGGACATCTGGAACGAATTAAGTTCGTAACCAGAGGTACCACTGTATTTTAAACAAGTGACCCAAATTTCATGGTAAAGGCTCTAACTTGAGGGTGGGTGAGCAGAAGCTCGTTCGGTCAAATGGCCCCAAACTCGGGGGGGGGGCACTTATAAATGCTTGTATCCCTATGATGTGGGCAGAACTGTACCTTCTATTGCAGCTCATCTAGGCCAGTGTTTTTCAACCTTTTTTGGGCAAAGGCACACTTGTTTCATGAAAAAAATCACGAGGCACACCACCATTAGAAAATGTTAAAAAATTTAACTCTGTGCCTATATTGACTATATATAAAGTAATTCTCTTGAATAGGAATCAAATAAACAATTTTTTCCCACGGCACACCAGGCAACATCTCGTGGCACACTAGTGTGCCGCGGAACAGTGGTTGAAAAACACTGATCTAGGCTACACACCCCAGGCAAAGTTGTCCCAAGCTGATCTGAGCCCAGAATAAGGCTTACAGACAGAATTTATACCTTTCCCTTTGGATGGAGTAGTCTCACAGAGGGACTTACAGAAATCCATGATTCTACCCCTAAGGCTGAGGATCTAGAAAGGCCTGACATGAGGAAGAGGAGGGATGAGGAAAAAGGCATGCTCAAGCACAAGTTATTCAGCTTAACAGTTCTTCACATTTATAGTCAATGTCAGTGGCAGTTTTGACTGCCTTGCTCCAGATTTGATTTGGATTTGATTTACAGTAATATTTGCATTCTGCTTTCCCAGCAATAATGCTGAGCTCAAAGCAGCATGCAGGAAGAGCAAAAGCATTGCAAGTTAGCAAACGATCGGATCAAAGGCCCAACAACCTATAAATAAGGCTTTAAAAAAAAAACGTAACCCATCACACAATTAATACAAAGCCATTATGATTCAAAATATTAAAAATGGCTGCTGAGCATCAGCCCTGTGCCAGTTAACATACTCTCTCTGGGAAGCACTCCCCACCCCAGTCAGAGCCAGGAACAAAGCAACTGAAAACAGCCAGGTCAGGAGAACCAGGGAGCTCCTGCCACACAGTCCTCTCCTCAGACTACTGACTTGGTGGAAGGTAGAATCCTCAAATTGTTTGGGCAGATAGTTGGAGAAGCTGAGATTAGGCCAATAGTGCAAAATCTGTGGAGCCTCGGGGAGCCCGAACCTCATTTTTGGTGGTCGATTGAGAACCTTGAAGGGACTTATAGAACTGTAGAGTTGGAAGTGACCTCAAGAGTCATCTTGTCCAAACCTCTGCAATTCACGAATCACAGCCAATGGACCTCTAACATGTGACCATCCAACCTTTTTCCTAACTTTTAGTCAGAATCTCCATTCTTGTAATTTGATTCCATTGGTATGTATTACACTCTGAAGCAGCAGAAAACAAGCTTGCTTCATCACCTTTGTAGCAGCTTCTCAGATATTTGAAGATGGCTGTCATATCACCTCTCAGACTTCTCCAGACTAAACATACCCAGCTCCATTGATGCCAAGGCTGCCACCTGGATGACACACCCCTGCTCCTGTGTACTGATCAACAAGCAGGATATGTTTATTGAATTTATCATATCGTGACATAGGAGGCAATCGTAGTTCTATTCTCCACATCATGAGAAGCATCACTAGTTTCTGTGAAAGGCACAAGACCAGACCAGGATGGTTATTTCTTGGGTCAGTTGGCAACCTTAGTGGTATAAAAAAGGGGGGGGAGGAGAAGACATAAATGAGACTGAGCTCCAACAATGATTAATCAGCAGCATCCTGTTGTTGGTGTTGTGTTTATTTCTTCGGTGTCAACTTGCTGGGAATGAAGACTGATTCACACCCTACAGCTGTACTGCAGAAGCGGACGGGTAGTTTGAAAGCAAAACACATGGGAGAAAATGTCTGGAGATGAGGGAGAATGCCCTGGCTAAGGTGGTGCACCTGAGTATTCTATTCCCCTTCCTCACTGGGAGCATCTTGGGAAATCAGATTATCCTTGAATGCAGAGTCAAATCACCCTTTCAGAAGATCTGTCTTAATTGCTAGTGCCTTATCTTAATTCCTAGGATGCCCACTCTTTTCCCTCCACCCTTTTTATCAGCCAGGCTGCTGCTCAGAGGGACACCAGCCTGAGGCAAAAAGGGCTGTCACCCCAAATAACGATGAAAAATCAATTCTGTTCAACTGGAAGGTTAAGCAAAAAAGCAAAACAAAGCTAGACCCACTGAAATGGAAGGGGGGGAGGTAAAGGAGAGACTTGATCAGTGAGCCTGATGGTCTGTTTAGTCCCTGTCTTCATGAGTGAGAGCTCTGAAAGGGAGCTAGGTACCCCATCACCCACAAGCTTAATATAAAGGCATGTGAGCCCAGTGTAAATTTGCAACTAGGGATGGTGAAATCTGACAATTTCAGTACATTTTCCCAATCTTGAGGTCAGTTCACTTTTCCGTATCAGTTTACAAAAAGTCTTCGTGAAAATTAATCTGTATTTAATTGTAATATTTCCCTAATCTACAATTTTTTCCCCACATTACCTTCCCCTAATCTCATGCATATTATTATTATTTTAAATTCCTCACCCTAAGGTCCCAGGATAGGTTACTCCATTAAAACATAATATTAAAAATAGTTTAAAACAACTTATACACACTTTACCCAAATACAGACGTTTCTGTACATGTCTATATGTTTTTTTTATACATGATCCTTGGCTGGAGAACTGCATTGCTACATTAGGAGAAAGGCAAATTTTGAAATATGGCTATGCTGCAGTTAGTGTCTCATTCTGGAAAGTGCAAGCAAAGTTGGGTCACCTTTAAATGTGAACCGAATCACATTTCTCCATTGTCCTTGTTTGCAAAACTGCATTCTTCAAGATTTGGCATGGATTGTACTGAGCAGAATGTTTCAATGACATATTTGCTGTAATTGAGTTTAGTCTGGGTCTGCCCAGTGCCTGGACATATGAGAGACCTGTTGGAAATCTACATGAATTTCATGTAGGGCTGCATGAAAATGTTAATTTCAGTTTCTCTCCATTTTACCATTCTTCAATTTAGCTCTCCACATTCCCACCTCAACTTTATTTTATTTTAAAAAGTCATCATTTTGCTGCAAATAATATCCGAATATATACCATTTTTGCATGCAATTTAGCCTAATGTACACTATTTTTGCTAAACCATTTTCACTAATGTAATGCATACGTCTATGTTAAGTTCATCAATCTGTGCATTTTTATGCACCCTTGACCATAGAATGTGCATTTTGGAACACATTACTTGTCTGGAGAACTGCACTGCAATTTTCAGAGAATGCAAATTTCAAAAAAGACAGCTATCTTTTGATTCAAAACTGGTTTCATGAAACGCATATTAGGTATGCTTTTAAATGTGAATAGAACTGTTTCTCTCCCCATCTCAAGCTCCATGACAGATCTAAGGCAGGATATCAATGTACTAAATAAATAGCATTATAGTCAGGGATGAACTGGATGAAAGAGAATTAAAATTTGTTGTTGTTCAGTCATTCAGTTGTGTCCGACTCTTTGTGACCCCATGGACCAGAGCATGCCAGGCACTCCTGTCTTCCACTGCCTCCTGCAGTTTGGTAAGACTCATGTTGGTAGCTTCGAGAACACTGTCCTGCCATCTTGTCCTCTGTCGTCCCCTTCTCCTTGTGCCCTCCATCTTTCCCAACATCAGGGTCTTTTCCAGGGAGTCTTCTCTTCTCATGAGGTGGCCAATGTATTGGAGCCTCAGCTTCAGGATCTGTCCTTCCAGTGAGCACTCAGGGCTGATTTCCTTCAGAATGGATAGGTTTGATCTTCTTGCAGTCCATGGGACTCTCAAGAGTCTCCTCCAGCACCATAATTCAAAAGCATCAATTCTTCGGCGATCAGTCTTCTTTGTGGTCCAGCTCTTACTTCCATACATTACTACTGGGAAAACCATAGCTTTAACTATACGGACCTTTGTTGGCAAGGTGATGTTTCTGCTTTTTAAGATGCTGCCTAGGTTTGTCATTGCTTTTCTCCCAAGAAGCAGGTGTCTTCTAATTTCATGACTGCTGTCACCATCTGCAGTGATCATGGAACCCAATAAAGCGAAATCTCCCACTGCCTCCATTTCTTCCCCTTCTATTTGCCAGGAGGTGATGGGACCAGTGGCCATGATCTTAGTTTTTTTGATGTTGAGCTTCAACATCAAATTAAGTCTGTATAAATAAAAATTAGGTCTCTATAAATTATGCAACTCAAAGGGCACTTATTTTGCATTATTAGCTCTGTTCATTGGGTGGGAGGATGCAGGGTTAGGTCTCCCCACCTGACTGCTATAAATCCCTTTCAAGTTTTCCCCACTTCTTTCCTCATATCTGATCTCTCCTTGGATTGTTTGCATGCTCCCAAGCCCCTTTTCATTCCTAGAGGTCTAGTTGGGGTGGGGGGGACAGTTGGAATGAATAACTAAGGTCCTCTGCATATTGAATTCTGTGCCAGGTACAACACCTAACTTAGGATGCTCTGTCTTCAGAAGTTTTACCTAGCATAACTCATATACAGGTAAAACTCGAAAAATTAGAATATCGTGGAAAAGTCCATTTATGCAAGCAATTGTTTTCATTAGCTACTGGAGTTTAATATACGAGATAGACTCATGACATGCAAAGCGAGATATGTCAAGCCTTTGCTTGTTATAATTGTGATGATTATGGCGTGCAGCTGATGAAAACCCCAAAGTTGAAATTGTGAATTTGGGGTTCTCATCAGCTGTACGCCATAATCATCACAATTATAACAAATAAATGCTGGACATATCTTGCTTTGCATGTCATGAGTCTATCGCATATATTAGTTTCACCTTTTAAGTTGAATTACTGAAAGAAATGAACCTTTCCACGATAGTCTAATTTTTCGAGTTTCACCTGTACTTTCAGGCCACCAGGACAAAGGGCTGTTTTTTCTTTCTTTCTTTCTTTCTTTCTTTCTTTCTTTCTTTCTTTCTTTCTTTCTTTCTTTCTTTCTTTTTTTTAAACTAATGCTTTCAGCACATCATGCAATGTACTGAGACCAATTTTGCATGTGCAGTACTATTTCAGAATGCAGATAGATTTATTTTGACCACGTGTGAGGAAATATCCAGCCTCTGGGCCAAACCAGTCCTTTGAGGGGTTCAAATTGGGCCCATGAGACCATTATCCCCAAACCACACCCCCATCTGCTTCAGCTGCAGGGCAGGTAGAAACATGTTTGCCAATGCACCTTTGTGAGCCTTAAAGTGAGATCCCAATATGCATTGGCAAGGGGAAGTCATTGTGACATCAGGTGGTTCACAGATGGGCAGTTGTGCCCACTTGTCAAATTTGGCCTGCCAGACTAGGAGCCAAAAAGGTGCCACATCTTGATTTAGAATGCCCTGCATTCTGAGCATTTTCCTAGTATGGTTCACATGCTTTTACAGCCTTTAGGAAAAAGTAACTTTATTAATTAGTGGGTGGGCATAGCAGACAACACAATGATTCTCCAAGCAGCTCTCAGGCTGGAATAGAACTAAACTGAAGGGCTGAGCCAGCCTGCTTTTATAGTACTCAGTAACATGCAACAGTAACAACTCTCTCTCTAGCTACCCAGTCCGTGAGCGGCACCCTCAATCCTTCATTTGCATGTGCGGACCTGAGTGAGAACTGCAGCCACGGTAGGCAGAGTGAAACTATGTACACAACACCCCTAGTGGCCTAGGGTGAGAACTTCAATACATAGCAACTTGTTCTTTAATGAAACAATTTGCAGTGTGTGTTGAAGACTGCATTCTACACCTGAGAACAGAGATAATTTTACTTAGAATCAGTGCTATTTTTCTAGAAAAAGAGGTGCCGGAACTCACACCTCCCTCGTTCTCTTTGAATGGCAATGGCATCCACGTGAGAGGTGCTGGAACTGAGTTCCAGTGAGTTCCAGCTGAAAAAAAGCCCTACTTAGAATGCATGGGCTCCTAAAGCTTCATCTGATATTCCCTATGTGTTATTATAAAATAGGGTTGCCATATCTTGAAGAGGACAGCCTGAGCCACTGCCAGCCCAAGCTGGAGAAGGAGGTGCGTGGGCATGGGTGCTGCTGCTGCGCCCACACGCCTCTTTCCCCAGCTCAGGCTGGTGGCAGCCATGGTATGCAGAGCACCTGCAGCAATGCCCACACGCCTCTTTCCCCAGCTCGGGCTGGTGGCAGCCATGGTATGCAGAGCACCTGCAGCAATGCCCACATGCCTCTTTCCCCAGCTCGGGCTGGCAGCACCCGCAGCACGCAGAGCAGCCCAAGCCTGAGCTGCTCCCAAGCAAAAAACAAAAACAAAAAAACCCTCAGACTTTTTTTGTCAAAATGTAAATCCACATCAAACCCTACGCCAATCGCAACCTCTCACCACCAAAGAAACACAAGCAAACAACAGAGAACCAACACAAGCGACGCTGATACCAAATCCTACATATATTAAGGAAAATAGAAACATCATCTCCCCACCCCACCCTCCCCACCCACTTCCTTCCCCTCCTCTCTCCCTAATGTCTCAACAACTAAAATTGATCTGTAAAAATGTTTTATGGAAAAATACGAGAGACATTACACACACTTTGTAAACCAAGAAAATCTTTAATAAAAATAATAATAATTAAAAAAAATGTAAATCCACCCAGATGGGCATGCTGCCCTCCAAGAGAGGACATGTTTGGGTTTCCCCAGGCGTATGGCAATCCTGTCATGAAAAGGTCTTTCTTTGATGGTCTCTGATAGGGAACATGTACAGCCCAAGGGCTACATTCCCTTGTGGGCAACCCCATGAAGGACAGATACCAATAGTGGGTGGGACTAGATAGAAAAGTAAGTGGAGGAAATGGGTGGGATTATTACAAAGGGACATAGCATGCAAAAAGTCCCAGGTTACACCCCTGGTTTGTTTCCAGATAGAGCTGAGAAAGACCTCTTCCTAAAATGCCAGTCAGAGTAAACAATATTAAGCTACATGGATCCATGAGTCTGCCTCAGTATAAGGCAGCTTGCTTATGCTCCAATTCCAGCCATGCATAAATCAGAGGTGTTCTGTTTGCGACACACACAACTCCAGGTGACCAGAGGCATCATCACAGTTCAAGGCCATATTCCAGCCAGGCGAAAGCACTCAGTGAGGGTGTGGTCTGGGGGATGGGGGTTTCGCCTGGAGAGTTTCCCAAAAGCCAAATAATGAGGCTTGGAGTACTTCATTTGTCCTCAAGGTCTGAGGTTGCCCCATCTCTGGCCTGTAAAAACCCCTGGCAAAACTGATCAAAGCTCTTCTAGAGATTTGAATGCATGCACGATTCAGCCTGAAACTTCAGCCTGATTTCCACACTTTTGCACACTTAATTTGCTCTCTGCCCACTGGTGTGTGCAATCTTGTCAGAGTGCCACAGTGCAGAAGCCAGAGCACACTATTGCCACATGCTTATGCCAATGTACAAACCCCCGACCTGAGTTTGCTTGTTCCTTTAGGGCAAGAAGGATCAACACCTGGGCATCATCCAAGAGCCTTGCTTCCCGAAAGAAGAGGTTCCCAGCATTCATGGGTAATTACCATGAGGAACATGATGTGTGCATGCAATCACCCTCCTGTTTGCAATACACCTCTCCCATTCCTCTAGGTTATGTGTCTGTACAAGTCAGGTAATGATTATCATTCCCCTGCACACATTGCGAAGCCAAACACTAGTGCTCGGCCCTTTGATATCCACAGTGCTGAACCAATGAGACTCAGTAAGCCTGGGCTAACTTGGCTCCATGGTCACCAGCCAAGCCAGCGGATGCCTGATTGTCAAGGTGTGACTTATGGCTCATATGATTACTTTGGTGAAGGATCTGACATCTTCTTTCACACCTGTGTTGTCAGATCCCTATCAATAAAGGAGAAGATAAGGGCCGCACAACATGTGCTGTCTTGCACGCAAACGCATGTGCCCGTCACCTGGCTTTTATTTATTTGTTTATTTAAAGATTTATCACCTGCAGTCTTAAGGTATTTCAAGGTGGCTTACAACATGCGGTATACATGAAACATAATGGTAGAGTTCAATACATAGCATGTTAAAATGCTTTCATAAAGGGCGGATATAAGAAAGGACTTATTCACATAGCACATTGTTAAACTATGGAACTCACCACCACAGGATGCAGTAATGGCCATCAGATGGATGGCTTTAAAAAAGGATTGGGCAAGTTCATGAAGGCAAGGTTATTAATGGCTAGTAGCCACATTGGCTTCACTCTGCCTCCAAGTTCAGAAGCAGCAATGCTGCTGAATATCAGTTGCTGGAAACCACAGGAGAGGAGAGAGCTGTCTTGTGCTCTGTTCCTGCTTGCTGGGAGAACAGGATGCTGGACTGGATGAGCTTTTGGCCTGATCTAGGAGGCTCATTTTATATGTTTAGTAATCTAGTATAATATATGCAACATGTTAGCGGCGCACAATAACCCCCAAGTCAATAATATATTCTTATCATATATTGATATAAATGGACATAAATATATAAATGGACATAAATCTGATATCAGGAATCACAAGACAGAGAAACCAGTAGGAGAACACTTCAATCTCCCAGGACATTCTATAAAATATCTCAAAGTAGCTGTCTTAATTCAAAGAAATTTCAGAAATAGACTGGAAAGAGAAGTGGCTGAATTACAACTAATCACCAAACTTAAAACCACGGAGAAACCTGGTCTGAACAAAGACATTGGATTCTTATCTCATTATACATAACAAAGCTATCTTTAGCCATCTCACCCCTTGCCTTTCCCTGCAAGACTAATTACAGCCGTTAAGAGTCGACAACAGGTTTTCCACACCTATCTGCTGATCACCCATTCACACCACCCTTCTGAGCAATACCCCTCCCCACTCCCTCACTATATTTAAGGATCTGGTGACTTCTGTTTCAGTGTATCTGAAGAAGTGTGCATGCACACGAAAGCTCATACCAGGAACAAACTCAGTTGGTCTCTAAGGTGCTACTGGAAAGAATTTTTGATTTTGTTTTGCATATATTGATCGTCAAAGTTCTGAAAAGTATATATAAAGCCTTATACAAAGCCACAAGGACCTGTAACCCGACAAGTCTGAGAACATTCTTACAGATGTTAAACTCAGTCTTTAGATTTCCTTTAGATACCTGAAGATATCAACGAAGGTAAATTCACTGAGATTTCCAATAACGTGAGGAGTAGATGAATTTTTCAAATTCATAAAGTAAACTAAGCAAACCTAGTTCTCATAAAGTTTACTTAATGAATTTGAAAATTTGTGCATATATATATATATCCGAGGCTTGAGAACTACTGAAGAAGCCCGAAACCTTTTGTGGGAGTGTGCCACATGCAAGCCCCAAATAAAGGGCCCCATTGGGGGTGAATAATGGCCTCCTAAACTACAGGATTGCCTGGGCGAAACAGGTGAAAAACGCCGGCACCCTGTCGTGTCATTTCCATCTTCATCTTTATTTACATCCTTATTAACATTTGTCTGGAAAATCATCTACTACAATAGAGGAATGGCGTCAGAAAATGGTGGAGTATACAGGAATAGCTAAATTAACATTAAAATTCAACAGCAAGGTAACGAAACATATGAAAGGGAATGGGGGGAAATTGCTGATGTATATGGATAAGATGTATGGAATATGAGAATATCAACAGGCTGAACTGAAACTCATAACTAAACTTTAAAATTCTTTATGACAATGAAAGTAAAATACAATGCATGGTAGATAGATACAATTAAAATACATCGACACTATATGTAAGAGACAATGGAGAAAAGTGATAACAACTATGAAACGATAATACTTTTTATTGGGAAAATATAAAGGAAATAACAAGGCAATACAATGTATAGATATCGGACATAAATTGAGTACATGGATATTTTATGAAAGACATAATGGTGAAAATATGGAAATGGCTATCTAGAAGATTGTAACTACTGGAATAGCATTTGTCAAATGATCAATTGAATAAGGAAGGTCCAAACTGCACAAATTAAGAACGACTACAAAAACAACAGAAGAAGGAAGTGGGGAAGTCTTTTTCTTTTCTCCTTCTTTTACTCCCCCCTTTTTTTGAAGTAACGAATAGTTCAGAAACCATCTGTATATAACTATGTTAAATAAGATGCAATAATCAAATGTGTAAATAATATGTCTATGTGAAAATTCAATAAAAATCATTGCAAAAGAAAAGAAAAGAAAAGAAAAGATGCCCTGCATCTTGTGTTCATTCCAGACCAGGGATAGTGAAGCTATGGCCCTCTTGATGTTGTTGGACTCCAACTCCTATCTGCCCCAGCAAGCACAAATCATGGTCATGGATGATAGGGCTTGTAGTCCAGCATCCACTGGAGGGCCACACATCCCCCCACATACAGCAGCAGCAGCAGCTTAAAAAGCCAATGCAATTCTGGGCTGCATCAAGAGGAGTATAGCATCTAGATCAAGGGAAGTAATAGTACCACTGTATTCCACTCTGGTCAGACCTCACCTGGAATACTGTGTCCAGTTCTGGGCACCACAGTTCAAGAAGGATACTGACAAGCTGGAACGTGTCCAGAAGAGGGCAACCAAAATGGTCAAAGGCCTGGAAACAATGCCTTATGAGGAACAGCTTAGGGAGCTGGGTATGTTTAGCCTGGAGAAGAGAAGGTTAAGGGGTGACATGATAGCCATGTTCAAATATATCAAAGGATGTCATATAGAGGAGGGAGAAAGGTTGTTTTCTGCTGCTCCAGAGAAGCGGACACAGGGCAATGGATTCAAACTACAAGAAAGAAGATTCCAACTAAACATTAGGAAGAACTTCCTGACAGTAAGAGCTGTTCGACAGTGGAATTTGCTGCCAAGGAGTGTGGTGGAGTCTCCTCCTTTGGAGGTCTTTAAGCGGAGGCTTGACAGCCATCTGTCAGGAATGCTTTGATGGTGTTTCCTGCTTGGCAGGGGGTTGGACTGGATGGCCCTTGTGGTCTCTTCCAACTCTATGATTCTATGATTCTATACCTGCATTACAGAATTAATAGTGGCTACAGGGAGCATATGACCTGAGCCTTGACCTAAAAGACACCATTGGCCCACGAAGTCATGTATTGTCTTCTCTGATGGACAGTGACTGCTGGATCAGGCTAGTGGTCCATCTAGTTCAGCATCCTGTTCTCACCAGAGGTGCCAAGTTGCCCCCAAGACTGGAGAAGGCCGAATGCTCTGGAGGAGCCAGCCACTGAAGCCATGCACCAGGCCCCTTCAACACGGAGGAGGCCTGGCACCCTCCCAACAAATATTCAGAGGGCTGAAGGCACTTTGACCCCCCTAGAGTTGGTACACCTGGTTCTCACAATGGCCAGCCTGATGCCTCTTGAAAGCCTGCAAGCAAGACCTGAGCACCAATAGCTCTTCCTCTCTACTTGTGACTTCCAGCAGCCGGTACAGTATTCAAATAAATACATTCTCCAACAATGGAGGTAGAACCTAGCCATTGTGGCTAGTAGCCATTATTAACCTTATTGTCCATGAAATTGTCTAATCCTCTTAAAAAACCATCCACGTTAGTGGTCATCACCACAACTTCTTGAGGAAGGGAGTTCCTCAGGCTTTCCCTGTGTCAGGTTTTAGATTATAAACTCATGAGGACAATGGCCTGCTTTCTTGTTCTTACCTTTTCTATACATGCACACAGACATCTACCTTATAGGGTTGAGGTTTAAAAGCATAACCAGAATTCCTGCTTGAACACCATGAGATACTGTGTACTGAGAAATGAGGAAATTACAGGATTGCTAGGGGATCCTCAGGCACAGATAGAACAGATGATGGGAAGCCAGCAGAGATGAGGCCCAAATGCCCTCCTCCTCCCCCTAATGACGCTAATGAGAGTTTTCACCCACTTATAACCTTTTAATCTCTAGGTTGTGTTTTTGTTTTTTTTTAAAAAAGACCTTGCCAGGATAATTGGCTTTCTTACAAAGTGAAAAAGCTCAGAGGCAGGTGTGTGAGAATTAAGGGGTAGTTCTCATGTACTCCCAAGGACTCTTTCAATTCACATAAATGGGGTCAGCTTGCTACTTTCTGGCGGAGAGGGGTGTGTGTGTAGAAATCAGCCTAATGTACGAAGTTAAAATCTGCACTCGTTTCTTCATCCACCTTGCTCCTTGGCCGCACTCTACTCATCACTGGCATGTGCCCCGCAAAGGGTTGAGTAGCTGAAAAAAGATTCTCCACCCCTGCTCTAGGACCTGAGCACAAGAACACTCTCTATTCCCATGATTTCCAGCAATGAGTATTCAGAAGCATTAAAGTGTGGAGCCAGAGCTTAGTCATTGTGGCTAGCAGCCTTAGAGATCCAAGTTGGTGGCCATAACTGCCTCCTGTGGAAGTGAGTTCCATAGTTTAACTGTGCACTGCATGAAGAAGTTAAACCTGGGACCTTCCTCATGCAAAACAGGTGGTCTACCACTGAGCCATAGCCCTTACATTCTGGGAGAGATTGGAGATTGTATTAACTTAGATCTAAAAGGACCCCATTCTCTCTCTCTCTCTCTCTCTCTCTCTCTCTCTCTCTCTCTCTCTCTCTCTCTCTCTCACACACACACACACACACACACACACTTTTTAAAGATCCTTTCCCCAAAAAGTGCAGACTTTTGAAATCCCATCTCGCCTTCCTCCAAACATGCAATGGTGCACTGTTGACCGTAAGTCCCTGAAGATTTCTAGTGTACTTTTTTTAATTCCACAGCTCTGGCACCACATAGGAAATTAATTCAGTGACAATATTTTCATTAGATTATGTCCTGCGTTCTCAATCTTAGGCACATTTGTAAGCTTGTTGTACGTTCTAATTAACCGGGAAGAATAAGTCTGTGTTCTGGGTGACTTCTTGAGTGTGCCAAAGGAATGCATAAATAAATTGGTCTCTGTGTGGCAAAGGCTGCCTACACTGTCACACCCCTCCCTCCCACCCCCAACACACACAAAGGGGAAATGGTTTATTACCAAGAATGGTTGTAATTGTAAGAAGCAGTTGTATTGTAAGAAGGGCAATTATGGTAAGTGTTTAATGTTCCTGGTCAACATGAAATTCCAGGTTATTTAGCGTTTAGTGCCTACATATATTTTAGATCAAGGGCAGGAGTACTCTGACCTGTGGGCCAAATGCTGACCTCTGAGCTTCTCTGGATGTCCCATAGGACTCTCCCTACAACACACCTATGACCATCTCTATCAACAGTGAACCACAGCTACCAGTACTAACCACAATGGCTATGTTCTGGCTACACTGTTGGAGGCAGGATGCCTCTCAATGCCAGCTGCTGGGAATCACAAGTGGGCTGCCAGGTCCTTCTTGTAGGCATCTCATTGAGGCATCTGGAACAGGGACAGTGGGCTAGATGGGTCTGTCCATCTAGATGGGTCTGTCCATCCAGCCGCCAGGCTCTCCTTACATTCTTAGGTTGCGGAATAAGGTTTCCAGAGGGGACGGGGTATGTTGGTCTAGATGGGTCATTAGCTTGATCCAGCAGGGCTCTTCTTAAGTTGACACTCCTTTTGCACCTTCATGAATGCCCATGAGACTAACATAGGTCTATTCATTTCAGTGGGTCTTCTGTGATTAGAACTTACTAGCTACAACCCATTAGTTGATTTAGGAGTTCAACTGGAGTTGGGCTGAGACATAATTATTTAAGAAAAAAGACTTGTGTTTATTGAGTAAGATATGCATCATAGAATAAGAGAGTTGTATTGGCCATTGTAAGGTAGTCCAACACCATGGCTTGATGCAGGAAATGTATAATTACAGCATCCTCCACCAGAAGACACTCTAGCTTTGGCTTGAAGGTTTCCAGTAAGGAAGAAGCCACCACTAACCTCTGTCATTGGTTCCATTTTTTTAACTGTTCCGAACTGCAATCCTGCATGGCATATCTCCTAATGCTAAACTGAAATCTACCATCCTGTAACTTAGGTCCATTAGATCTACCCTCTGGGGGCAGCAGAGAACAATTATTTGCCCTCTTATATGTAACAGCTCTTTGGGAATTCAAAAAGTGCTATTATGTCTCCCAACCCCCAATAGTATTCTCTTCTCCAGGCTAAACATACCTACTTCCTTCATCATTTTTAAATAAGTATTTCCCCATTTTTAACAATTTTATAACATCTTAACACTTTTTATAAAATCTTTTGCTGGTTTTCTTAAAACACGTTATCTCCACATATTTATAACACCTCAATTCTATATATATATATATATATATATATATATATATATATATATATATATATATATATATATATCTTAACTTGTTAACCAACCTTAATCACAAATAAAATCTTTCTTCTTTTAAACGTTATCAGTTTTATCTCAGTCCCGCTAGTGTCTCTATATGTGTACAATGATTCTCAATGTATTGTATAAATTTACTCCACTCTCTCTGGAATGCTTGGTCACTCTGGTTTCAGATTTTCCCGGTCAGCTTTCCCAGGTCTGCATAGTCCATCATCTTTGTCTGCCATTCTTCAACCATTGGTAACTCCTGCTGTTTCCATTTTTGACCTATTAAGGTTCTAGCTGCCGTTGTGGCATACATAAACAGTTTTTTATTTACTTTATATATTTCCACCCCTATCATTCCCAGCAAGAATGCTTCTGGGTTTTTTTGGGAATGTGTACCATTGTAAATACTTTCCCAAAATACTTTAAATGTATTACAGGTCCACCACATATGATTAAAAAATCTCCTTCTTTAACATTACATTTCCAACAATTCTTATTTCTCATTCTACACATTTTCGCTAATTTAGTTGGTGTCAAATACCATCTATACATCATTTTCATTATATTTTCTTTGAATGCCATACATGCGGTGAATTTCATTCCGACATTCCATAATTTTGACCAGTTTTCAAATTTAATATTGTGCCTAATATATTTTGCCCATTTTATCATTACTTCCTTAACCTCTTCATCTTTTGTATACCATTCTAAAAGTAAATCATACATTTTTAATAAGATTTTTGTTTTACCTTCCAACAGATCAGTTTCTAGCTTCGATCTAGAAGTCTCAAAGCCATTCTTCCTCTTATCTTTTTAAAATATATCATTTATTCGATGATATTGCAAACAACCTGTTAACTTATCACTCGTTTCATCATATGGCTTCATTTTTAACTCATTATCCATTTCTGTTAGCAACTCCCTATATGTAGGCCAATTACCTTTCATGTTTAATCTTTTAACTGATATTGCTTCCGCTGGTGATATTCACCATGGTGTTTTCAGCTCTAATAGATCTTTGTATCTTTTCCAAACCTCATAAAGTAGTTTCCTTATAGCATGGTTCAAAAAAAAAAACCTCAATGAACTTTAACTTTGTCATACCATAGATATGCATGGAGGAAAGGATGAAGGAAGTAGGCAGATATCTATATCTATCTATTATCTATCTATCTATCTATCTATCTATCTATCTATCTATCTATCTATCTATCATCTGTCTATCTATCTATCTATCTATCATCTATCATCTATCATCTACCTACCTACCTATCACCTACCTACCTACCTATCATCTACCTACCTGCCTACCTACCATCTATATCTATCATCTATCTATCTTCTACCTACCTACCTACCTACCTACCTACCTACTTCCTTCATCCTTTCCTCATAGGAATCATAGAATTATAGAATCATAGAATGATAGAGTTGGAAGAGACCACAAGGGCCATCCAGTCCAACCCCCTGCCAAGCAGGACTTGTTCTCCATACCGCTGACGATCTTCATTGTCCCTCCTCTGAAACTGTTGCAAGTTGTCCACATCCTTCTTTGCTGCAGCACCCAGAACTGGACACAGGAATCCAGACAGAATCTTGATTCTGAGCAAACTAAACTTCCTAGGAGAATCAGGTGTACACTTCCAGAGTTAACACTAAATGCTTCTGGTAAATATGCCACCATAGCCGCTAGAGGGCCATGAAAATTTGTGTCCCATGCTTTTTAGACTCGTCTTCCCATGTACTATCTGAAACCAAAGCGTGTTGCCAGATGTGAAGTTCTTTTCGGCTCTCCTACCCCACTAAGAGTGTTAGCAATGCTCAGAGCAGGCTCGTTGAAATGCATGCACCTAACTTAGCGCTAATAATTTTAATAGGCCTACTCTGAGTAGAACTCACCAACTGTCAAAATAATAATAATAATCACACTAGCCTTTTTATTTTTTATTTTTGCTACCCACTTTGCATTGCTGACTCATGAACAGCTCATGACTGACTATGTTCCTGGGACCTTTTTTCATGTGTATCATTTCTTTTGTGATAAAACCACTTGCACCTAGCTTTTTGTTTTTAGCCCAAACAAGGGCTCCTGAGATAGCTTCTACTGAAAATGGCAATTAACCCAATTAACATCATAAAAATCTGAAAACATAGAGCAGAGTCATTAAAAACAAGAGGCACCACCTTCAAATAAGCAGGAACGACAATCCAGCACAGACCAAAAGCCTGAAAGGAATGTCTTAATGCTGTGTATGACGATCATAAGAGAGGGTTCCAACCAAGTCTCTCCAGGGAGGGCATGCCACATTCAGGAGTTCCATCTAGAGCCGCGCACCAGATTTGGCCACAGCCATAACTGAATCAGGCTGATTTGGGTGAGTGGGGTCTGGGCTTTGGCTGAGCTGGCTGAAGACAACCCTAGATTGTCCCAGATTGGATCGAGTCTCCTGGAGCAACTCAGGGCTTTCAGGCAAGACCACCAACAGCCATAGCTGTCAAGTTTCGGATTTGAAAATAAGGGATCAGCAGTCTCACCTATCCCGGGGACAGTCACATGTCAGTGGTGGGTGGAGCCAGAAGCAAAAGTGGGCGGAGCAGCAATGTAAACTCCAAGTGGGCTCGGGCTCGGAGCGGAGCAAAGAGGAGGGCAGCCAGCAAAGAGGAGGGAAGCCATGAAACTGCTTGAAATAAGGGAGAATCCCGGGGAAAATGGGATTCTTGACAGCACTGCCAACAGCATCTGCAGGTGTGAAGGCATAAACCCAGAGCAGATTAAGTATTGCTCCAGAGAGAATCAGTGGGTGAAAAGAGCGAGGAAGCATATTTGGGCCGAACATTTCAAGGCATTGCCTAGCGTGAAGAACTGTGGGATGGCCTATCTCTGAAAGCAGGGTCTCTCCATCATTGGGGCACAGGAGACAGTGATGGCCACCAACCTGGATGGGTTTAAAAGAGGATTAGACAAATTTATTGAGAATACTGCTATCAGTGACTACTAGCCATGGTGGCTATGCTCTGCATCCATGGTCAAAGGCTGTATGCTTCTGAATGCCTGTTGCTGGAAACCACAGGACACGAGAGGGCTCTTGTGCTTAGCTGAACAGGAAGGGGTGGACAAGATGACCACTGAGGTCCCTCCCAGCTGTATACTTCCATCATACAAAACTTTGTGATGTTTCTGTAAGACAGAGTGGAGTTATCCCTCACTGCCACAGGCTCACATCACAGTGTCCCACATAAAGGGGTGTCCACTCCTGTGATATGTATCTGTGGCGGCTTTTTGATTGTCAAAGGCAGAGCAAAAGAAAGAGAGAAATCCTTTGTGGCAACGAGTCAGATGCTTTCAGCACACCATCCGTCCCTGCGGGAAACACATTTCTGTCATGCTGCCAAGTGAAACCATGGGTGATCGACTGCACTGGTAGCGTTCGGCAAAGCTGCCCCAGGCAACTTTCACTTTTCACACCCAGTTCTTATGTGACTTTGGAGGATGTTGTTTGCTTGGATCCCAACTGGGTCTTCTCCCCCAGCCCTGGCCCCCTCCAGCCCCAGGTTTCTCAACCCCCTAGATCACAGCATTCTATCCTGGCCCTTCCTTCTCCTTACTTTCAACAGACTTGGCTATGATTTCTGATCCCGAAGCATATTACAGTACTGAGAAGCTATCCATTTGGAAAGAAACAGACAAAACTGTGCGTAGCAGATTAATACTACTACTACTACTAGTAGTAGTAGTTATACTCCACCCATCTGGCTGAGTTTCCCCAGCCACTCTGGGTTTGAAAGATCATCAGTATCAAAGTGTGTGTGTGTGTGTGTGTGTGTGTGTGTGTGTGAGAGAGAGAGAGAGAGAGAGAGAGAGAGAGAGAGAGAGAGAGAGAGAGATCTTAGGTTTCCATGCATACTTGGGATTCCCCCCCCCAAAAAAAAACAAAATTACCACCAGGGCTGCCCTGCCCACCAGGTAAGGTGAGGCAATTACCTCAGGCAGCAGACCCTGATGTTGATATTTCTCCCCCAACTTGTTCCTGGTGTAGATCTTCCCTATCCCCTTCTTCTCTGACAGGAAGGGGGACACCATTTTGAGGTGTACCTCAGGTACCAAAATGTCTTGGGCTGGCCCAGATTAACATACACCTTTTGCAAGCTAGTTGCTGCAACAGAGATGGCTTATCAAGGCCCCGCACTTACATGGGTTTCACACGGCATCCCTTTCCCCTGGGGAGCTCTGAGAACTGTAGTTCAAGGGGGGTGGCTGAGGATCTGTTAGTGTAGTCCTGCCTTTTGGCATAGCTGTTTTTACCCTTACATTGCTGTGTTTTTAGTTTTCTGTTGTTGTTTTAAATTGGTTTTAATGTAATCACTTTGAGTTTACTTGGTAAGAAAAGTGACAAACAAACAAACAAACAAACAACAATAACAATCAAAACCTAAATTCCCAGGGTTCAAGTGGAAAGCCATGACTATTAAAGTGGTAAAAAATAAAATAAAACTGGTACAGATATGTTGCACAGAAAGTGTGGGTGAGCTGGGTGGGTTTTCTTTGTATCTTCTTTAGAAATACAAGCAAGGAATACACGGCAAGCATGCACAGAATTAGAGTCCACAATTAGGGTCCTAAATAGAGTCTATTGTGATCTCTTAGAATGGTGGGCAACAGGGGCAGGGCTTTTTTCGTTGTGTTCTCTGGAATTCTCTTCTTAGGGAGATAGATACCGGTATCTCCCCTCCTCTGTGCACTTACCGTAATTGTTTTGAACCAGTGTTTGTTCATTTACTTCATTTAAAACATTTAGCTAACTGTTCATTAAAAAACCCCCCACCTCAGGGGGGTGTACAAGAACTTATCTGATCAAAGATGTATTAAAACCCAAAATTACAGTACTTTTTTTAAAAAGCACTCATTCCCTCTTGTGGATCACTCCCCTTGTCCCCTGCCTCTACCACACACTCTTCAGAGCCCTGCCAGCCACTGATATGTGCCAACTTACTGGTAGATGTTGCCTGATGACAACTTCCATCACTCCATGCTTAATCCTTGGCCATGTGGGTCAGAGTTCAGTAGCATCTGGAGGGCCACAGATCTCCCATTCCTGGAGTAAAGCACACAGCCATGGGCAATAATGTGTGAATGTCTGTGTGTTCCTTGGTGGGAGGTTTAGAGTGTTCTCAAAACATGCCCCTATTTTTATTGGCAGAGTGTCATAAGGTACCACGAGGTCACTGCAAGCAGGTTGTAGGAGAACCTGAAAGATTTTCTCACTGCTAGAGTTAAAATGGAAGCCAATATTTCAGAGTCAGAAACAGTTGTTGTTGTTCAGTCATTCAGTCATGTCCAACTCTTCGTGACCCCATGGACCAGAGCACGCCAGGCACGCCTTTCTTTCACTGCTTCCCGCAGTTTGGTCAGACTCATGTTGGTAGCCTCGAGAACACCGTCCAAGCATCTCGTCCCTTGTCATCCCCTTCTCCTTGTGCCCTCCATCTTTCCCAGCATCAGGGTCTTTTCCAGGGAGTTTTCTCTTCTCATGAGGTGGCCAAAGTATTGGAGCCTCAGCTTCAGGATCAGTCAATATTTATTCTTGCCATCTCATTTTTGATGACATCCAGCTTACCAAGGTTAATGGTTCTTAATTCCAGGTTCCTATGCATTATTTTTCTTTACAGCATTGGACTTTCCTTTCGCTTCCAGGCATATCCGCATCTGAGTGACCTTTCGGCTTTGGCCCAGCCGCTTCATCAGCTCTGGATCTACTAGTACTTGTCCTCCGCTCTTCCTCAGTAGTATGTTGGACACCTTCCAACCTGAGGGGCTCATCTTCCAGCGTCATAACTTTTATATGCCTGTTGTCATTGTCCATGGAGTTTTCTTGGCAGGGATACTGGAGTGGCTTGCCAGTTCCTTCTCCAGGTGGATCACATTTAGTCAAAACTCTCCACTATGACCTGTCCATCTTGGGTGGCCCTGCACGGCATAGCTCATAGCTTCTCTGAGTTATTCAAGCCCATTCGCTATGACAAGGCAGTGATCCATGAAGGAGGTCAGCAACAGATCCAGGTCTAAATTTGTAAAAAGCCAGGGTGCAGGAGTTTTGGTGCCAGCTAAATGAGAAGTTGGCTGCCCGGCAGATTTCAATTCTTGGTAGTTTTTTTTTTAATAACAACAACAACAACAGCTTAGTGAGACTGGTTACCTATCATAACCATTTACTCTGGTTGCACCACTAATTTATTCCAATTTATTGTTACTGTGATCAGTGCTGTGACCAAGATGATCAATGGTGTGGAAACCAAGCCTTATGAGGAACAGCTGAGGGAGTTGAGCCTGGAAAAGAGGAGATTGAGAGGAGATACAATAGCCATCTTCAAATATCTAAAGGGCTGTCATTTAGAAGATGGAACACACTATTTTCTCCTGCTCCAGAGGCTAGGACTCAAACCAATGGATTCAAGTTACAAGAAAGAAGATTTCGACTGAACATCACGAAGAACTACCGGCAGTAAGAGCTGTTTGATGGTTGAACAGACTCCCATGATAGCTGGTAGACTCTCCTTTCTTGGAGGTTTTTTAAGCAGAGGTTGGATGGTCATCTGTCATGTATGATGTACTTGTGATTGCCGCATTGCAGGAGCTTGGACCAGAAGACCCTCAGGGTCTCTTCCAACTCTACTGTTCTATGGTTTGAGGGAGAGATATTCGTATGCAGAAGAACTCCATTCAGGTGCCAAAGAGAAATGATGCACATTATTGCATTATAATTGATGCTTTTGAATTATGTTGCTGGAGGAGACTCTTGAGAGTCCCATGGACTGCAAGAAGATCAAACCTATCCATTCTCAAAGAAATCAGCCCTGAGTGCTCACTAGAAGGACAGATCCTGAAGTTGAGGCTCCAGTACTTTGGCCACCTCATGAGAAAAGAAGACTCCCTAGAAAAGACCCTGATGTTGGGAAAGATGGAGGGCACAAGGAGAAGGGGACGACAGAGGATGAGATGGTTGGACGGTGTTCTCGAAGCTACCAACATGAGTCTGACCAAACTGTGGGAGGCAGTGGAAGACAGGAGTGCCTGACGTGCTCTGGTCCATGGGGTCACGAAGAGTTGGACACGACTAAACGACTAAACAACAACAACAACAACAAAAATTGCATTATATGCCATGCATTATTTGTTATGTTCAGGGACATCACAAGATGAGCTTTCTCTTTCTGAGGTGAGGGACAGAATAGCCAACATAACCCCCTGCCCCACACACATCATGAATAGAAGTCAAGTGGGTTGGAAGTTGAATCTTTTACTTCAGCATCAGTGACAAGGTGGCACCTTCTTTTTAAAAATATTTTATCGTTCCATTTTACAACATTTCAACAACAAAAATTAAATCGAAACCAATTCAACCTACATTTTCTTTGACTTCCCCCCCCTCCCTGCAGTTAGTTCCTTATTTTATATCATAATTTGCTTCATAGCCAACTCCAACCTATTTGCAAATTTAACCTTTTTACTCCCTTTAAGTTATTTTTTACTGCTCATGTTTATGTCAATCCTGTTAATGTTTTTAATTGTCTACAAATTGTCTTCATGTATTCAGTATTCCCCCCCCATTCTATTAAACAGAGTCTCTCATCTTGATCCCGTATTCTTCTGCTAAGTTTCACCATCTCTGCATATTCCATCAGTTTTAATTGCCAATTGTCTTTCATTGGAACTGCTTCTCCTTTCCATCTTTTGGCATATACAATTCGGGGAGCCATGGTAGTATACATAAATAGGTTTTTTAAAAAAATCTTTGGGTACCTCTTCCCCAGTTATACCTAAAAGAAAAGCTTCTGGTTTTTTTTTTAAACAAAAGTTATTTTCAACATTTTTTTTCAATCCATTATAAATAATTTCCCAGAATGCTTTTGCTATCTTACACGACCACCACAGACAAGGTGGCATCCTCCAGCACACATGACAGCATCAGACCATGTTGGATGGCAGTGAACCCCTTCCACTATGTTTTAGAACTTTTATTGTTTAAGTCAATGTTTGGCTGCTAGCTACGCATAGGCCAGATTTTGCCAGCTATACGGGAGTTGCTGACCAGGGAGAAAGATATTGTCTTAGTAGCAAAACTGCATTTCTGACCTAGCTATGTGTTTCTCATTTCCTTCAGCTCTTGTTCCTTAACGGTTTCTCCAGAAACATATGCAGGCTGATGTAAACATCTTACTCCTTATGGAATTATTTTGGGTTTATGCAATAGGGGGCCCAAATCTCAGTGTTAACATCTGAGACATTGACACCTTTGGATTCCCTAGACTTGTCAGATACTGGATGCTTTGTTTATTGGTCCAGGTCTGTTCCCACTCTTTGCTTGACATCTTGTCTTCGGAAAGCCTTCTCCCTACTAAGCCACTGTTTTCAGAGGAATCAAAACAACGAACTATTTCTGAAGGTTCCCCAGCACTATAAATACGTTTTTCTTGTACTGATGGTTGTGGGAGAATCTTATTAGGTCCTTCAGTTTAAAAATAACATGAAATATATTTCCCTTTGTTTTATTTGTGTCTCTGATATTTTGTTATTTACTTATAGGCCACACTTTCATAAAATTACAGCAATAAAACATTTTGTTTGTTTGTTTGTTTGTTTATAATATGTTGTGGTTAAAGTAGAGCAGGGAAGAGAGGCTTTTTGCTGCTTTTAAACCTTTGGGGTTTCATTTAACATAAATAATTAGGGGGGGGGACTGCTGTGCTGGGGGGGGGAATATCCAGGGCTCTTCAGTAGTTTACAGAAAGCATTAAGGATGGCCTACACCAGTGATGGCGAATCTTTTAGAGAACGAGTGCCTAAATTGCAACCCAAAACCCACTTATTTACCGCAAAGTGCCAACACGGCAATTTAACCTGAATACTGAGGTTTTAGTTTAGAAAAAACAACTCATACATTAACATCTTTAGTCTTAAAAGAAAAGAAAAAATAACAGAGCTTTCAACCACTCGCAAGCATAAGATGATCCAAATAAAGTGAGGAAAGCAATCCCAAGTGCTTCATTGACTAAAATTATTTGACAGAGAATTCCACACTTTAAGGATTTCATTTTCACAAGATCTCTGCGTCCACCGCGCAGACGGAAATTCCCTGCTGTTAAGCTCCAGCCCGAGCAAACAAGTGTTCTTGGCGTGGCCCTCTGAGTGCAGAGCAGTGCGCCCCCCCAATCACGCCACAATTTTCTGAAAGGGCCCCGGGGGCTGCCCCATATGCTAGTCCTGCTCCCTCGCCCAGCCCCTATGCTGGGTGTTCGGCGTGGCCTCGGGCGCACCCTCACTCACTGCCCTTGGCTTTTGTTGAGCTCAGTGAAGAAGTACGCCTGCAAGTGGGAGGCGATAATGGCGCAGCAAGGCCGGTGGAGCCCGGAACCTCGGTGCCAGGTAAGGGGCGAAGAGGATGGGGCGGAGGCGGCCCTGCCTGGCTACCTGGCGCTGGAACAAAGTGGCTTCTTGAGACTCGCCAGCGCTGCCATCCTCCCCTGCCGGCTCCCGCATGACGCGCCTTGCATGGCGTCTCCCATTTGTGCTGGGCAGGAGGAGGAAGGCGGCTGCTCAGCTGCCCAATTTGAGCTGACGTGCCGCCCTCACCTTCTGCCGGCTCTGTGCTGGGGCGACAGCGCACCTGCCCACAGAGAGGGCTCTGAGTGCCCCCTCTGGCACGAGTGCCATAGGTTCGCCACCACTGGCCTACACCCTGCAACAGTTATTGGAGAACATTCCCTCCAAACATAAAGCATCATCAAAGCTAACTGGCCAGTATGAACCTTCTTATTTTTTATTTTATTTTATTTTAAGTACAAGCAAGAATGCATACTCTGGAGGGTTCCCTGTGCCTGCAAATTGTGTCCACTTTGGCCAAAAAGGGCAAAAGTTATTGCTGCCCCCATAAGAGTGACTGGGGAACACAAAACTGCACTACATACAAAACAGCTCAGAATCCACATTGCAGATCAAAGCAGAGCAACTCAGAAACAAGCACAGGTACAAGGTGAATTTTGGAGCCTGTGTAAACCCCTAGCACTTCCTCCAGATGTAGCACTCATCTGGTGGTGGGGTGACATGCACGGCAGTGCCATTTGCCACTGGGCTTTGCAGGCTGACTGTTCTGAGGCTTTTGGAAGCAAATGGAATGTCTATTTCACTGGTCTTCAGCTGGTGGATCAGAACCCACTAGTGCAGGGGTCTGCAACCTTTAAGACCAAAAGAGCCACTTGGACCCGTTTCCGAAGGGGAAAAAAAATCTGGGAGCCGCAAAACCATTGCGACATTTAAAACAAATATAACACTGCATTTTATTTTTAAAAATCCGATTTAAATTAAAAAAAAAAATCCGATTTAAATTTTAAAAATCCAATTAAAAAAAAATCATTCATTTTTATCCACCCTGGGGACCACTACCAGGTCACAGCCTGATCCAAGGTGGGTTGCAACAGCATACAAATATTTGATTCGTTGTTTTTTTTATAAAAAAAAAATGAGTCCTCAACTGCACACTTGTGTTAAATGTTTGTCCCATGTCTTATTGAAGACTGCTGGCTTTTACAATAATCTTAGTGTCTTTTACCCTTAATATTCCAGACCAGAGGCTATGTTCACCTCTTCCAACCTCCTCTCTTGCTAAATAAAGCACAGAATTGCACCAGAGAAGCCTGTGATGTTTGTGCTGACTTGCATACAGGTGGCTGTAGTAGGTCGTAGTGTTCAAACCTTTTTAGGGGAGTTCCCTGCCCCCTTAATGACAATGGCGATAGATTTTGCACATGAACACAGATCCAAGTTAGGACTCCTCTCTTCCACACCAACAGGTGCTTTGTCAAGGCTAACACACACTCAGGACAGAGGAAAAACTGCAAAACGTCCCGGCCTAGCTCCGGGGCGGAGAGAGACGCGCGCCCGCAAGAGCGCGGTCTGAGGCTGCGAGCGGAACCAGGAGCGAAGGAGGCAGCGGCAGGGAAACAGGCGCCGCTTCCTCGACCATTTTTAAAAAGAGGGCTTCCCCCCTCGCCCGCCACCCTCCGCCCCTGGCCCAGCCCGCAGCTGCCTAGCTCGTCGTCGCCTCGACGCAGCAGCCAGCAGCCTTCCGAGAGGAACCGCGGCCAGCCCTCCCCCGCGGTCCCACGACCCAGCCGAGGAGTCCTGGCCTCCAGTGCCCGTGCGGGGACGCGTCTGAAGGCCCCTTCCTGCCCCCATGCCGTCCCGCCTCCCAGCTGCCTCTGGATGCCGCGGGGTCCCACATACCCGCCGACCCCGGAGCTCCCCTGTCCACCCCAAGGCCGCCTCCCACGCTAGGAAGACTCCCGGAGCTGGGCAGGGTTGGTCCCGCCAGGCAGGCTCGGGGGGGCGGCCTCTCCCATGGGCGCCTGCTTCGGAGGTGGAGGCGGGGTCTTCAAAGTTCCCCCTCCCGCTAGCCCAGCTCCATCTCTTCCCGAAGGAGCGTGCGCGCCTCAGGCGTGCTCCCCACCAGAGACCTCGGCTGAGCTGCGCCACCTCTACTGCGTCCCCACCGCCTCCGAGCCCCGCTGCCCCGCTGTTCAAGGCCAGGTGATCCTGGGTACGCCCCTGAGCAGCGCCCTCAGCCTCCGGAGGGCGGGCCGCTGGCCAGCTGGAGGGTGGTCGCTGCCAGCTGGAGAAGTGGGCGGGCGTATCCGCCCCGGAGTTCCGGAGCCGCGGCAGCCGTGTAAAAGAGCCGCATGCGGCTCCGGAGCCGCAGGTTGCTGACCCCCGCACTAGTGGGTCATGGCCTGAACCAAAGCGAGCTGCAACAGAAGCACTACAGCACTACCACCATGCAAGTATATTTGATAAACAGTTTTTTTTTTAAAATGAGTTCCTAGATGCATGTTTGGGTTAGAAGTGGATCCTGGTTATGAAAAGGTTGCTGGTACAGACAAGGCACGACACCCATGACTTGTTTTGCCACTGGATACTCCTGCCATCCATTCCTTTATAAGTGGGTGCTTTAACCTCATCACCTGAGTTGGGGTCTGGCACACAATCCACACTGTCATAGATGCTGGCAGGCTCCACAGGGCAAGGTTTTCACAAGGATTAAGCGTTCTTTTAACCATTTACCCTCATGCATCCAGCACAAATATTCTTTTCTTCCCAATTCAGACCTCTCCAGGCTTCTCTCTCAGCCCTTGGCTTTCTTGTACAAACACTGCAGCCAAAGGAAAGAGGCAAACCATTTGCTGCTCTGGTTATATTAACCTTCCCTTCACCTGACCTCTCCCACACTTGTTTTTCCAAAGGGGCGGATGGAGCACAGGTTCACAGCACCAAGTACTGGGATATGCAAGGGCCGATTATTCCAGACACACAAGAGGAGTCATATGTAAATAAACACACATGTGCAGTTTTCACTTTTCAGTCATTCTCTCTGGTTCCAGTGTTCATGGCTGCAGGTACCATTTGCTCATGTAGCTTCTCGCAATGCTAGCATTCAGGGGCATCCAGTCAGTGGAGGCTGGCCACTGGTGCCCTTTGGACCTGGCAGGGATTAATATGGGATAAATGTTCATTGTTGCATAGCCACCCAATAAACAAATCAGAATGACGTGATAAAGGCTGGATGTAATCTAACTTCCGCATAAGCTTTGTACAAGCAAATAAGGATGAATTCTCGAAAAACAGGTCACCTGGAGCAGGAATTTTATTTATTTATTTATTTATTTATTTATTTATTTATTTATTTATTATTTTGGAGAGGGATGTCCAATTCGGTTTATATTTAAAGGCAAACCTATGTAAATTTGCACTTTGTGAAACAATACATGCTGAATACCCTTCAAAATTCACACCTACTTTTGCAAGGCTAAAGCATGTACCCGGTATTTAAAATGCATACATGAGTGAAAACTACATGCAAAATTATTAGGCAGATTTGCATGTAAATGTGTGTATATCAGGAGAACTTCACACTAAAATGCTGATGCATTTCCATGAGAACTTACAGTAATTCACAAGTTTATGTGGAAATGGGGAGAGCTGAGTTTGAGAGTGCCAAGACTGAACCTGAGCGAAACCAAAGCTGACAGCGCCATTGCCCATCCCTACTCTGGAGGAGTCCTGCGTCAAAGCATTTTAAAAGAAATCTCTAAAATCATTTTGACTGTAATTTTTATTTACCACTTCCTTTTGGCTGGAAGGGCTTGTGTGCCCTGCCAAAGCTATCCCAAACCTGCTGGTTTCTACGGGGCCCCACAGCATGATGATTTAGGTACTGTGGGCAGGGCCAAGGCTGGCCTGACATCCTGAGGTGCTTTCAAGAAAGAAAGCAACGCCTACAGAAAAGAAAGGAAAAGAAAAGAAGGCACCAGAAGAAGAAGCTTCCCTTTGTTTCGGTGGTGAGACAGCATTTGCCTAATTGCAGAACCGCAAGGTTAAAACCTGATTTTGGGTGTGGAGACTGATCTTACGATCACTGGGGAGGAGTGGATCAGCAAAAGAGCCTTTGAATGGGACGGTGCTCAGGGTGTTCTTGGGAATTTCAGGTCAGGAAAGCTGGAGCTTCTGTAGCGAGTAAATCAGGGGTTATTAAGCACAGAGTCACAAAACCACAAGATGTAGTGATAGGGAAGCAGGGAGCCAGAACGCTTAGTGGCATAGAAAATCACGTTCAGCCAGGCGGCAAAATTCTTCTTTCTATTTTTGAGCATTGTCAGCAAAGTTCTAGCTGAGAGGGAGTAACAGGTGGAATTGTGTTTATTTGGGGCTCTCTTTGTCTTGGACAAAACTGTCCGTGTAGCTGAGAGTGGGGAAGTCTTTTGCTTGGAGAGACTTGGGTTCAACCACACCATTGGTCATGAAGTTAACAAAGTTGAGCCCTGGGCTATGTGCTGCAGCACTCCCTGGTTTGGTTTTTCCCCCCATGGATTAAAAAAAAATAGTTTGAAGATTATCTAGTCCGGCAGGGGTGCCAACTTGAATAACATATTGTGGGGGCCCAGGTAAGCACCACCCTGCATAATCGATCACATGATGCAGTGCACACACACCATTTGAATGGGAATGCCCATCAACTTTGGGGGTGCCCAGCTCCCTCAAATATTTTATTGTGGTGGCCAAAGCCCCCATGGCCCCTAGGAGTTGGCTCCTATGTAGTCCAGTGTTCTTCAAACTTGGGTCCTCAAATGTGTGCACTACAAATCCCATCACCCACAGTCAGTTTAGCCTAGTGGTCAAAGATGATGGGAGTTGTAGCCCATCCACATCTGAAACCTGGTTGAAGAACACTGATTTAATTTAGTTAATTCACATTACTGGTGACCAAACTACTATTTCCCCTGACACCTGAGATGTCCTCGAAATATGTTGCTATGGTTTTCTTGCAGGAGAAATTCATTTTTTTTCTTCTGGTATTGTAGTCTTTTGGTTTAATGGTTCGTTATATATTTTATTGGTTATCTTTCTACAAGCCACTTTTTTTAAAAAATGTTTATTTTGTTTAACATTTTGTATACTGCTTAATCACAATCAGCTCTTAAGCAAGGAATGAGAGACCCAATACACTAAGGGGGGGGGGGAAAGAGTTTAAAATATACAATCAAAGTTCAATTAAAAAGCCTGCTGCAGGTTTTTAAAAGAGTGCCAGAAGTTCAAAAGGGAGTGATGACCTCAACTGTTAGGGAGCTCTACAAAATTGGGCTCCCAATACTGAATGAGCAGCTCCTGGTCAATAGATGCCATGCATCCAAGCCACAGAGGACCATGAACAGTGAATCTACCAAAGAACCCAGTGACCAAGAGGGATTTGTGAGGACAGAATACCGAGCTAATGGACCTTTGATCCTCACAGTGGCCGGCTGGATATCTCTTCTGGGGGCTACACAAGGGCAAGGGCACTCTCCTGCTGATCATCCTTAGCAACGAACCGTAATGGTTCTACCTCCACTGTAAGAGGCAACATGCCTCTAGAATACACTGGGAATTGCAAGCAATTCTGAAAAGCTAAAAAAGGTTTATAGATTTATACTCGAAAGCCAGCACTCTCCTGCTATCACTGTATGTGTATGTATGTACTGTATGCATGCCTGTGTATGTTTGCATTTCTGCATTTCTAATATGCATATTCTGTTTCTCCCCCCACCCAATTTAACTAAATGTTCATGTTTAAGCATAGCATGACTTATGTGTATGTCGCTTCCCCCTCCTTTTTCAATGTATACAATGTAAATCCTCCCTTTCCTACACATAAACAAGTTGCTGACTGATGAGGATTAGGAAGAAACCTCCCGCTGGGTGTATTTATTATCATTATCTCATAAAGGTTAAAAAAAAACCAAAACTGGTTTTGCTGCTCCAGGTGTTGTGTTCTGCTGGATGCCAGGTGCTGAAATGAAAGAGATAGACTGGACAGGGTTGATTTTGATAAGGCATCTCTTCCTTCACAGCTAAACTCCAAAAGGAAGTCTTAGCTAGCAGAGGCAGGAAATTCCAGAGATTCTGGGTTCTAATCTCCAGCCAGCCAGCCAGCCACTGCTTCTAAACCAGTTGAAAATAGACCAGGGAGATGCACAAATGTTTTATTGGTTTCTGATGCAAAAAGGGCTTGCATGAAACCATTTAGATCAAAGATGGGTGAATATGTCCACACTGCTTTTCCTCAGTTTCTCATTTTTCCAATCTTAAACTCAGTTCTCCACATTTCTGCATCTGTTGGTCATAACATCAAATTAAAAGTTAACATGTAAATTTGGAAGTGTTTTGGTGTGAATTTCCCCCAACAGACACATTTTTGCAAATGTGAATTTGCAAATTAGTCAGCATTTTAGTACAAATTCCTCCACTTATGTATGCAATTTAATATATACATTCTTGCAAACTATTTCACCCAATATAATGCATTTCTGTTTTCACAAATGCAACCTTCCCCCTAATATATGCATTTTTGCACACATGGTTTGGATGAAGAACTGCGCTGCAAAATCCAAAGACGTGAACCACGAAGGGCAATCGCGTTTCAGTTTCGCATATTGGTTCAAAAAAGTGCAGATGCGGCCCCTTCCAATTCAAATGGAAACAAAATCAATTTTCTCCTTCATCCTTAGCTGCTTTCCACGTGGCTAACAAAGAAAGAGGCAGGAGTCAAGGCAAAGGAAGAAGGATCATGCCACAGAAATGCCTGCAACCTCAATGTATAATGTTCACTTTAATCAGCCTAGGGAAGCTTTCTCTCAAATGTGGTGCACCATGGAGGTCACCAGGAAACCCAACTCCTGAAATAAATTTTCACTCATGTGGTGAAAATATTTTCCTTTCTTCTAGTATTTCCATGGGCAGGAAAGGTATTTGTTCAGACGCTGGCGAGAGGCGGGGGACCAAAGCGAGTCTCAATGGGAGCCTTTGTTGTTTGCAAAATCACTGGAAGAGACTGAGGTTGTGCATCTAAGAACAAAGGAGCCCAGGTACCCAGCAGAGGGCTGCAAGATCTCCCCTCAATGCTCGAAATTGCTGGAATTTATTTTATAGATCCTGAAATGCAGACTGACTGCTCAACAAAGGATACTAACAGAAAATAATCCACCTTAGAGAACTTGGGAAATGAATGCATTGTATTGATTTGGACCAGGTCATTGGGCAGAGCGTAATGACAAGAACTGATCATTAATCAGGATCTTAAATACTAATATTGTATAACTATTAGTTCCCTTTCCCCTTTCAAAGATCAATCTGCTGATGATGTGAGAAGATGAGGTGCCGTCTGTGTGCTGAGAGGGAGGGAAATGTAATCTTCTCCTACATTTGGAGATCCTGCAGTCTTTCATCTGGGGAAGAACCCCCTACCATAGCTGTCAACCTTTCCCCATTTTTTGCGGGAAATTCCCTTATTATAGCATTGGGAAACAGCAGGGAGGGTCGACAGCTATGCCCCCTACCTCAAATTGTCCCTTCCCCCATGGAATGGCACTGATGGAGAGGAGAAAGGCGGCTCAGCATGCTTAAGGACATCTTATGACAGCTATAGGCATTAAGCCAATCCTCACCTTCTTCTCCTACATAGCTAGCTACCATCTCACCTCACACAAGGGGAAGAAGACAAAGAGTGGGAAGCTTCCTGGGCCTGGAAATGATATACAGGTGAGGAGCAGCTACTTCAGTTATTCCATTCCATGAAGATAACCACAGGTCTATGGATATTCTGCTAGAGAAGGCTACTATTAAGGAGGGGCTCACTCAGTAGGGTGAGGCAACAACACTAGCCTCTTGGAAGTGATGTCACTACCAAAACATGAAGGGCCAGGTTAGCTGCAAGGCCAAGGTTGTGTGAAGGAACTGGCTGAAGCATCAGGTTGACTCTGCCAGGCGCACTGGTGCAGCCCTGACCGCACTGCTACCTCACCAGTATCGCTCCTGGTACATAGAAGCAGCACTGCTCCTGGAAGGCAATTGCTGTGGCTTTACCCCACTGGGTGAGCCACTCCTGTTACTTCCACTTTTGAATTACAGGTGGGTAGCCATGTTGGTCTGCCATAGTCAAAACAAAATAAAAATTTCTTTCCAGTAGCACCTTAGAGACCAACTAAGTTTGTTCTTGGTATGAGCTTTCGTGTGCATGCACACGAAAGCTCATACCAAGAACAAACCTAGTTGGTCTCTAAGGTGCTACTGGAAAGAAATTTTTATTTTGTTTCCACTTTTGAACACCACCATCATCATCTACATCCAGGTGGCCCACACGTTGGCATCTGGAAGTTGCTTTCCATTACACCAATTAAGTACAATTGTCCATGTTCAGAGCCGTCTGACCCGTGAGGAGGGATGAAGCAGCTGCTTCACATGGCAGAAGCACAAGAGGTGGCACCCTTGCAGATGCCCCAGCTGCCCCACTGCTTCTGCCTCCTACAGATAAGCAACCCAAGTAAGGGAGGTGGCGGAGGTTCTGCTGAGCAGCATTGCTTGCTGGCCTCTGCCACCCCTAGCAGCAAAGAGAAACCAGCAGCAAATCATTGCACAACACCCCTTCTCACCAGGAGTCTTGGTGCAAGGGAAGAGTACCTTCTTCTCCACTATGCATGCACATCCTTCCTTGTGCATCTCCATTGTGACAATCTGGCTGTTACAAGCATTGCCCCCCCCATTTACATGTGTTCAATATGCGTGCATCACACTGAACCCGGAAGTGAATTTAAAAAATCACTAAAACGCCCCAGAAGAGATGCAAAGCAGTCAGAAAACAGGCACCTGGCAATCCCACAGACCTTTGCAATTGCAACCCAAGAGCCCTTGCACCAAGCATGGAGTCCTGTGGTGAGTTGGAGTTTGAGGGAGGAGGTTGGGAGAGGGCAGCTGTGACAGACTTTTTTTAGCCATTCTTTGAGAAGGCACCTAAATACGGAGCAGCAGCAGCAGAAGCATCTTCCTTGGGTGATGACAAACCCAAGAGGCAGTGAGTGGTGCCCATGCTGGCGGAAAAATTGGAAGTGATGGGCTGTTAGCGGGCTGGCATGAGTGTGTGTGCTGTGGCATGCAGGTTTGGCAGGAATGAGTACAGCATATGTGCCATAAAGATACAGGCAAAATAATCTTGGCATTAGGCAGCGAGTACCAGAAGCTGTGTGCGGACAAACGCTGGCTCCCTCGGCCTATAGAGCTAGATGAGTGCTGCAACCCAAGAGTCATCCACTACTGGACCTAACAGTCAGGGGTAGCTTTACCTGTACACCTACAACTGCCAAGGTCCCCTGCCAGGTGCGGGACAAGGTGAGGCACTGAACCTGTGACTAGAGAACATGAACAGCCAGTGTCTCCCCATCAATGGCAGCACCTTGCCCAAGAAGGCTCTCAGGCTGTATGCACAATTCAAGCCACCTGCAAAGGAGTTCTGAGCCAGCTCCGGCTGGCTGACCCGCTTGCAACAACACTTTAATTTGAAGAACATAGGCATGCATATTGAAGCTTTATCCATGGACCAGGAGGCTGCCCAAGCAGGCCCTGACCAGCTGAAGAGACAAAAGCCCCAGCTGCCCATCACCATGTTCCTTAGGAAGACACCATCAGCACCACTAAGTGCATGAGTCCCACAACCAAGCACTTCAGGGTACTGGGTCTACCCAACTTGTTTGCAACTCATCCTCCATTGATGAGGAAGACTGCCACCATTGCCACTGTTCCTGCCTGTCTGGTAGGGCTGGTTTTTAAAAAGGGTTTTCAAGGGTTTCCAGAGGTTTAGAGGGTGTCCACAGGCTTTTCCAATGGGTGCTTCAACTATACACGATTTCACTTATGCTTGCTCCTCAGAACATAACCCCCATGTAAATGGGATGTTGCCTGTACAACTTTACCTGTGCAGGGACAGAACAGTGACCTGAGACAGTATTGTAAAGTGCAATGCTAATGGCAGGGGGAAGACCAATTTGTGTTGTGCCTCAGGTGCCAAATGGTATTGTGGTGGCCCTGCACACATTCACTTTTTTAATGGAATTATGGAACTCATTCGTACAGGAGGCAGTGACGGACACCAACCTGGATATCTTTAAAAGAGGGTTGGACAAATTCATGGAGGAGAGGGCTATAAAGGGCTACTAGTCACAATGGCTATGCTCTTCTTCCATGGTCGGAGATAGTAACACTTCTCAATACCAGTTGCTGGAAGCTGTAAGGAGGTGAGAATGTTGCTGTTCTACTCGTGTCCTGTTTGAGGGTTTGCCACAGGCATCTGGGTGTCTACTGTGAGAACAGGATGCCCAACAAGATGGGCACTGGCCTGATCCAGCAAGCTCTTCTTATGTTGTTCTTTTGTATCCAGGTCCTGGCAGCCAGGGCAGAGGCACCAGTATACTGACCAATAAAAATATCTGCCACATCTCCAAATTCAGATTCTATGACAATGCTGGCCATTTGTCAAAACCATATGGACTAGAAACTTAATTATTATTATTTTTAAAGGCTGACAGTCTCTGGCTGCTGAATCCTCAGTCCAATGCCAATTTCAGGGAAGTTTAGGGAAGTTTTAAATGTTTGATATTTTATTGCTTTTTTAGTAATAATAATAATAATAATAATAATAATAATAATAATAATATTCTGCTGGGAGTGGCCCTGAGTGGCTGGGAAAACCCAGCCACATGGGCGGGGTATAAATTATTATTATTATTATTATTATTATTATTATTATTATTATTATTATTATTATTATTTCAGACTTACAGAATTGTGATGACATGCAGAGTCCTGCCCTGCCCAAATTGCCAAGTAAGGTAATATGTTGACCATAAACACTTAGATGGGCTTTATACACCCATCTGAATCCCCAAAGCCCACCTAATTACAGTTGGATGTGTGGTGTCATTTCAGCTATAACTTTCTAGCTTTCTACCCTCCTTTCCTCCCTACCTTCTACACATGCATAGGAAAAATGACTGGTGAAAATTGGATTTCTCTTCCATTGCTTTAATATTCACATTAAGAGTCCAAACCTTTTGAAGCCAATTTTTAAAAATATAGATAGATAATAGATAGATAGCCAGCCTAATGGTCTACTGGGGTGCAGTCTGGACTTCTAACTGGGCCCATACATCACATGTGCCCACTCTGTGTTTTGTAACACAAAAGACTTGGGGCAGATTCTTCCTCCTTTTCATGCAAAGCAAGGAGCAACATCCCGGCCCCAAGGGGTGGGGGTGGGGGGGCGTGCTTCGACCAAATCGCACTCCATTGTATCAAAACCTTGTTCAGCTATTGTTTTGAGTTGCACACACCAGCTGAGCTGAATGGAGCCGGAGGGGTTGTGTGTGTGTGCAAAGGAGGCGTGGGAGGAAGGGGGGGGTCATGGAGTGATCAGCCCCTGGGCCTGATCCCAGCTGTATCTCTTCCAACCGCCTTTTTGAAAAGTCTCAACAAAAGAGCAAAGAAAGAACTTTTGTCTCGCAACACGGCGAGAGCGGGCGACCTGCCTTTGGCTGGGTAACAGCAGGTACAATTAACCGGATGGGATTCATTGAGGCGTTGGCATTGGGAGATGTCAGGGGTGCCGGGGGGGGGGTGTCATCACCCGCCTTCCTCAAAGCTCTCCACCCTGATCCCAGCATCCCGGGAGCAACCAGCCGCCTCTTGAGCGCTGTGGTGCTAAAAGAAATGGGTGGCATCGTGCTTTCATTATGACTCGGTTCTCTCAGGCTGGCTTTGTCTTTCTGGCAACAGAGACCTTGCGGCCCGGAGGGAGAAAGGAAGCCAGCTGCCAGGACGGGATCTTCTGAAGGGAGCATAGCAAAGCAATAAGGAAGATACAGAATACAAGCGGTGTGCTTGGAAAGGGAAGGCAGCTCGCGTGTGCTCCACACGACACAATAGGGAGCTGAGTATGTGGCAGGGTGAGGCACTTTTATGAGACAAGGAAGGGCTGTAACCCAGTGTCAGAGTGCATGCTTGGCTTGTAGAGGATCCCTGAGATCTCTAGGCATGTGTGGAGAGGGGGAAACATGGAAAGTCTCTGCTATACTGTGCCAGAGGGTCCAAAGATCTGACACAAAAAGGCAAAGCCCAAAGGCAGCTTCCAGTGTTCCTGTTTAACTAAGCTCTTGTATCAGAACCTCGAGGACTAGAACCATATATATATTTTTTTCATTTTAGCAGTGACAGAGCACAAGGTTTGCTTGCAAAAGGTTCCAGCTTCAATCCCCTGCATCTCCAGGTGGGACCAGTGGGGAAAACCCCTGGATAAAACCCTGGAGAGCTGCTGCCAGTCAGTGTAGACAATGCAGAGTCGGATGGACCAAAGATCTAACTCGGTGTAAGGCAGCTTCCAATGTTTCTGTTTAATCCAGCTCCTGTATTCAGAACCCTGGGGTCCAGAATCTTGCTTTCTTTTCATGCAAATGCTTTGCATGCAGAAGGACCCTGGTTCAGTCCTCTGCATCAGAAATCCCGGAGAGTTGCCCCCAGCCAGTGTAGAGTCTAAAATCACCAAATGCACCACTGGAATAAGCATGGGCTATCTGTTGCACCCAGGTCCCAGAGGCACCCGGTTGGCCCAGCGGTGTTGCGGCATTTGTTAGTTCCTGGGGTGCAGAGGGTTCACAGAGCCCACCATGCCAGCCGAGCTCTTGCCACTGAAGCCAAGTGGGGCCGTACTGCACTACCTGCCCATCTGTGCAGCGGGGAGCCCAGCCAGCCAACATGGCCCTTGGTGGGTGAACATGGCACAGGCACAGTCATGGCAATGATATCAAGCTGGGCTCCAAGGCCCAGAGACCCCTGGTGGCAGGCAGGCAAGGTGGGGTGGGGATCCCTGCATGGGGGCCCCTGGTTTGTGCCTCCTCAAAATCATGCGCCTGGGGCAGCAGCCTTCAGCCCCGCAATGTCCATGGGTTGGCCACCTTCATAAAAGGATGCTCGGCTACATGATCCATGGGCCTGATTTAGGCAAGTCAGTCAAGTAGTGCTGGCCTAGTTTAGACCTTTAAAAAAGTGTGCTCAGGACCTCACCAGGATCCAACTAAGAAAGCTCTTTCCTAACCAAAGTAGGATGACCCCATTAGCTCTCAACACTTTGTAGTCAGGGCATTGCATTCCAAAAGCAGAGCTTCCAAGCAGTCTTCAAAGGCTGTCCTACACACAGACTCCTCTCCATAATCCTCCAAGCATGGCACCAAGTTCTGTCCTGGAGGCAAAATGTTCCACAACATTCTGAACCTCTTGCAAAAGAGGACGCCCTGTTCCACTAAGCACATGGCTAACCAGATGTTCAAAAGGAGAGCTGCAAAGGTGTACCTCATGCTCTGGGCTTTGTAGTGTGTGTGAAAAGAATGCTTTCCTGTCAGCATTTCAATCTGAGCTACTATATGGTTGCTTTCTCGTGCTCAACTTGTTCCTTTGCTAAGCACCACCCCTCTTATCTGGGGTTTGAGTGCATTGCTTCTTCTGAAAATGAAAACAGATCCTGAACCAAAATACAGTGGTACCTCGGGTTAAGAACTTAATTTGTTCCGGAGGTCCGTTCTTAACCTGAAACTGTTCTTAACCTGAAGCACCACTTTAGCTAATGGGGCCTCCCGCTGCCACTGCGCCGCCAGAGCACAATTTCTGTTCTTATCCTGAAGCAAAGTTCTTAACCTGAAGTGTTATTTCTGGGTTTGCGGAGTATGTAACCTGAAGCGTATGTAACCTGAAGCGTCTGTAACCTGAGGTACCACTGTAATACTGCTAATATTATAATGCCATTATACAAATCTATTGTGTGACCACATTTGAAATGTTGTGTACAGTTTCTTTTTTTTAAAAAAATATATTTTTATTAGGGTTTTAAAAAAATAAAATAACGAATTTTCTTCACATATGATATCATTCACTTATATTTTCATTTTTTACTTCCCACCCCTCCTGTGGTGATGTTTTTATTCTTCTCTTTAATCGCTGCATTATACTTGTCACTAAACCCCCTAACTCCATCTTAACATCATTTCAAGACTTTGCCCCATCTCTGTCTTAACCAATTCATCTTTTACTTCCCAATCTAATAACAATTTATACATTTTAGAAATCAGTTTTTCTTTACTCTCCATCAATCTCATTTCAAAGTCTGATCTTTGTTCATTAAAACTGATCAGTACATATTTTTATATATCTACAATAATAAAGTGCAAGTGTCTCTGCGTCCAGTCCCTGTGTCCGTGGGATTGCGCTACTGCGCATGTGCCCCACGGACAGCCGTTGGGACTTGGAGCGCAGAGACTTCGGGCGGCCGGGCGAAACTGTTGAAGCCGCGGGTGTGCGTGGGCACGTGGCGAGTGCACGCTTGCGTGGACTTACTTCTAAGCGGCAGCGGCCGTTACAAGTGGCGGCGGGCGAGCGATGTCAAGCGAGAGCTGTTCGGTCAGCTCTGCGCACGTTCCCGATGTTGCTAGGGCAACAGGGACGCTATGCGCAGAGCTGGCTACGTCATGCCGCTCTCACGTTATTAGAAAAAAAACGAGATAAGTCAGACTGCATGGTTGTCCACTTTTTTTTGTTTTTACAAATGTTTGACCACATATGTTCTAGCGCCCATTAATTTAACGGGATAACTGAGTACTAGTACCTCATATATCTGGTGATATTGAAACCAGCCAGACATCCACTCTTGAATCTCTTCCTGCTTTTTAAGTTTATAGTAATTTCCCAAACAAGTTAATATATCTCTGAATGTGTCCCATCCCACCATTGTATTAATTTCTTTGGGGACATAAGTCTCTATAGGGGGTAACAATAGTGGAGTTTTCCTTTCCAACTGTTGTGTACAGTTCTTGTAGCCCCGTCTCAAAAACAATATTGTAGAGTTGGAAAAGGTTCGGAAAAGGGCAAACAAAATGATAAAGGGTGACTCCCTATGAAGAAAGGGACTTTTTAGTTTAGAGAAAAGGTGAGTAAAAGGAGATATGGTAGAAGTTTATAAAAGTAACTGTATGGCATGGAGAAAGTGGAGAGAGAGAAGTATTTCTCCTCTTCCATATGTAACACTAGATTTTATGGACATCCAATGAAGTTGAGGGTTGGGAGATTCAGGAAAGAGAAAAGAAATGACTTCTCAATGCATCACATAGTTCAACTAATGGAACTTGCACCCAAGGGACGCAGTGATGGCCACCAACCTAGATGACAATGACAAAAATCTACCAACAGCATACAAATCAATATGGCTAACCTGACCAAAAACACCCACCCACCCCGCTCACGCAGGAAACCAAAGACCACCACAGCCAACCACAAAAGAACACTCACGCCCCACGCCAACCCCGACCTCTCTCACCACCAAAGGAGCACAAGCGGACAACAGAGAACCTGCACAGACAATGCTGACACCAAACCCTACACATATCAAGTAAAACAGAAACATCGGCACCCTACCCCACCCAGAGCCAGTGTGGTGTAGTGGTTAAGAGCGGTAGACTGGTAATCTGGGGAACCGGGTTCGCGTCTCTGCTCCTCCACATGCAGCTGCTGGGTGACCTTGGGCTAGTCACACTTCTTTGAAGTCTCTCAGCCCCACTCACCTCACAGAGTGTTTGTTGTGGGGGAGGAAGGGAAAGGAGAATGTTAGCCGCTTTGAGACTCCATCGGGTAGTGATAAAGCGGGATATCAAATCCAAACTCCAAAACTCTTAATCTCCCCATCCCACCCACCTCTCTCCCCCTTCTCTTCCTAATGTTTCAACAACAACAACCAATTTGTAAAAATGTTATATGGAAAAATACGAGAGAGACATTGCATTACCTTTGTAAATCAATTATTTGTTTATTTTTTAAAAAAGAGAATTAGACAAATTCATGAACAAGCAGGCTCTTAATGGCCAGTAGCCACGATGGCTGTTCTCTGCCTCCAGAATTTGAAGCAGCAATGCTTCTGAATACCAGCTGACGGAAACCATAGGAGACGAGGGGCCCTTGTGATCAAATCCTGCTTGAGCGTTTCCCACAGGCATCTGGTTGGCCACTGTGAGAACACAATGCTGGATTTGATGGGCCACTGGCCAGATTCAGCCGGCTCTTCTGTTCTTATGCTCACCATGTGCCAATCTTAGAACCTCCCCTGATAACCTATTTGTTTTTTTTATATTGCAAGTTCTGTTGTATATTGTAGCTTTCATGGAGCTCAGGCTGGCTTATATAGTTCTGTTTCCCAATTTAGTGCCACAACAACCCTTCGAGGTAGGTTAGGCTGAAAGTGTGAGTGGCTGGCCCAAGGTCACCAAGTGAGCTTCCTGAATGGGGATTTGAACCCTGGTCCTAACCCACCGGCGTAGCAACCCCTGCCGGTGCCTGGAGCAGAGAGATGGTATTGTTGTGCCAAGATGCCAGTGGGCTTTGGTTGTGCCAAGATGAATTTATGCTGTCAGCTTGGATCCCTCCTGTAAAATGCTGACATTCTGGAGGCAACCCTTAGCTGCTTTGATGTATGTTCTATATCAGCCATTGCCATCATCATCAACACCTTTCCTCCACCCCACATCCCCACTTCATCAACTGCAGAGGCATGTCACACATTGAGACAGATGAGCAACTGGCGATGGAAGAGATTTGGTGTACTTTTGGAGGTAAATGGTATACTCTGCTCCAAGACATGAAAGCAAGTTAATTAGAACCTACTGCTAGGAGGCACAAGCAATTGGTTTTTGACATTTCTTGTGCAACACTTGTTTAGTAAGTGCAGGGAGGCTTGTTTTTTTGTTTTTTTTTAGAAACAAAAACAATATAATACCCTCCCTCCAAAGAAAGGATTTTGGTTCACAAGGGAAGGCATAGAGGTGTACATATTTATCATTGTCTAACCCCATATGTGCCAATTCAATCACTTCAGTCTGCAGAGCTTGCCACACAATGGCTATTCTGCATTTGTCAGGAGCCATGCCTTTAGGGTGGTGGTCCCTGAACTTTGGAACTCCCTGCCTCTTCATATTAGACAGGTATTCATTGAATGGGGATGTAAATTTACCTGTAACTTGTCAGTGTTACCAACAGTGCTGGAGGAAGCCTCTTGGCTGCCCAGGTGAGCGCGTGGAGGCACCCCCCTGGGGGCGGGGTGTCATGATGCACGTCGCATGGGCTGCACATGCCTGGAAATTCTGGGCATGCGCAGCGCATCCAAGTTGGCGCCGCTGCTCCTGCGACGACCAGGCGACCCTCCAAGCGGGCAGGGGGTCGTGGGGCTGCCCCATCCATGCTGCTTTACGGACAGGGCAGCCCCATGGGCTGCTGCTGGCTTGGCGGCTCACTCGGTCGCCGACTCGGATGCACTGCGCATGCCCGGAATTTCCAGGCATGCGCAGTACATCTGGCCCGGCGCTGCTGCTCCCATGGCGACTGAGCGAGCCGCCAAGCCAGCGGTGGCCCTTGGGGCTGCCCTGGCCATCTGTGGAGCAGCATGGACAGGGTGCCATGTGGTGGGGAGTGGCGGGAGGGGCCACCGAGTGTCACACCCCTCCCCTGGAACCTGGGCCACCCTGCCCCTATCGCCCCTCCCTTGCTACGCCACTGGTTACCAGCTTTACAAAAAAGATGAACTGTATGTAAATTTTGTGGATTGTTTAACTGATGACCCAAGACAGGTGCCCTCTGAACTCTGAAAGCCTAAAAGTCTCACCCTCTGGCGATGTGCCTCAATCATTGGTAGATATGGACAGATCAGTTCTTTTCTACCCCATGTCAGTTTCGCAGGCATCCATTAATAAATCTATCCCATTTGCACATTAATCCACAAGGCAGCAGGCAGAAGAAAGAAGAAAACCAGAAGTCTGGACTGAAGGTCAAGTCAGCACTGAAAGATAAGGGAGAAGGCAAGAGCAAAGGCAGAAATCCAGCTGAAGAGAAGTCAAGACTGAAGGATGTCAGAAACAATCCAGAAATCAGTAGCAAAGAGCAAGTCAGGTTCCAGTAGGCAGCATCCTAGCCTGCCATAACACATCATGGCAAGAGATGCACCACAAAGGAAGCAGAAGAATGAGCTGAAGCCAGGAGACACAGTAGACAAGAGAAACCATGGCTGTCTCGACTTCTGCCAGAGCATTCTCCTCAATAACTATGGATCTAGCAGCACTTCCTGAGCAAAAAGCATGTTCAGTTCAGCTGTACACACACACACACACACACACACACACACACACACACACACACACACACCCGCCCTGCCTGCTCTGCAACTGCAGCTGGTCCAGGAATGCCACATTCAAAGGGTAACTCCAGACAAACAAGTGGAAAGATAACCTTATGCAGGATCATCAAAACCATCACATTAATTATGCACTGATTTACATAGTTTGAAAAGAATCGCCCTTCTTTTGGGGAAAGGGTGGTTTGCAAAAGAAGCAGGGAGCTACAGGGTGGAAAAGCATAAAGAGAACACTTTCTCTGTCATTATTTGTGCTCTTATCAGTGTAGCTTGCAAGGCCTGGTAGGCAGAGACAGTCTCCAGCACCACCTGCATCTTCTGACACGATGGGGACGTGAGATTAGGTGGGGCCACTAGGTGTTCCTTCAAGACAAACACAAAATGTGTTAGGGATGTTTGCATTTCTGCTCTCGCTGAATGCAGCAGCTGTGCTCTAGGGGATCACAGAAATTTACATCTAGCAAGAGTGCTCAGTTGCAAGAAAAAAATAGCTCAGAAACTTGGTGTTCTTGTCACTTCAATGCCCTTTTGAAGAAAAAGAAGAAGAGTTTGGATTTGATATCCCGCTTTTCACTACCCGAAGGAGTCTCAAAGCGGCTAACGTTCTCCTTTCCCTTCCTCCCCCACAACAAACACTCTGTGAGGTGAGTGGAACTGAGAGACTTCAGAGAAGCGTGACTAGACCAAGGTCACCCAGTAGCTGCATGTGGAGGAGCGGAGATGCGAACCCGGTCCCCCAGATTACGAGTATACCGCTCTTAACCACTACACCACACTGGCTCTTGAAAAGCAGGCGAAAGGGATCTAGGGGTATTATTAGACCACAAGCTTAACACAAGCAGCAGCAAAAGAAGTGAATGCTATTCTACATTACTTCAACAAAAGTATAGTGTTCTAATCAAGGGAAGTAATAATACAGCTCTGTTCTGCCTTGGTCAGAGCATATTTGGAGTTCTGTAGCACCAGTTCTAGGTGCCACAATTTAAGAAGGATGTTGACAAGCTGGAACGTGTGCAGAGGAGAGTGACCAAGACGAACAAGAGTCTGGAAACCAAGCGTTATGAGGAATGGCTGAGGGAGTTGGGTATGTTTAGCCTGGAAAAGAGGAGACTGGGAGGATCCTTGAATATCTAAAGGGCTGTCACATGGACGATGGAGCAAGCTTGTTTTCTTCTGCTCTGGAGGGTAGGATTTCTACATAACTTTCTGATGGTAATAGTCATTCAACAGTAGAATGGACTCCCACAAGAAGTAGTGGACTCTCTTTCCTTGGAGGTTTGTAAGCAGAGGCTGGGTGGCCATCTGTCATGGGTGCTTTTGTTGAGATTCCTGCATTGCAGAGGGTTGGACTAGATGACCCCTGGGGTACCTTCCAACTCTATGATTCCATATTATGCCAGGGTCCAGGCAGTGATGCAAACTGGGCAGCATAGTAATAGTGGTTTAACAGCTGTTTCTTCCCTCCACCCACAAAAAATCCTGTAAATTATAGTTTGTTAAGGGTCCTGACCCTCAGCACCCTTAATTTACTTTCAAGATGACCTCAACAGATTGGAGAACTGGGCCCTAACTAACAAAATAAATTTCATTAAGGTCAAATGTAAAGTTATACACCTAGCCAGGAATAATCAGATGCACAAATATGGGAAGGGGGGCACCTGGCTTGACAGCAGTACATGTGAAAAGGATGGGGGAGGGGGCTCTTAATGAACCACAAGCTTAACATGAGTCATAGCAGCCAACTCCTAGGGACCGAAGGCTCTTTGCCCCCCCCTAAAATATTTGAGGTGGTCACACACCCCGAGTTGATGGGCATTGCCATTCAAATAGTATTTGTGCACCACATCATGTGATCAATTACGATTTTATTCAGGTTGTCACCCCTGAAATGAGTCAGCAGTGTGATGCAGCAGCATAAAAAACAAAAAATAATGCTATTCTAGGTTGCATCGACCAAAGTATAATGTCCAGACCAAGTGAAATAACAGTGCTACCCTATTCTGCCTTGTTCAGACCTCACCTTGAGTACTTTGTCCAGTTCTGGCATGACAGTTTATGAAGGATATTGACAAGCTATAATATGTGCAGAAGGCAAAAACCAAGATGAAAAAGGGCCTGAAAACCAAACTTTATGAGGAACAGTTGAGGGAGCTGGGTATGTTTAGCTTGGAGAAGAGAAGGCTGAGAGGTGATATGGTAGCAGTTTTAAAATATATGAAAGGCTGTTAAATGGAAGATGGGGAAAGTTTGTTTTCGGCTGCTTCAGAGGGCAAGACCCAACCAACTGATTCAAACTACAAAAAGGGGAGATTCCAACTAAACAACAGGGAGAACTTTCTGGTGGCAATATCTGTTCAACAGTGGAACGGACTCCCTTGGAAGGTGGTGGACTCTCCTTCACTGGAGGTTTTCAATAGAGCTTGGATGGGCTTTCTGTCAGGGGTTCTCTAGCTGTTATTCCTGCCTTGCAGGGGTTGAACAAGATGACCCTTGGGGTCCCTCCCAGTTCTATGATTCTATGGACTACAGTTCCAGAATTCTCAGTGGCTGTTAGGGTGGTAGAAGAAGAGTGCTTTAAACATAAGCTGTGGGCGTACCTGTGTAGTGATGCCAACATGTGAATGCTGCAGCCGGAGGGGGGGGGGCAGGAAGAGAAAGAGGTTATCTGTGGGACGGCCAGCTTTGAGAGTTTTGCTCTCTGTGTGAACAATTGTTGCTGAGAGAGATTGCAAAGGCAGGGATGCTGCAGGGCACATTCTCAGGTGAAGGAGGTAGCTCAGCTCTCCTGAGTCAAAGAAACAAGAAGCAAGGTGCCTGGGTTCTCTCCCAAGATTACCCATGACTCACTGGGACACCTGCGGGGGGGGGGGAGAGCTCGTTTTTCACCCATCCTGCTCCAGCCAGATAAGATCAGTTACCCCACGGGCACTTGCTGTGAGCATGTGAAGCATTCGGCCAGCCTCCCACCCCAAAATAGTGTGATTCTTTCCCCCGAATGTGCAAGTTATGCAAGCTCCCCTCCCCCGGATCTTCCCCGCCCTTAAAATTATCCAAAAGCTGCCCCAGCAGTTCTCTTAAAGTAGATTCGTCAGACACCTAGTGCCTTTTTTTTTTTTTGAAACATTTGGCTTTTCCCCACCCCCACCCCTTTGTTGTAAACACATTACATGATTATCAGTAGCCCAGGGGAATTCAGGAGCGGGAAATGCATTTGTGCATCCTCCAGTGTGTTATAGATTTTAAAAAGGAACTTTTGTGTACTTGGAACACACTTCTGGTTGCACTGCAGATCACTGCAGGAGGGGACACACACACACACACACACACACACACACACACACACACATTTCCACTGTTACACATTGTCTTCATTCTCAGTGAAGTGGTAAACTTATGGCTCCATCTGCACTATACATTTAAAGCAGTATCATAACACACACACCCTAAAAAACCCAAATAATTCTGGTGCTGAAATTTGTTAGCAGATATAGGTGCCAACCTGAACAAAATATGGGAGGGGACCCACCTACCCTTATTTCTCTCCACCTTCCTGCACTTCTGCAGAGTGCACCTTCCTCAGCTGCATGCAACTAGGTGCCGGCCTCCCCTTCCTCCCCCACCCACTTGCCTCCTACCCCCTCCCACCCACAAGAAGTTTCTGCCCGCTTGCCCAACTCTCACCCCAGCCCACCCACAACTCACTTGCCTCTCCCACCAGCCTTCCTGCCTGCTTGCCTGCCTCTCCCCAGATGCACTTGGAAATTGCGCTGAAAGTCAGGAGGCAAGCCTGGAAAAAAGGGCAGTGTCTGGATATGGGGGAGGTGGCTACCAGAGGAAGAGAGGGACCAGGGCCTATAGAGTTGGCGCATATTCCTCTTTTCAGAGCTACAATTCCCAGAGTTGTCTGGGAAGAGAGATTGATTGTTAACCCACCCTGTGTAGACAATACTGAACTAGATGGATCAGTGACCTGACTCCATATAAGGCAACTTCCTATGTTCCTATTTGCGAAGTGCAGAAGCTTGCCTTGCATGCAGAAGGCCCCAGGTTCAGTCTCTGGTATATATAGGTAGGGGCCCACCTGAAATCCTGGAGAGCTGCTGCTAGACAGTGTAGACAATCCTGAGCTAGATGGACCAGTGGTTTAAGGCAGCTTCCTATGCTCATATGTGAGAAACAGAATTGCACGCAGCACTTTGGGGCAGGGGCGTCGCAGGGGAGGGGCGGTGGGGGCGGTGGGCCCCGGGCAGCGCCCCTGCTGGGGGTGACACACCGGGGGCGGCCCCGCCCACTGGGCTTTTAAAAAACCTTTTTTCCTTTTTTTTTAAAAAAAATATTTTTAGGCTATTTTCGGCACTGCCGGGGTGGAGCCGCAGGGGCGGCCAGCGAGGAGGGGTGTCACTCCCCCTCGTTGGCCGCCCCTGCGGCTCCGCCCCAGCAGCGCTGAAAATAGCCCCCCCTTCCAGCGGCGCAGCTCGTCATGGAGGCAAGGGGCGGGCCAGCAAGGTGGGGTGCCACCCCCTCCTGGCTGGCCCGCCCCTTGCCTCTTTGCCAAGCTCCGCTGCTGGCTGGCTTGCGGAGCCGGGGCATGGAGAGGGGCCGTCCCTCTCCCTGCCCTGACTTGCGCTCCGCCAAGGGAGCCCGGGCGGCGGATTCGGGAGTCTTTGCAGCCTGCAAAGACTCCCGAATCCGCCTCCCAGCACCCCTTCGTGCAGCGGCTGCTCACACAGGCATGAGCAGCCGCGGCACGAAGGGGTGCCGCCGTCGGGCGGAGGCTTCGGGAGTCTCCCAATCTGCCGCCCGGCACCCCTGGGGGCGGGGCATCGCATGCGTCATGACGCACGCACACACCGCAATGCCCTGCTCCCAGGGGTGCCTCTTGGCTTCCCGCCCCCGGCAGCCAAGGGGCTAGGAACGCCCCTGCTTTGGGGAAGCTCTGATAAAGTGTGTATATTAGGCAAAATTGCATATAAAAATTGATCTATTTGGAGAAATTTGCACTAAAATACTGATTAATTTTCACCTTTAAAAAGTGAACTGTTGTGGAAATGTGGAGAACTAAACTTAAGAATAGGAAAATGAGAAATAAGTAGAAACAGGCATAATTGCTCACCCCAGATAACCTTATTGCATCCTGCATGATTCCATGGTCGATCTTTGGAATGTTTTTGTTTTTGTTTTGTACTTTCGAATGCTTTTGTGTTTGTTTTAATATTGTATATCTGTTTGCCTTCCTGCACTCCTTGGGGAGGAAAGCTGTGATATAAATTCAGTAAATCAATAAATCAATCTTAAATAAATAAAGATCTCTTCTTTTGCTAGGAATAGATGTATATACCCATTTCACAAATCTACCCATTTTCTTTCCTTCAATTTCACATTTTTTGAAATTTAAATTGAGTTCTCCACACTTCTGTAGCAATTTGATTTTTTTTTATAAAAAAACGAAAATCCTCATAAAATTTCACCAGCATATTAGTGAAAATTCTCTCCAAATCAATGCATGCACCCATGCAGCTTTGACTAATGCACCCATTTTTTGCAAGCCCGTTTCCCCCTAATGTAAAGCATTTTTGTGTTATTTCTACAGAGGAATTTATTTTTATGCACACCTTCCCCTAACAGATTCATTTTTGTAAACATTGTTTGGCTGGAGAACTGTATCGCCATTTCAGAAAAAGTGCAAATTTCAAAGAATGGCTTTGTTCTCACGTTGTTTCGGAAAGCGTGGATTTGACAGTCACCTTTAAATGTGAACTGAATCGAACTTCTTCCCCGCCCTTCTCTCCCCCCCCCCCCCCCGTGATGTTATGTGAATGAGAAACTGCGCTACCGGCATCGGATCAGGCCTGGTGCCAGCATTATTTTTACGGGAGGACGGTAATCTGGATGTGTAAAAAGAAACAACATCTGGAGCGGGAAGCCCCTTCAGCAACCTAGGCAAAGCTGCGGCTTGTTTGTGCGTCGTTTGCCCAGCTGTGTCTTCTCTCAGGCATATCACCTGTCGCCTTGCCAAGGGAAGACTCATCACAACGGGTAAATGGGATGGTGTTTTTCCCCCTGCTAATTATGTGTAAACTTACCACCTCCCGGCTCCGTGGAGCCGGTCGAGGGAGGGAGTTTTGCTGACGAGGGGAAAAAATCATTTTTCATTGTTCACGGATGCAAATCACTTCGAGAGTGGGCTATGGCTGGGGTTGTGTGTGCTGTGTGTGTGTGTGCGTGTGTGGTTTTTTTTTTTTTAAGCGTCTAGACATGTGTTTCAATTTCACCCGATTACATGGTGCCTCAGCAGCTGTGGGTGAGGAGAGATGAGAGAAAGGGAGAGGGAGGGGGGAAAGAGCGCCCACCCGTGTTACAAAAAGTCAGCCAAGGCTGGAACCTGCCAGAAGTGCAGAGGTTCTAATCCCCTATCCTGCAATTGACAACTCTGGGCATCCCATCTGACCCCGTCTGCACCCTCGCCCCCCCCCACACAAACACCTTACTCCTGTCCTGTATTTATCCATCAGTGTGGTGCGAATAAACCTGTCCACCTTCCTGACAACTAGCAGTAGCCCATCACTCTGCAGAGCCTGGATCGGATTAGTCATAGCTTTCGAAAGCCTTTTAATTTGGATTTACACTAATGCGGATTACAGGCAGCATGGCAGGCATTGGTTTTGTAGAAATGTAATTCCCCCACCCTCTTTTTTTTTTTTAAGGGAAAAGAAAGAAACTTGAGAGAAATACATTAAGCTTGTCAGTAATGAAACAGATTTCCAGGCACGCTACCCCATCCCGCCAGCATCAAAGCAAGTGACATGCGAAAAATTCACCACTGGAATCCCTGGCTTCCTGATCTGATTCCTGAGCAGAGCAGTTGGGTTCGCTGGAAAATCTGTCTTTGCTTTCAATAGATGCTTCCACATTTTGAAGTTCTCTTTGATTTTTGGAATACCAAATTACCTGAGAGGTTTTATGGGAAAGTGTCTGGAAGCTGTCCTTAAAAAAAAAGGATGCATAAAATTATGTATAGTGTGCAGAACGTGGACACAGAGAAGTTTCCCCCTGAGCATATAACACTAGTACTCAGGTGCATCTATTGAAGTTGAGTATTGGAAGAGAAGAGAAGACTCCCTGGAAAAGACCCTGATGTTGGGAAAGATTGAGGGCACAAAGAGAAGGACGAGATGGTTGGACAGTGTTCTCGAAGATACCAACATGAGTCTGACCAAACTGTGGGAGGCAGTGGAAGACAGTAGTGCCTGGCGTGCTCTGGTCCATGGGGTCACAAAGAGTCTGACACGACTAAATGACTAAACAACAACAACAACTGGAAGATTCCGGACAGATAAAAGAAATAATGTATCAATGCAGCACATAGTTAAGCTATGGAAATCACTCCAACAAGAGGCAGTGATGGGCATCAAGCGATTCTGGTTTGGTGGAGCTGTAAGGCCACTTCCGCATCAGCAGGAGGTGGATTTGAGGGCATCACAACCCGATCACATGCGTAGGGGCTGAGCCCAGCCCCTGCGCAATTGGTAGATTATTCCCACGTCTCACGCAGGCTGACCAATCTGGTCAGCCTGGGGGGCGTGTCTTAGTCCCTTTAAACTAGTGATGGGTGGGAAGCTCGCCCTCTTTGTCCTGCTTCCCCCAGCTGGTTAGGTTCACCCGCCCACCTGCCCTTAGATTTAGCTTCGACCTTGCTATGGACTTCGGTTGGTCGCCTTGGTTGGCCGGGGGGCCTGGTAGGACATTTTCCCAATTGGACTAGCCAAATGGGTTTTTTCACCTACCTCGTAGCAATCGTCACAACTCTTGGTTTGGCGGTTAGGCATTGGAAAATTTCCATATGAAGTGGGGAGGGGAGGTATGGAAGGGTATTCTGTTAAAGGATTCCGGGGGCGTGGCCCTGTCCGAAGCCCAGGGAGCTGAGGGCCTAAGACATGCCCCTAATGGTGATCACAAGGGGAATTCCGGGCGATGTTCATCACTGGGGTTCCTTACTGGTGGTTAACCCTTCACAGACTTCCAACACACAGGCTGGGGTCGGATATAGCTGATAGGGTCCAATGCCTAAGCCAATACCGCTCAACATCCGTAACCAATAAAGTTGTGGCCTTTACACCCATTAAAATTTGCATAACGTGTCTGTGTCATTAATTCCTCAGGGAGGGAGGGACATTGCCACGCAATTGAATGCCAGATCAGTCCATAATACAGCCATCCTTATCTATTATCAAGACCAAGGGGTTGATCTGGTTATCAAGACCAAGACCTGGCTGAGTGAGCCAGGTGAGCCTGAGCTTACCCAGCTGTTCCTATGTGGGTACTTGGTACAGCACCAGGCTAGACTGGGTGTCTTGAAAAAGGCAACGTGGTTCTTTTAAAACGAGATTCAGAAGCAATACAAAATTCACAAGTGAGTGAGAAGATTAAAGATTTTATTCCAAAACAGCAAGCAATGTATACATTATCAAGCATGCACTTCAATCTGCCACTTGGAAGCCCTCAAGAAGCAATGAAGTTACTCCCCCAGATAGCCTAAATTTCCACAGCCCTGCGGCTGATTAGTCTGTGCACGAGCTTCAAAGAAACTCTGCTCAAACTGCCCAATTTTATAGATAGCCTTTGTGGCTTCCAAGACTACGTGCATGTCATCCATTAGCCACCCCCTCCCAATGTCTCACTTTCTCAAAACAATGTCCAGCATCAAAGATGGGACCCAGCACTATCTCCCAGCTGTGTGGGGGGCTTCACCTCCTCCCAACGTTCTCAGGATATTAAAGAAGGTTCTCACACCATCAAAAAACTCAACAAGAGCAAGGGAGGGGGCAGGAACAGAGGCAGGAAGGGCCCCATGTTAGATCACTAACTACTTGATGCAGTTTTGTCTTCCGGATGCATTTCCCATACACTGTAGTTTTGAAGTCAGGTGTTGCTATTGTTCACAAAAGCACCATCTCCTTTACTAGAAAACATCTTTATCTTGTGACAGGCTTAGTTGGTCTGCATCTGGTGAGCCGGAGAGATAGCCTGGGGATTCCTTATCAGGCTGAGGTAGTAGCTAAGCTAACGTATCCTTGGATGGCTTCAGTAGCCATGCAGAAGCTGTCCAATATATCAGCCAGGACCATAGCTGTCAACTTTTTTGCGGGAAATTCCCTTATTCCAGTGCCGTTTCCCATTGCAAAAAAAGGGAAAGTTGACACCTATGGCTGTTTCCCAGTGCAAAAAAAAAGGACTCCCTTGACATGTTCAGACCATTATCTGGTAAATTTTGGACTGGCAGAAGCAATTCCCTCTGTTTGGATGGTGGACCCCCTTGAATAGCCCACCCTCAGAGACAGATGGAACCTGACATGTTCCTGAATGCACTGGGGGTTTTCCAGTGAAGAAAGCTGATGATCCTGTTGAAGCCCTGATCTTGTTATGGAACAGTGAGAACTTCACTGCATTGCCTCCTTGAGCTACCTGCCTCTTGTAGTCATCTCAGAGCAGCACAAACTCTTGTACATGCACAAGTGTAGGGCCAGGAAAAGGGGGGTGAGTGGTCATCATATTTGACATTGTCAACATTTATTTTAAAAACAGCCTCATAGCACAAACATGACTACCAGGTTTACAGTGGCAGAAGATTTCAGAGTCCAAGGATGAATTGACCCAACCATGTTATCTCTTAGTTTTTCCCAATTTCATTCCACAGACCCCTCTGAATCACGTGACACACGCAGTAGGGGAGGCTGGTCCATTACAGCTAATGGAAGAAGCCCCCACCAATCTCATTCTGCCCATAGCATGCTTTGTTAGTTACAACCAATCTGGAGGTGGCTCCACCTGCCATTGGCTCTGGTTCCATCTACTGTTAGTCTCCCTGCCTCCTTTCCCACCAATCCCCATGGACACCAGCCACTGCTGCACACCACTATCCAGTGGAGGCTTATTCATTCAGGCAAATACCCCACCAACCTCTGTCTGTCCTCAGTCACTGCCCATCTGTCTGCCTTCTTTCTTACAACCAGTCCAGGAGCTGGCTCTGACTATCAGCTTCCTCCTCCTCCATCTGAGGGCTACCCTTGTAGAACTTGGTAGGGAGAAAACAGGGATGAGTTTGCATGTTATTACCTCTGGCACCAACTAATGTTGGGCTCCCTGCCTTCCATGCTACTGCCCCCACGGACACCAACCCACCACTGCACACCACTAGGACAGATGATGACTCTACAACAGGTAGTAAACTGGGTCACGGAGAAGAAACTCTCCTCTCATCTTGTGAGCTGCCGCCTCCTGCTTCCAGAGGGCTCGCTGTAATGAGTCAGTGTTTTGGGCTTGCCAGCAGTGGGCGTGGGAAGCCTCAAGGGCCCCATCCTATCGTCAGAAGTCATCTAAGTTGCCTACAAAAGATTGCTAATGCTTTTTCTTTCTTTCTGAACCTGAGGAGCCTGTCATTTTCCAGGCACCTGTGTGGGATCAAGAGCCACTCCAATCAGCAGGATCAAACCCCCAGAATGGCTCTCCTGAATGTCTTCCCTTTGTGTTTGACAGATAACCATCAACATTTGCATTGGAAACCAAATGTGAGGCCTACTTCTTCCATTCATCTGGGTTGTAGCCAACTGAGTTTGCGTCATGTCAATTGAACTTCTATGGGGCTGCTCTGAGGAGATCTAGCATTGGTGACAACCTTTGTTTCCTCAGGATCTCCCTTGCCAATGTTGATGGCCCTTTTACTTTAAGAAAGAATGGGGTGTTGGAGTAGCCTGCTCCAACAATTCTGGAAGGTCGTGAGGTTTAGAAGAACAGAGTAGAAGTTCAGGGCTGAAGCAGCAGAGGTCGCTGTTTCAATGGAGTCCTTTTCCTCGTCAATGGAAACCATTGCTTTAGGTTCTTACCCTTTGGAGCAACAGGAAGCAAATTAGCTCCATTGTCTATATAACAATCCTTCAGATATTTGAAAATGGCTATAATATCATCTCTTAATCATCATCTCTCTAGGCTAAACATACAAAACTTCTTAAAAATGTCCTCATAGGATTTGGTCTCTAGGCCCTTCAGCTTGTGCTAGAGCTGGGGTAGGGCATTACTGCATTATTGCAGTTTGGGGGGGCATTTTGGGGGGGAGGGACTCGACAATTTTGGTGGTTTCCTAAAAAAAAAAAAAAAAAGCTCAAGGACTTTCGGGATCTCTGGCAACCCTAGGATAGGGACCCTTTCTCAGATCAAAGCCACTCAGATCAAAGTCAATCATGGAGGAGGGGGGTCACATGGTGGTGGTAGACAGGGCTAGAGTCAAAAGTGAACAGAGCAAGGGCAGTCAGCTTTACCTTTGTGTAGTAAGCTAGCTTCTACGCACATCTCTCCCTATCCTCCATCCTGGCCATAGGAGCCAACTCCTAGGGGCCAAGGTCCCTTTGGCACCCAATAAAGTATATGAGGGACCCTAAAAATAAAGAGCAAGAATAATGAGACAGGGAAGTAATGGCATTGACAAATTGAGGGAGAGCGAGACATATATTGCATTGTGGTGTTTGTTTGTTGTGGCCACATTTGGACTACTGTGTACAGTTCTGGCTACCTCACATCAAATAGAATATTGCAGAGTTGGAAAAGGTTCAGAAAAGGTTCAGCCAAAATAAGCAAGGGCTGGAGCAACTACTGTATGAAGGTTGCAGCATTTGGGACTTTAAAGTTTAGGGGGAAAATGAGTAAGAGATGGCATGATAAAAGTCTATACAATTATGCATGGCGTCCGTTCCCCCCCAACACTAGAATTTGTGGACATCCAATTTTGGAAGATTCAGGACATCTAAAAGAAAGGACTTCTTCATGCAACACATAGTTAAACTATTGGACTTGTTTTCAAAGGAGGCAGTCATGGCTACTAATTTGTGATGACTTTAGAAGAGGATTTAGCAAATTCATGCAGGATAGCAAAAACACTTTTGCAAATACAAAAATTGACCCAACAATTGGAGGCAGAAATGCTTCTGAATACCAGTTGCTGGAAGCTTCGGGAAGGGAGAGTTGCTGTTGCATTCATGTCCTGCTTGGGGGCTCCCTATTGGGGCACCCTGGTGGCTACTGGATGCTGGAGTAGACGAGCCATTGGCCTATTAATTCAACCCTGTCCTCTACTGATTGGAGGCATGGAAGGTTGCATGTGTACGCAAAAATAACGTACAAAATACGTGATATTATTGTGAAATTGCTATGCAAAAATGTCCTATTAGGCAACATTGCATACAAACATCTGTATATTAAAAGAAATCCGCACAAAAATGCTGATAAATTTTCATCAGGAATAAAATGATAATAATCACAAACCTACGTGGAAATGTGGAGAACTGAATTTAAGATTGGAAAATATGAGAAGCCTACAGGTATTAAAATTGACAGCTTTGCCCAGAAATTACATTGACAGATTCTAACATGGTTAGAAGCCTCCCAGTGATCAGTGGTTTTCAATTGCAGGAGGCTTCTAAGCACGTTCCTGCATTCACCCAAACACCTGATTAGGGCTGAAATTCTGGCCGCAGAAGGCTTTGTTGAAAGCTTTCCTGTTTCATCACCCCTTAACAGTCTCTTTGGCAAGTATCTCCCCTCCCTCCCTCCCTCCCTCCCTCCCTCTCCCTCCTTCTCCTCTCTCCTTGGTAGCAGTATATTCTCCAGTATATCCCAACCATGTGCTGATTTGGAACGCACATTCCAAAAGCAAAGGATAGGAAAAACAAGCTGTGTGATACACTGCCATTTCCTGCTGCACCTGAGAATCTTGGAGGAGAAAAGTAGACAATTGGCTGTGTGTTGGAAGGCATCCCATTCAAGTGTGAGGTTGTGCAATCTACCCCAAGGAAGAAAACAGCAGCTGGGGTGGGGAAAGGGGGAGGGAAGGAGAGAAAGAGAAGAGAGGGTTTTTTAGGGCTGTATGGGGGGGTGTAGGGGTGTTGGGGGTTCCCTACCCCTTCATGGGTGCAGTGAATTGGGAAGGGGCATTTCAGAGAAACACAAGAAGCTGTCTTGGACAAAGACATCATTGATGCAATCATAGGGACTTTGTGCTGAATTCATACTAGACTGATCACGCATCATTTCCACTTTATTGGTTGCTCCGCAGTGCTTCTGCAATGTTAGCACCCTATTGCCATATGGTGAAGCAACTCTTGTGCTATAGCACAACAAAAGCATAGGAGAAAAGAAACTAGAACATTTGTGGTATTAACAACAACAACAACAACAACAACAACAACAACAACAACAACAACGGGATTTCTGCAGGAAGTTACAGGGTGTGCACTAACTGGAAATCAAGCAGCATAAAAACTACCCCAAAGCTTTTGTTTGTTTGTTATTTAATAAACAAACAAACAAACAAACAAACTGCTTAAACACCAAAATGGCTTCTGATAAAACTGCCCTGATGCCATTATGAGCACAAATAATCATGAATGCATAATAAAAAAAAGGATGCCAAGAGAAGCTCATTGGTCCATCTAGCTCAGCATCATCTACACCAGTTGCCTTCAACCTTTTCAAACCCACCATGAGTCCAACTGAGTACTTGGGGACCCTTTTCTTAACACTTTGCTGTATATTTGCATGGTGGTAGGGGCTGCTGTTGCGACCTGCCTTACATCAGGCTGTGTGACCCAGTAGTGGGTCCCAAACCACCTGTTGAACACCACTGGTTTACATTGATCCAGCAGGGCTCTTCTTGTGCCCTTACCACAGAGCCCTTCCTCAGTTCACCTTCATCTGCTGCACCTGAGCTCCTCCTAATGCAAGATGACATCAAGAAGAAGAGCTATTCCTTTGTGACATTTTGGTGTGTTTTCTTGAGAAGTTGGCTCCTCTGGACGTGGTTGGTTGAACGTGGTCTATTGAATTGTGATACATTCAGCGGGAACTGGTGCCTATTGGGAATGGTGGGATGGAAGGCCATGAGCCCAACAATAGGTGGAGCTACAGCCTATGACAGACCAAGCCATAGCCAATCAGAGGCTGAGCCCACTAATTTTAGTTTTGTCCCCCATCTTCCTCCCTGCAGAATTTTACTTGGGAAACACTGAGACTGAGGAGAAGAAAACTGACAGGCAGTGCCACCCCCTGGACTGGTTGTAAGTAAGAAGACAGGCAGGTGAGCAGTGTCAGAGTGCAGACTGAGTTTGGTGGGGCAGCATCTCATTTGCCCAATTAGACCAGACTCCACTGGATATATGATAGCATTGCAGTTTGTTGTCCACTGCCTAGGATGCCCAATAAGGCAGGGTGGCGACATGTAGAAAATGTAAATAAATTAGATACACGAAGGCAGGAATGAAAATATTTTAAGTAAAGAGCCTTGTCAGACATACAAGTAATTTAAAGGTTCGTATTGCTCCTCCAGGGCTTTGGAATTCATAAATACTCCTCAATGCTGTTGGTTGGTTGACAGCTTCTAAAAGAAAAAAGGGGGGAGTGGAATGAGATACTTATCTCTATATTGTTAATGCATTAAACCTGGCAATTTATAAGATTGGAGAAGACTTGCATTAGGAACATTCTTCCAGTAGCTCCTTAGAGACCAACTAAGTTTGTTCTTGGTATGAGCTTTGGTGTGCATGCACACTTCTTCAGATACCACTTATCTGAAGAAGTGTGCATGCACATGAAATCTCATACCAAGAACAAACTTAGTTGGTCTCTAAGGTCCTACTGGAAGGAATTTTTTAGTTTTTAATTTTGTTTTGACTATGGCAGACCAACACGACTACCTACCTGTAACTCAGATATCAGATGAGAGATTATCCCATGCAATCTAGAACCAGTGTCTTTAATGACTCAGTTGCTGATGTCTCCCAGCTAAACCACCATGACTTGGTGACTCTTCTGCTGGCAGCAGCACGAGCAGAGATAACCAGCCACTAGAAACCAGTTGGGTTGTCTATGAAAGGCTGGTTGGACAAAATATGGTGTGCAGCATTATCAGAATGATCTTCTTACCAGAATCAGGTGCTTCAACTAAAAAATTAAGGATTTGATGCAATAATGGTGCCCTTTCATTTCTTATGAAATGAAAACCAGGTTGGATATTTACTACAACTCCCAGTGAGTCAGGTTACATTGTGTAGGGCATATTTTAATAGCCTATATTCCACTTAAGAACTTTTGCTTATATTGGACATACACTTTAAATTTATTTATGACTCACTGCATGCTTCCTCAGATATTCTGTGATGTGAACTTTTGTAATACCACTCCAAAGGCAGCTGTAGAAATTACTCTAATGTGTCTACATTGTTCTATGTTTATTGCATGTTTTCTAAAACATAATAAAAAAATCAATTACTAAAAAATAAAGATTGGTGTTTGAAGGAAGCTCTCAACAGAGAATTGTCATCTTTTTGGGGGGTTGGGGGAGTTTTGTGAGTGGTAAAAAAATTCAGCACTGCTTGAGCTCCTCCCAGAAGCTGCCATTTTCTCCCTCTCATAAGGCCCCCTAGAGGGACATGAAACATGGTTGCCCCACCATATGTTGCCACACCCTCCAAGTGTCCATTTTCCATGGACAGACCTGGAATTACAGAAGCTGCTCTGGTTTCTGATTTGATCCCTGAATGTCCCGGTTTTTCTTTGTCCTCCCCTCCACATTTCAGAGAACAATTAAAAGTGCTGTGGGTGGGACAGTGGGTGCTGTTTATCCTGAAAATAAAATTATTGCACCAAATGAAGGCAACGGTGGCGCTGGCATATGAAGCCCTTCCTATAATTTTGAAGGAAAAGGTCACCAATCCATTTCCATCCATGTTGTACATGATCCCTTCCCTTGCTCATTCCCCCCCCCCCCACAACCATCCTGTGATGTGGGTTTGTTGGAGAAGTTGTAATTGGCTCAAGGTGACCAGAGCCAGTGTGGTGTAGTGGTTAAGAGCGGTAGACTCGTTATCTGGTCAACCGGGTTCGCGTCTCCGCTCCTCCACATGCATCTGCTGGGTGACCTTGGGCCAGTCACACTTCTTTGAAGTCTCTCAGCCCCACTCACCTCACAGAGTGTTTGTTGTGGGGGAGGAAGGGAAAGGAGAATGTTAGCCGCTTTGAGACTCCTTCGGGTAGTAAAAAGCGTGATATCAAATCCAAACTCCTCCTCCTCTTCTTCTTCTTCTTCTTCTTCTTCTTCTTCTTCTATAGGTATATGACACCTATGCATTTGGCAACATCAAATGTGGGAGAAGCTTCCTAATGTAGAATAGAATGTCCCTATTTTCATCAGAGAAATGTTGGGGGGTATGCACCTAACATGCCTGACTTTTGCCTCTGCTGACTGAGGCTGATGAGAGTTGGAATCCCATTGACTAGCCCTGGTGTAGGTCACACTCATGCCCTGCGTTTAAAGCACTATGATAGCACTTTAATAATCCTGACTGAGAGTTGCAGTTCATTAAGGGTGCTGGGAACTGTAGCTCTGCAGAATGCATAAATGTATTTTGAAAAAAGAAAGAAAAGCAGATTAACATAGAAACAGGTCAGAAAGGAGTTATAGGTAAAAACATGTCAAAGTGGCATGGCTCTCCCTCAGGTAAAATAGCTGAGGAATTCCAAGAACAGAGGGTGATGGGAGTCTTGATAAGACCAATGAAATGCTAAAGATATAATTGCTAAAGCAATAATTCTAACTTTTTTTTAAGTTACACTAAAAAGGTCCTAAAATGGAGAGAGGTAATAAAATTTATTAGTATTAGTATTTACCAGCAGATCTCTGGGTGAGTTATGAACATTTTAAATTTACAACAGTTAACAGAGGTGAAACTAGGCTTTATTTCACTCTGGTCAAAGACCCAGTTTGGCAGAGACACACCCATGAACATTTGCATGCACGCACGCACACGCACACACACACGCACACGCATACACACACACGAGCTGGGGCACTTAATGGCACCCCTCTGGAGGCTTCAGCCAGGGCAAAACCCCAACTACACCCCCTCCCGGTAGCTCTGACAGTTAAAACAGGTTAAAATTGCAAGTGTATAGGGCAGACCTAAATTTTGGGGGCCCTGAAGCTTGAACTGTCATGGGAGCCCCTTCACAACCAGCAACGAGGTCTGGGTAACCACTGTTAACATCTTCAGTGGGGCTGTTCCACGGCAGATCACCACACCTTTACAAAATCTGTGCTACTGACTCTCAAACTTTGTTGAAATATATACAACAACAAAAATCAATTTGAGTCCTGTGACTCAATATTCTTAAGCAATGTGGACTAAAGTTGTTTCTGGGGGCCCTCTGGGATCAGAGGCCCTGAAGCTTAAGCAATCATTAGTTTCATAGTTGATCTGCCTCTGGTACTGAACTGTTATCAGAAGCCACTGGGCCCAGAACCAGGAAGGGAACCTTGTGTGTGTGCATGACTGCCCCATGTGATGAGCCATCAGAAATGAAGTTGGCAGAGCTGATGGAGTGAGCTCTGCTTCCCACCTCTCCCAATGAAGCAGCCTGATGGCATCACAGTAGGAGCGATGTTGTCAACTGCTGAGGCGATATTTTCCAGTCCTTATGAAGCTTAAAAGAGTTGGAGGACAGGCCCAACCAGGCACTTGATCTCTTTGGGTTCCTCCAGCTGACATGTTTATTGAGCATCAACCCTGATCTGCTTGCAAAAAGTTTAAACAGAGGCTATGTCTGGTCTTTATTGAGCATCGATTCAGATTTTTGTGGGGGGCGGGGAGGTTATATAATGAGTATTCGTGTTGATTCACTTTTCTGTTAATCACACACTTCCCCCCCCCATAACCTTCCCAACAACAAAAAGTCCATAAAAAAGTGGTCACATAAGCAGTTAAGGACAGCCCTACAGGATCAGGCCAACTGGATGCCTATGGGGAGTCCACTAGCAAGACCTGAGTACAAGAGCACTCTCTTCTCTATTTTCTAGAGACTGGTATTCAGAAGCACACTTGCCTCCAACCGTCAAGGAAAAGCATGGCTAGTAGCCAGAGATAGCCTTTACCTCCATGAATTTGTCTAGTCTTCTTTTTAAGACCATGGTGGGTGGCCATCACTGCCTCCTGTGGAAGTGAGTTCCATAATTTAACTCTCTGCTGTATGAAGAAGTACTTTCCTTTATCTGTCCCGAATCTGCCAACATTCCCCTTTCACAAGTTCTAGTATTATGGGAGAGGGAGAAAAACTTTTCTCAATCCACTTTCTGCATGCCATGCATAATTTTATACACTTCTATCATATTGCCCCCTTTCTCTAAACTAAAAGCCTGCAAATGCTGCAATAGTTCCTCATAGAGCAGTTGCTCCGTTCCCCTAGATCATTTTGGTTCATGTTTACTGGTTTTGTTATGCTACGGAGACAGAGCACTTTAATCTGCTTTAATTGCACAAACCTAAATTCCTGGGATGCACTTAAATACTGCCTGCAAAATACCAGCAGGCTGGAGGCAAACTTTGTTGAGCAGACTAGGCTCAGACAATGTCTGGTCTCAGCTCACCAAGTGAACATCAGGGATGTGAACCCAAGTCTCTCAAGCCAAAATGCTAAACATTACATCACCTTGTGGTTGGTTCTAATAAAAAGGGGAATCGTACACGGCTTGGATAGTTCATTACAAAAAAGAAACTAGTTCTAGTTCAAACTCAACCTGATCCCACATCACAAATAGTTTTGTTCACATTTAATTCACAATTCAATTCAAGTTCATCCAAATTCTTCTCTCCCCCCGCCCCCCGAAATTGGAATATTATAAACTTCTGGTCAACCAGTGAGGATTTGAACCTGGGTCTCCATGGTCCTAGTACAATGGTACCTCAGGTTACATACACTTCAGGTTACATACGCTTCAGGTTACATACGCTTCAGGTTAAGAACTCTGCTAACCCTGAAATAACGCTTCAGGTTAAGAACTTTGCTTCAGGATAAGAACAGAAATTGTGCTCTGGCGGCGCAGCGGCAGCGGGAGGTCCCATTAGCTAAAGTGGTGCTTCAGGTTAAGAACAGTTTCAGGTTAAGAACGGACCTCTAGAACGAATTAAGTACTTAACCAGAGGTACCACTGTATAATCCTTTTCAACCACTATGCCACACTGGCTAAGGCAGAGACTAAGGCTATGGGCACACACCGCTTTTTAAAGCACAATGGAAACACATTCTTTCCCTCAAAGAATTCTGGGCACTGCAGTTTGCCTATCATGAAGCTACAATTCCCAGCAACCCTTAACACACTACAGTGCCCAGAATCCTTTGAGGGAAAGAATGTGCTTTGAAAGTTAGAAAACATCAGAACACAGAGTGGAATGTATTATTTAATTATTTTGCCCCAATAATTATGGTCTTGAAGAGAATGAGGAGAATGAACTTGAAGATGTACTAGAAATTGTTCCAAGTTTTAAAATTATTATTATTATTATTATTATTATTATTATTATTATTATTATTATTATATCCCACCATTTCCTCCAAGGAATTCAAGACGATACACATGGTTCTCCCCCTCCTCATTTAATCTACACAACAACCCTGTGAGATAGGTGAGGTAGGTTAGGCTGAGAGATGGTGATTGACCCTGGGTCAAACCTAGTGAGCTTCATGGCCAAGTGGGGATTTGGACCCTGATCTCCCAGGCCCTAATCCGACACTCTAACCACTGCACCACACTGGCTACCCCAATTCAATTCAATTCAATTCACCTGTGAAGAGGGATTGATTGTTAAGCCACTCTTTGAATTGCCACTTTCTGTCTCCTAACAACTCTTAGCATCCTTCACAAACTACAGCTTCCAGAATTTTGGGGGTGAATCCATGATGGTTTAAAATTGTATCAATGTGTGTTAAATGTGAGGTTTGAATGTGGCATTGGTGAAACTCTTAGCTTGAACACTATGGTTCCCCAATCTGACCACTAGGGGTATCCAAGAACATTGGCCATGATCTACACTATCTAAACACAACAGATTTCTTACATCTGAGTAAAAGAAGGAGTCGTGAATAGCCAGGGTCTTCTCGCTGCAGGGAAACATGTAGATTCTGCCAGATTTAAAATTAAAAGGGGGGGAGGATGTGGGAGCCCTACCACTTCAGAAAGACAGGAAATCCAAACAAGCTCTTGGAGATTGGGTTAAGGGTTCTTACAGTAATAATTTTCCATGTTGCCCCACATGGAGAAGAATCGCTCTTTGCTAAATTGCTTCTGCTCAGGAGACCACCACAGTGCTGTTAAATTCCCAATCTTTTGTTTTACCGTGTGTCCCCCCACTCCCCACCCCACCTCCTGCACACAGACCTATGAGAGAGTGATAATCTACAAAGGGCAATTTGCAATTCCTACAGAAAAGCTCCATTGCAATGGCTTCGGAAAACAGTAGCCAATAATCTCTGTGGGGCATTTTACACACACACACACACATTCCCCCCACCACCACCAACATCTGCCTTTATTGTTGTTATTAAAAGGAACAATTATTTCCATCTTCAGGCCCAGAAACATGGGATTTATTCTTGGGGTAGAGCTCTTTAAACAAACAAACAAGTTCAGGCCATTTTGGCTTAAAAATGAGAAGAAAGCCTTTCCTGTGGCTTTTATTTCCTAGCACACTCATTGATTTTCTTTTTGGTTCCATTCTGAATGTCTCATCAATCACCCTCATAAATAAGTAACTATTAGCCTTTCACGTTCCGCACTTTTTACTCCCTGCTGCATCACCTCTCAGAACAGGCTTGGATTCAGCACGTGGCATGCATCAGCAGCTGCCAAACCCACAACCCCCACCCCCCAGTGCCAGGAAAAGTGCTTCCTGTCGGTTGGTAGTGTCATGTTCATTACAGAACCTGTGTGGAAAGAGGCAAGGCTGGAGGACCACGGACAGCTCCATGTGAGCAACTTGCTCTAGGAAAGACTGGGAGCAGAGACATTTTAAGCCTCTCGCTCCAGACTCCCTCCTTGAGGCTCCATCGCCCTGTGGAGAATTTCAGAGCCTGAAAGGGCATGAAGATGGGCACTCCTCTTTCATCCCATAGTCTTCCTTCTGGTGATTGCAGTGGGAGGCACCTGGTTCTTCAGGACCAAGGGAAGTTGTCTGTGAGGGTCCAGGCTCTGGCCCTATAGGCTATGGTGGTCTGGAAGGTTCCTCTGGGAGTTAATTGTCCAACTGCCTCAGGTGCAATGAGTGGTGGGCAACTTTTTACAGCTGTGGGGACATTTGGAATTTTGAGGAAGTGTTGTGCATGCCAGTCGCAAAATGGCTCCCCCAGGAGCATGATATAACGCACAATGACTGCCATGGAGTGTGGCATGATGGCTGCCACATGTAAAAGAGCGGGTGGGGGGGGAGAGAGAGATGGAACCATAAAATGGAGCAACCAAGTTCCCTATCAGTCACCGCCATCCTCACTCAGAAGTTCTCTGCATTTCTTCCCTGTTCAGAACAGATGGGAGGGTGGGTATCCAATGAAATGTTTGCATGTTTAAGGGGGCAGGTTCAATGTAGGAGAGGCAGGGCCAGTGGAAACTGGAACTGAGCAGAAAGAGCAAATAGACTCTATAAGTCTGGGGATATTGAGGGATATTTACTGGGGGCACCACAAAAGGTAATGGTAGGCTTGTGAGATACGAAGGGTGATGGCCAATGGCGAGATACCTTCTGCCACTGCACCAAGATTTACAGTAACAAAACAGGACTTTTAGAAAATCGCCATGCAGCCCTATTTTCAAGTCAAAGGTTCTCCAAGAACTTTCATCTCAGCCCTAGTAATACACGTTTCTTGAAAGTTGATTGGTTAAATGCTTGATTCAAAGGGAGATAAATATACTCAACTTAGTCTGAGACTACAAAGGAAGAAGCTGTCAGGAGTTTGCCACCCCCCGAACTTGTTGTAAGCAAGAAGGCCGGCAGATGGGGTCTGAATGGGGGCAGAGTGGGGTTAAAGGAGCAAAGTGAGGTTGGTAGAGTGCCAAGAGTCCTTAGGAGACCCAGAGCTCCAATTCCCAGAATGCTTTAGCAACCAATCCCTCTTCACAGGGAATTCTGAAAACTGTAGCTCTGTGAAAGAAATAGGGACCCTCCTAACAACTTTCAGAACCTTTAATAAACTACAGCTCCCATAATTCTTTGGGGGATGCGATGACAGTATAGTGGTGCTTTAAATGTATGGTGTGAATGTGGCCTAATTTCTACTGAAATGAATAGTTCTCAGTTCTATCCATTATTTTCAATGGAGCTACATAGAACAGGACTACCATTGACTGCAAGCCACTGCCTCTTTCTCTTTCCCTGGTTACAACAGAAGTCATTATTATTATTATCCTTTGCATTTGGGGTGCTTTGCAGGAAGGTTAGCCAGTGGGGTCATCGGCCCGCCACCAAAATGCCTCTGGCCTTACAATACCACTCCAGACTTCAAAAGAGCCGCTCACATTCCTGAGCCATGTCCCAATAAGCACTAATAACACTGAAAAATGAAAAGCAAAACAGATGTCTCCAATTGCATTGATCCTTATTAGCCATCCACAGCTATCCTTACACCTCTAGGCAAAGCGCAGCCAAAGCCCTCTCATCTTGTATGTGGAGGTGCGTTTGCTCCGGAGTAATGGCTTAGGAATGTTCACCTTGGATTCTTCCTTCCTCTCCCTCCCTCCTGCCCCACCAGATCTCTCCCCAATCCCTGTTTCATTCCTGACAATCTGTCTCCAGCATAATCTTGAGAGAAAAGCTGTTGAAAGTGTCATTAAAAAATGCACCCAAATATGTTAAGGGGGGGGGGGAGAAGGCTGCTTTTACTTAATGAAGCCAGCTGCTGATGAACACTGGCTGAGAGGGGGGGGGAAGCAAGTGATTATGCTTTGAACTTCTTCTGGATCAGATGCTGGCTGGATTCTTTCTGCTTTTTGACCACCCTGCAATGATGTTCAAAATATTTATGCTATGTAGAGGGGGGGGGGGAAATATTTAACAAGATTCATGTACTGCTTCATTTTTTTTTAAATGATCCCTAAGTGGTTTTAAGTAAAACATTTTTTAAAAAATAAAAAAGGATAATGACGAAATAATCGTTTTGAAACATTGTTGGATTGGTTCAGAAGTAATGTCAAACCATGGTTTCTATGAAATTCAGCCTCAAAGAAACTTCACGTTGTTGTTGTTGTTGTTGTTGTTGTTGTTGTTGTTGTTGTTGTTGTTGTTGTTGTTTTATTTGTAACCCGCTCAACTGACTGGACTGCCCCAGCCACTCTGGGCGGCTTCCAACATATATAAAAAACGTAATAAAACATTACACATTAAAAAGCTTCCCTATACAGGGCTGCCTTCAGATGTCTTCTAAAAGTCAGATAGTTGTTTATTTCCTTGACTTCTGATGGGAGAGTATTCTACAGGGTGGGCATCACTACTGAGAAGGCCCTCTGCCTGGTTCCCTGTAGCTTCACTTCTCACATTAAGGGAACCGCCAGAAGGTTCAGTGCTGGTTCTCAATGTCTGGGCTGAATGATGCAGGTGGAGATCCTCCTTCAGGTATATAGGGCCAAGGCCATTTAGGGCTTTAAACACTTTGAACTGTGCTTGGAAATGTACTGGGAGTCAATGTGGGCCTTTCAGGACCGGTGTTATTTGGTCCCAGTGGCCATTGCCAGTCACCAGTTTCTGGATTAGTTGTAGTTTCAGAGTCACCTTCAAAGGTAGCCCCACGTAGAGTACATTGCAGTTGTCCAAGCAGGAGATAACCATAGCATGCACCACTCTGGTGAGACAGTCTGTGGGCAGGTAGGGTCTCAGCCAGCGTACCAGATGGAACTGGTAGACAGCTGCCCTGGACACAAAATTAACCTGTGCCTCCATGGACAACTGTGATTTCAAAATGACTCCCAGGCTACACATCTGGTTATTTAGGTGCACAGTTACTCTGTTCAGGACCAGGGAGTCCCCCACACCTGCCTTCCCCCGGTCCCCCAGAAACAATACATCTGTCACCAGGATTTAGTCTCAATCTGTTAGCTGCCATCTATCCTCCAACCTCCTCCAGACATTCACACAGGACAATCACTGCCTTCACTGGTTCTGATTTAAATGAGAGGTAGAGCTGGGCATCATCCGCATATTAGTGAACCCACCCAGTCCAACTCCCCTGATGATCTCTCCGAGCCACTTCATATAGATGTTGAAAAGCATGGGGGAAAGGATGGAACCCTGAGGCACCCCACAAGTGAGAGCCCAGGGGTCTGAACACTCATCCCCCAACATCACTTTCTGGACATGGCCCAGGAAGGAGTGAAACCACTGCATAACAGTGCCCCCAGCTCCCAATCCCCCTAGGTCCAGGAGGATACCATGATCAGTGGTAGCAAGTTGCTGAGAAATCCAGCAGAACCAGGAAACAGCTTTCACCTTTGTCCCTAGCCCACCAGAGATCATCAACCAGTGTAACCAAGGTGGTTTCAGTCCCATGATGGGGCCTGAATCCTGACTGAAAGGGATCCAAATGGTCCACATCCTTCAGTCATGCTTTTATGAGCAAGGATGAGCAAGGGTCAGTGTTTTTTTCTTTAAAAAATGTTTAGGGGTACTCTCATTTTCCTACTCATATTGAAATTGTTGTTGTTCAGTCGTTCAGTCGTGTCTGACTCTTCATGACCCCATGGACCAGAGGCCAAACTTATATTCACAAAATGTTTAAGGGTATGCGTACCCCTGCGTACCCCCAGAAAAAAAAAGCACTGGCAAGGATCAAGGAGACAGGTGGTTGGTTTCACTCTTCAAAGCAGCCTATCCACATCCTCGGAGGTCACAGACTGGAATTGATCCCATACAACCCAACTAGGCAGAGCTCTGGCACTCTCCTACCCCAGCCCTGCCCCCATGGTGGAATCTACCTCCCTCTGAATCTGAGTGATTTTATCTGTGAAAAACTTTGCAAAGTCATTACAGGAGATTTTGGAGTCCTCCCCAGACTCTGATGTGAAGGTTGATCTGTTAAATTCTGGACCACCTGAAAGACTACTGTTTTCTGTGGATGCAATAGAGGCAGTGAAGAAGGTCCTCTTCACCATCACTATCACAACTTGGTAGGCTTGATGTTGAACTCTAACCCATGGTAGCATGACCTAGTATTCAAAGGTGTTAAGTTGGCCACCAGTCATTTCAGCGGTGTGAATCTGAATGCCACTGCTGACAGAAGACTCCTTGCATGGAATTTGCCCTTTTACATCCACTGAACATTTGACAGTTTATAAACATTCCATGAAAACTCTCCACCCTGGCTGATAATGTTTGGTCCAGGTAAGCATCTTAACTAGACCAGTGAGCAGGACAGGGTAGAAGAGTTTGAATTTTGATATCCTGCTTTATCACTGCCTGAAGGAGTCCCAAAGCGGCTTACATTCTCCTTTCCCTTCCTCCCCTACAACAAACACTCTGTGAGGTGAGTGGGGCTGAGAGACTTCAGAGAAGTGTGACTAGCCCAAGGTCACCCAGCAGCTGCATGTGGGGGAGTGGAGACGCGAACCCGGTTCCCCAGATTACGAGTCTACCGCTCTTAACCACTACACCACACTGGTATGCTAATGCTAAAGTATTCTAAAGACCAGCTCATTTTCACAAAGCCATTTTAAAGCTGCACCACCCCTAAATGCAGTCTTTTAAACCACAGCCTAGGTCCTCACTGAGAAACAAATCAGATAACACTACCCTCTGCAAAATGGCATAATTTTCCAACGTTGCAATAAACTGTCACACCCAGAGGCAACATCATCTGTGACAGGGGCGTGCTTTGCCGTCCAGTCATTGCACTGCCCAGATGAAGAATGCCATCGGCCAGCATATCATGCCACCAGATCAATCGCACACAATGCGCTGCTGGAATATTAAGCATGAGCCTTCGATGCTGTGCAGATCTCAGCAGGGACCCTTCCAGTTGCTGCAGGGGAAACGCATTTCGCATTTATTGTCTTCCGTGCCACATCAGCTGCATAATGTGACTTTCCAGAGGGAAGTAACACAGACAGAGAGACATTGTTCAGAGAAAAAAAGAAAAACCCATGTGGCTTGGACTCTAAATGGCTGCTGGTGGAGAAGGATGGCCATTGGAGTTATATTTAGGTTCTTGCATAGAGTTGTGTTAAGCTGAAACCCATGTGTTGCTCAGAAGCTTATCAGCATTTTTGCATGATTAGGAACGGTGCAAAAGATCAGTGGAGGATAGTCCACTGGGGCAAATAGGGCACTGCCCCACCAATCACATTTTGCCCCCTGCCAGCCCCCACCTGTCTGTCTTATTATGCACCTGCCTTGTCAGCTTCCTCCTCCATAGTCTCAATGTTGTAGAACTCAGCAGGAAGGAGCAAGGCAGGGGACAAAACTAGAATTAGTATGACTGCTATTGGCTGAGCTCCTTGCCTTCCACCCTACCAGTACCAATGGGCATCAGCCACCATGGCCCATGATTTCTATTTAGTCATCATAGCTAATAGTTTATGATAGACCTCCATTCACATTGTCCCTAGGGCTCCTTTCAACACCATGCTGCATGGAGGGACAAGATTTTTTTAGCCTGATGGCCACATTATAATCTGGCCACATTATAATCTGGGCAACCTTCCAAAGGCCACGTGACAGTAGTGGGTGGGGCCAGAGGTGAAAGTGGGCAGAGCAACACGTGTCAATTTTAACTCTATAAAGTAAGCTGTTTTCTATATACAACCAAGCAGACAAAATCACCGCTCAGCCTTGAAGCTCACTGGGTGTGACCTTGGACCAGTCACTGCCTCTGATCCAAAGCTATACATTGAGGAAGAATAAATGAGGAGGAGGAGAACCATGTATGCTACCTTGAGCTCCTTGGAGGAAAAGGTGGGATATAAATTAAATTAAATTAAATATATAAATAAAAAACCTATACACTTCAAGCAGGCAAAAAACACTCATTGGGCAGGGTGGAGCCAGTGAGGGCTATGGTTAGAGGAGAGTAAGGGCGTCTTGGAGGGGATTCAGAGGGCCAGAAAAAGAAGCCTAGGGTGTCGGACATGGTCCTGGTTCCCCACGCACACCATGCAGGAATGGGGATTCAAAATGTGTGATCAAGATATGTGGAATTAAGGACCATCAGACAGGGGGCTGCATCCACTGCTCACTTCCAGACCTTGCCTGAATATGCTGTTTGCCCCCTTTCCTCACAGCCAGGAGCTGTCATATCCAGATATATCCTTAACTCAGCAGTAAAGGGCTTGGGTTTAATTGGCAGTCCCTTTAAGCATGTGTTTAATTCCATCCTGTGGGGAATACAGACGCTTGCCTTAAATAATTGAGTGGCCACAAGATTGGTTAGTTCTGTTTTCATGGCCCATATTGATTTAAGCGTAGTTAATCCTTTCAAGGATCCATGTCACTGTATGGGCTGATGGCTCTCTTTAGAGCCATAACACTCTTCCTGCTAGATTATTTCACATCAAGCATTGTAATGTCACAATAAATCCATCACGTCGTCCTCGTCCCCCCACCCCACCGCTTCTCAAAGCAAAGTACCAGATGGGGACCAACTCTCTTCCCATTAAACTCCTCATTTTACCAGGCAGAAGGTGAGCAGCTTAATATGTTTCATTAATTTCTTTTTCCTTTTCTCTCCCCTCTCCCCGCCCTTTCCTTTTGTTCACTCATCCATAAACAAATGCCTTGGCAGCAACACTTAAATAATTGCACACACAATTAAACCAGCACATTGGAAATCAAAACGAAATCAAAGGCAAGGGACTGTCCTGGCTTTGTTGTTTAAATATGGTAGGAAGCACTGAATTCACCTCTACCAATGCGCTCATCAGGGTGGGGGACTGAATCCAGCCAGACGGATCAGTGCAGGGTGAAAGGAAAAGGCACCAAATTTCAAAAATGCCAAATTCAATCTGCGTCCCAAATGGAACACTAAGGAAATCATCTGACCCCCAATTTAAGTGTGAGACATGTCATGTGTAACCCTACTGTAGGGTGGTCAAATCTGTCAATTTAGGATTCTCCCAGTTTCTCATTTTTCCAGCCTAAAGATCACTTCTCCATATTTCCACTTCAGTTTGCTGTGTGTGTGTGTGTGTGTGTGTCCACTTGAAAATTCACCAGCATTTTAGTGTGAATTTTGCTTTATAATTCATTTAACTGTGCTAATATGTTAATTTAAATGCACAATTTACCGTAGTCTATGGTTTGTTTTTTTACCACATTACTTGGATGGATAACTGCATCGCAAAATCCAGAGAAGGGTGGGCATGCATTGGTTTGCGTAGTGAGTAGTGGAAGTTCAATTTGGGTATGCTTGCTTTTCAACATGAATTGAATCAAATTTCCCCACCATCCCTTCCCTACATGAGTAAGTTTCCCAGAATCCCTTTTAAATTAGATCTGAAACGTGAATCAGTGAGAGCTGAGGTGGCATTTCAGAGACTTAGTCCTGAAAGAAGATCCTGACATGAACTCCCAACAAGGGAAATGATGAGCTCTTGTTAGGATAAGGGAAGTTTTTCCCAAGAGTTCGCCTGAGGCTCTTTGGAGCTGAAATATAAGTAGTCCTCCAGACAATGGTTTTTATAAAGGATTTCACTTTGGAATATCCAGCCCCAACAAGTTGCTAAGATTATTTAACACAGCTATAATTTATTTATTTTTTTAGGGAGGGGAGCTTTTGTTTTGAAAGGAAGGAAGGAAGGAAGGAAGGAAGGAAGGAAGGAAGGAAGGAAGGAAGGAAATAAGTAGTAAAAATAATTATATATTTATCTCAGCCACTAGTATTTCAAACAGGATGTTTAAATTGTGAAAAATTTATCTTTTTAAAAATTGTCACCACTACATCCCACAGTTCCCAGAGTGGTTTAACAACCATTCACTCTTCCTCAGGAACTTGGGGAATGGTAGCTTTGTGAGGGGATGAGGGGGTCTCCTAACAACTATCAGTACCCTTAACAAACTGTAGTTCTCAGGGTTCTTTGGAGGAAGCCATCACTGTTAAGGGTGTTGAGTGTTGTTACAGTACCCTGACTCCCCTCTCAGAGCTTCAATTCTCAATAGTGGTTTCACACTTAATCCCTCTTCCCAGGGAACTCTGGGAATTGCATTGGTCCAGGGAAATACTCATTTCCTAACAGCTCTCAGCTGTTATGGACTACAGCTCCCAGGATCCTTTGGAGGAAGTGGTGACTGTTTGAAGAAGCACAGTATTGCTTTAAATATATGATGCAGGTGGGGCCTTGGTTCCAAAACTGTTTGCTTATTGGCAAACTTCCTTCTTTCTGATTTCCATCCTTCCCTCCTGTTTTTGTGTTTGCCAGAGAACATTCACATCTGCCTTACCTGTCTTTCACAGCAGCCAAATTCCACAAATGCTGAGAAGATGCCAGGGGCTGAGACATGGAATCTTTCTGTTATACCCATTACAGATGCATCACAGGCTCCAGGCATTGTGTTGAATGTGAAGTCATCATTACAGGGCTTATTTCAAAGGAAGCCAGTTTGCAATCCCTTACTTCCTCCCTCCCTCCCTCCCTAAAAGTTGCAAAGCAGCCAGGTTATGTTTCCTGGTTAAGAGGTGGGGTCCAAAACAGATCTTGTAAGTGCAATCCACCACCCACTGAAAGAGGGGCGGGTGAATCTCTCAATCTCTCATTTTTTTCCAAGTTTCAGTTCCCCAAACATCTGCCTGAGATTGAAAAAGAAGAAGAAGGAAAAGTACTCGGAAAATTCATCAGCATTCTAATGCAAATTTCTCCTAATGTACTGATTTTTTTTGCAAAACGTTTCACCTAATACAATATGTTCTTAAGCACATATTACCTGAGTGCATGCATATTTATTACATGTGCATACTTTTCTGCACCCGTTCCCATCTGAAGAACTGCACTGCAACATTCAGAGCAGTGCAGATTTTGAAAGATTGCTATGTATCAGTTTGTGTATCATTTTGGAAAGTGTAAATTAAATAGGATGACCTTGAAATGTAAACTGGATCAAATTTCTTGCCTGCATCACTGTATTCTCCAAGATTTGCTGGAGGTTCAGCATTCCTAATACATTTTTTTCTATGCAATTTCCCCCAATATTCACATTTTTGTAAGCATTTCTCTCTAATATAATGCATTTTTATAAAGTATTGACACATGCGTATGTGTTTGTGTTTATCCACACTTTCCTCCAATGTACAGATTTTTATATAAAGTTTACTCTGACTGGTAGTGGCTCTCTGGGGTTTCAGCCACAGTTCTGCATGGAGATTCCTGGGACTGCTGCGTGCAAAGCATGTGCTCTACCACTGCAATCCATTTGAAAATAAAGCAATGTTTTAGTCCTTATAGGTTTGAATACACGGGCTGAACATTGAGAACTGCCTTATACTGAATTAGATATATGGTCCATCTAGCTTAGCATTGTCTGCACTCATTGTCATCAGTTCTCCAGACTTTCAGGCAGCATTCTCTTCCACTAACCCTACCTAGGGATTCTGGGGAATGGAATTGAACCTGGAGCAGTGGGATCGCATCCTCTTTTTTTTTAGCCCCTGGGCGGGGGCATAGCACACAGGGCCAACAGAACCTACCACACCAGTCTAGCCCTCGTCACCAACGCTGCTGGGCATTCACACACAGGGCTTGGTGGATTCACAGAACCTGTGCACCAGCTCACCCCTGGCCACTGGAGCCAAGTGGGGTTGTGCTGCGGCCCTGCCCAATGAGGAGCCTGGCTGGCCGATGTATCTCTTGTTGGGCAATCCCCCCCCCCATGCTGGCCAGGCAGCCATTCAGTGAGTGGGCCAGGGATGTGGCAGCAAGGCCAGGCTGGGCTCCAGTAGCAGGCAGGATAGGACGGGGATCCCTGTGTGGGGGCAACTAGCTCGTGCCCCCTAAAAATCATGTACCCAGGCTCTGCCCCCCTGGTCTCCCCATGCTACGACCCTGACCTGGAGACCTTCTGCTTGCAAACAGATACTTTACCACTGTGCTATGACACCCCCACCCCCACAAAATCAGGGATACTATGCACTTAGGGACATAGGAAGCTGCCTTATACTGAGCCAGGCCATTGGTGCATCTAGTTCAGTTGCCTGCACTGGCTGGAGAAGCTGGTGGATTCAGCCTGGGAGGGAATGAATGGTTCTGGGCAGAAAGTACAGCAAAGAACTCCAGTTAGCTTTGCCCCCTGCAAAACCAGGCACCCTAAAAACCTAAAAGAACGGAAGAGATATAACTCCCCCCCCCCAAAAAAAACCCAGCCCAGTGTTCTGAACATTTGGCCTAGACTTAGAATCCCCCAGTCCTGACTCCCAATGGGTTACTTAATCAGGCAAAAAACTCTGTTGAGACAACGTGTTGCCTGACAGTCAAAGACAGACATGCACACAGTTCAGGGCACTACAGCTGCCTACAGCTGTAATTAATTGGCATGCCCAAGCAAGCTCCAGTCCCCCGTTCCCAAGCTGGAAACCTGCGCCTGGGCCAGATCTTGAAGGTGCAACATTTTCCAAACTCCCTGCCTTTGGAAAAGTTCTATGGCGCTTCCTGTTGTTTTTAGTGATATGTTACCTTTTTTTGGCAGGGAGGTGAGAAGGAGGACACTGAAATATGTAAGAATCTGTGGGTGACTCTTAATAATTTTTATGATATGGCCCATTGGGAGAGCTAACTAAGCGTTAGAAGTGCAGGTGCTGCTGTCTGAATCCGTACCAAGCCTCCATGAATCATTTTTTTTGTTCTAAACAGTCAGAATAACTCACCACCATGTAGAGAGCAGGCTTCCTGGTTGGGAAAGTAAAATATGTTTGAGGGAGCTGGTTGTGGATAGGACTACGTGTGGGAGGTCTAAGCCTGTCATGCCTAGGCCTGACAAGGTACTAGTGTTCTGAGAGTATGAACCAGATGTCCCGCAGGTTAAGGTACTTGAAAAGCAGGCCAGGTCTCCCAGCACCAGCAGTGAGGATCCTCTTGAGGGCCCTCTGGAGAGAGGCCTACTGCAGAAACATTGGATGTATCAGAAGAAACAAAGTCATCACCACCACCTCCACCAGTCCTCAAGAATGCTGGCGTCATAAGGTCTGGGTCCTGAGGATACTCGCAAGCCTCCAAGTCAGTAAGGCTGCTAGGGAGAGACCTACAGACAGATTTGCTTCCTGCCGCCCCCCCTCAATCACATCACTTCAAACAGTCCTGGCCTTCCCAAAGAATCCTGGGAACTGTAGTTTGTTAAGGATGCTGATAATTCTTAGGAGGTCCATATTCAAAGCTGCTGTTCCCAGTGTCCCCTGAGAAGAGGGATTTATTGTTAAACCACTCTGGGAACTGTAGCTCTGTAAGGGGAATAGGGGGTCTCCCTACAACTCGCAGGGAAAACACAATCTGGGGTTTCTCGCTAAACACCTAAGCCCTGCCCCTTCCTCCTGTGTGCTCTCTCTCTCTCTGCTTTCTGCTACCCAAAGCAGCCCTGAAACTACTTCTCATGATGCAGACTTAAAATCCAAAGCCAACCCTATGAATAGGAAGTAACCGTATGTAAATAAACTTTGCCTTCTTTACCAATGGGAGTTCTGTATATTTTATATTAACATTTTAGTTATGCTACTGATGTGTGAATGAGATAGACAATAGTTGGTCAGTTAGCTCCAAATAAATTCCTACCAAACTGAACAGAAATGTTCAGGGTCCTCCTTTCCATTGAATGCTTGTAATTTGTGTGTATTTTTTCTGCAGTCACCAAATTCCATTCCTCCTCCCCACCACCACCATGGGAAATGTTCAAGTTCTGCAGTATTTTTCATTGGTGGGCAATAGAAATCCTGGCTGCTGCCAGAATCCATGTCAGTATTATTATTATTATATCAAATGAAACATTCCAGAATAAAACATTACTGAAGAAAGTCAAATATAAAGCATACAAATAAAAACAACATAATTAACAGGAAGCTAAAATATTATCTTAAAGAATATTTTTTATATAAAAAAACATTACAAAGGAGGACAACCAGTGGCGTAGCGTGGTTTGCCGGCACCTGGGGCAGGCAAGCCGCTGACACCTCTGGAGTGACCCCTCCACCAGAGCCAAGCAGGGCCATACAGTAGTGCCTGCCTGCTTGCGCAGGGGGGAGCCCAGCCAGCCAACGCAGCCCTTGGCAAACGAATACCCCCGACACTCATGGAGAGGAGCACCAGGCCAGGCCGCACTAGGGTCGCCCCTTGCCCAGCTCTCTCTATCCTCGCCCACTCACTGTGGGCCTGGGCTTTTCCTGCCACCATCCAGGGCGTGTGGCATGCTGAGGAGTGAGTGCCTCAGTGATTGCCAGCCTCTGCTGGGGTCATGGAGGTGAGGCCAGTCCAGGCTCTGGGGCCCAGATACTCCAAGTGGCAGGAAGGCAGGTGGGGAAGGAAGGATGGGGAGCACGGATGGCTTTCATAATTCCAGTACTGTCCCTGGAAATCAGGACACTTGGCAGCGTGCGCAATGATAGTGCACAATGATGCACTTCTATTACATCAACAACACATTGTCAGAAAATGGCATGATCAAGGGGATGGAGAAATTCTCATAGGAGGAAAGGTTGTAGTGTTTCGGACTTCTTAGTTAAAGAGAACAGGCAAATGAGAGGGAACATAATGGAAGTTTGTAAAATTATTGACGACATGGGAAAAAAATGGATAGGGAAGAGTTTTTCCCTGCTCTAGAACTTATGGACATCCAACGAAAAGGAACGTTGGAAGATTCAGAACAGATAAAAGAAAGGACTTATTCACACAGTGCATAGTTGAATTACGGGAACCCCCCCCCCCCTTGCAGGAGACAGTGGTCGTCACCAACTTGGGTGGCTTTAGAAGTGGATTGAATAAATTAATGCAGGATAAGGCTATCAATGGTTGGCAATCAGAGGCAGTAATGTTCCTGAATACTAACTGCTAAAAGACATAGGAGGGGAGAGTTGTGTTGTGCTTGGGTCCTACTTGCAGTTTTCCCAGAGACATCTGGTTGCCCCCTGTGAGAACAAGATGCTACCTAGATGGGCCATTGGCCTAGCTCAGAAGACTTTTCATTTATGTTATTACGTTGCAGAATATACAATACAACACCTTTATTGTCATAAATAAAACAATAAGCATAAAACCATCTATATATACTGACATTCTAAAACATACAATGTATAAGAAGGAAAGAAGGGGGGATCTTTGGTAACCGCTATTGTACAGACCAGAGCACCCCAGATTTTATTTCAAAAATCCTGGTCAAAAATTGGGCCATAGCTCTAGTGACTTCAGGAGAATCATCCCTCAGCAAAAATTGGACTATGAGTTGCTTATTAGAGGGGACCCCGGGCCATAAAGAGGACATCAAAGGATCTTCACGAAAGGTTTTAAAAGGGGGGCAGTCCAGAACGATGTGGTCTATAGAATCAGGTACATTCTGACCACAGATGCAGAGTCTGTTCTGGAAGGGGGTGCCTCTAAACCTTCCAGATAGCACAGCGGATGGAAAGGCATTCAAACGCGCCAACATAAATACTCTGCGGTGTAATGGAATAACCAAGTCATAAAGGTAGTTAGGCATCCTTCCGTAATGGGGTTGCAGCCCCAGGTAGGCAGGGGAACACACAGAAGGCTGCAGAAGAATGTAGTTTTTGGAATTCGTTATCTAGCAGCCTCTGCTTGATAAGCATAAAAATGTGTCATTCCTCAGATAACAAGAGGGAATCCACCGTGAAGCCTATTTGCCTAAGTTTAAAGGTAATGTCAAAAAACCAAGTGAAATTGTATTTGTCCTTTAATAAAAAAAAGTTAGTAGACTTTCTGACTGTATTAAAGAGAATTTTCAGCCAGTATTTGAAGGTAATAATCCAGCCCCTAGTTTCTAGGAGGTGCTGGCCCAACTTGTTGCAGAATATGTCTGCAGTCGTAACCCCAGTCTGGAGGTGGACTCTGATCCTGATTGACTGGAACTAAAGGTCCTGAGTTGGTTCTTTGGTGTTTTTTACAACAAGACTTATGCCTCTTATGCCTCGGGGCCTCCAAGTTTTAAAAAAAGGAAAAAAAGACGCGCACTTTGTTGTGTACTCAGACACACAGATATACAGAGCATTCCCTCAAATGCCGTCTCCGATGACACCTCGACATGCCTGCCGTTCTCCGTGTAATTAGCTCTGGCGGTGAGAGAAGACAAGAGGAGAACTTGTTAATGGGATTAAGAGGCTCTTTTCTCGACACCCTTTGAGCGACAGGAGCTGCGTTGGCTCCTCACCCATCAAAGCTCAGAGAAAAGAGCAATGACACCATCTCCCTCACCTCTCAGAAGAGGCGCGCAGCAACTAGCCTCTTTCAAATAGCAGATAAGGGCAATCCAGACAGATCATGTTCAAAGGCGCTAGTCCAAAGGGAGGGGAAATTCCCATCTTTCTGCCAGAGGAAGAGTCTGGCCAAGGCTTGCTTTGTCCAAGGAGGTCTGCTGTTGGCTATCCTGAGGCTGGCAGGCTGCAGAGTAGAGGGAGAGGAGGGAAACAGGGCTATTCCGTCAGCTTTGCTGAGAGACCAGCTGCCTCTGGCTTTCCCCTCAAATGCCACATTATGTAGCAGTCATCATTCCATCACGCTACAAAGTGGACGGAGAGAAGGGAAGCAGGTCTATTCCATCAGCTTTGCTGAGAAATGAGCTGGCTTTGGTTCCCCGTCAACCTAGCAGCAGCCTAGCAGTGGGCATTACATGTGGCTGCAAAGCCAAGGGAGCAAAGGGAATCAGGGCATTGCATCAGCTCTGCCGGGAGACCCACTGCCTTTGATTCTCCCTCAACTTTCAACTACCAATAGTCATTTGATCCAGCTCCCTGAATGGTTGCTATCTCAGTTGGTCTTTATAAAAACTGTAACTTTAAGAACCAGCTCCCAAGTTTTATTTCCCCCTTCCTACCTCCCAGTTATGCTTACTTTTTGTGTCATGTCTTTTAAGTTGTAAGCCTGAGGGCATGACTGTCTTGGGGTGGTAGTTGTTTCATTATTGATTTGTGAGCTACTCTGGGAGTCTTTTTGGTGTGAAGAGCTGGGTTACAAAAACACTTTCGGTAAATACTATAAAAGTCCTTAACAGGCCTGAAATTTGTTGACATGGGGGAAGGACAGACATATTAGGGACCACTCTGGGCCTCCATTACAACAACCTAAATACCTGGAAGTGCATTATCCTGCTTTTTGAACTAGAAGGATCCACTATAAGGCAGCGCATTAGTTCATTGGCTTTGCCCCATCAATGCTTTCCTGCCTCCAAGTGTTGAGGCAAAGGTTTGAAGAGAGAAACCTGCTCTACAATACCATATATTATTACAATACTGCCTCCACTGGCATACTGTACCATAATATAGTATTATAATATGCTATAATAATATCTTCACTATTGGAGATAGTGTGCTTCTGAATTATTGTTGCTGGAAAGTGCTGGAGAGAAGAGTTGTTGCTGGGCTCAGGTCCTGCCTGCAGAGTTCCCTTTCGGGCCTCTGGTTGACCAGTGTGAGAACAGGATGCTGTACTAGATGGTCAAGGGGCCTCATCCAGCGGGCCTCTTTCTTATGTTCTTACTAGAACCTGAGCCCAACCAGTGAAGGTAATTGTTGGGAGATTCAGGATAGACATAAATAACTACTTCCTCCTGCAGCCCTAAGTAAAACTGTAGCATTCGCTCGCACAAGAGGCTATCGTGGCCACCAACTTGGGTGGCTGTAAAGGAGGATTGGACAAATTCATTTAGGACGAGGTTATGGTCTGCCTTCGAATGCCAGTTGCTGGGAATTGCAAGTGGGAAAAGTGCTACTGCTCTCATGTTCCGCCACCCACGTTCTGCATATACAAGATTCAACTGAAGATTCAGACTATCAATAAAAGCAAACTAAATAATTCCCGTGCATCCATTTTTACCCATGATGCAATGTGACATGTCGGTAGCCTGCTAGGGCCTTGTACAGTTTAGGCCAACAGAGACAAAACAGGAAAAAAAAAATCAGCTGTGTCGACAATAAAATGTGTTGTCCGGGAGAAAGAGGAAAGAATGTGAGGTGGCGACGGGCACCTGGGGAGCTGATGCTCATAATCCAGTCTGCAGGAAAGGCAGCCTGTCAAGAAACAATCCCAGGATTCCTGCAGAGAACAATATTCTGAGGCTGCAACTACCTTCTCTCCTTGTCACTTTTTTCTTTTTCTTTTTGGTGTGACCTTGTGAACTTTTGTAGTTCCTGGGAATCTATTGCCCTGACTGACACTGCAACAGAGACATTGGGTCTCAAATTAAATTCCTTCCTTCCACCCATCCACCCCTCAAAAAAGAAAAGAAAAGAAAAGAAAAGAAAAACATATCTGAGAAAATCCAGAAAAAGCTGCAAATAAACCTCTGGAATGTGAGACTTCAAAGCGCATGAAAACGTAGGATGCAAGAGCACATGGGCAGCGTCACTGTCACTAGCTCCTAGGTTCCTCTCTCTCCAGATCCCTGGCTAACTGGAAATTAATACCAGCGTCGGTGAGTTTACCATGCTTTCTCAAGCTTTCTCCCCCAGGGCTTAAGGGCTAGAAACTTGCTTATTTAAAGCTTGCTAAATTGCTACCCAGTAGTCATCACTAAACCCTGGCTTCCTGTGTGGAAAGCTGCATGCGCACTCTACATGTCCACGATTGCACAGCCCAAGGGTAAGATTTGACATCTGCTTCACATTTTTTGGCCACCTTGAGATTCTCAGCTATCTAGGCGCCAAAGTGTGTAGGGGATGTATTGCCCCCAAAGAGGGAGGATAGAGATTTTCATACAATTTGGGTTCTTTAATGCATTTGTCTGGATCAGAGGTTTTCGACCCTTTTGAGTCCACAGCTCCCTTGACCAGCTACATCCTTTCTGTGGCTCCCCTGTGTGGAAATGCGCTCCAAGCCTCAGGAGCCCAGTTATGTCACCCACTGCTTGCAGAGCCAGCAGCCCCTCAGCCCTTTTCGAACACCCTCCTTTGTGAAGTGTTCCCTCGGCCTCCTCTCCTTTCCCCTCTCCTTTGGAGTCCTCCGAACAGCAGCTGCCACCACCCCTGCTACAAAGAGAGCTGCCTCCTCACAACATCCCACAGGGGCCTGGGAAGAGGATCCCCCCCCCAGCCTTAGCAGCCCAACAGAGACTGACCAAACTGACACTAGCATCTTACCTTGAGAGGCAGCAGTAGTAGCAGGAAGCACGGCGGAAAGGCTCCCATCCAGCACCAGGCACTCGGCTCCCAGGCAAGGCCTTGCACACAGCAAGCACAAGAAAGGCCAGCGAGGTGCCTGCCTGCCTGGCCTCCCATTAATCTGTCCATTCCCAACAGCAAGGGCTGGGCTCTCTCACCCACTTGCTTGCTTACTCTGAGGCCACCTCAGCTCCTTGCAACCAGCACCCTATGGCTAGCCCCAGAGGCACCATTCACCTGAGGCACTTGTAGCCAGGGCAACTGGGGGAGGGAGGAGGCAGCTGCCCCCCCCCAGATCAAGTAAAACAATAGAAATACTTAACTGACCAATCATGTTGGTTCTGACCCCCGCAATGAAAGTGCTGCCCCCTCCGCTAACAAAAATCCTGGCAACACCCATGAGAACCGCTGCAACAAACAGCCATTCAAGCCTTTGAATTGTATAGCTACTAAAAAATAAAAACAACACACAATCTAATCACTGTTAGATTCCATGCCCTCATGACTTATAATCTTTCAAGCTAGTCAGTTCATTAAAATACGCACAAAATACACATAATGCCCTTTGTTAAGCCAGCTCAGCCCAATGCTCCGCCAGCTGGGGTCCTTGGGTGGAGACATTTGGGCTCTCAAGCCTGCCACCAGTGGTAAGCTGGATGTTGACTCCAGGTAACCTGCCAAGGCACCATTGATGAGGAACTTGCCCATGTCACTCTCGATAATCAGGAGATTCCTTCCTACCCAAGGAAGTCCAAGAAGAGCCTGTCCCTCCAGAGTGGCACGTTGTAGCTGCACTCAATGTATAAGCTGACCAGGAGGTCCAGAAATGTATCCATGCTCAGGATGCTCTCACTGTGCCACAGCCCATCCATTAGAACCTGCTCCAGCTTCTTCAGCCACACTTTAGTTGACATGGTGGTGGTGGAGGAGCTGGCTGTTGAGGGAAGTGAGTGGGATGACTTGAGTCCAACAGCCAGGAGGAAGCGGCCATGATAAAGGCGCTGAAGGAGCCTGGCGGCCTAGATGAGCTCGCAGCTGCACCTCAGTCTCGGCATCCAGGCCACTGCCCATGGAAGGCGTGAAGTGGAGGGCATTGGCCAGCGGGTCTGTAGGATGAGATGTGGGGGTGGGCCGAGGGATTGTAGCTTGTGAAAATGGGGGTGCTTCCATCTCCATGTCCTCAGGCTTGCTCAGCTGTTGTTCCTCAGGCTTCTGAATGAATATTTTCACCTGAAGAATCAGCAGGGAAAGCCTCCTCCTCCCAGCCAGGCCAGTCTGGGTCAGTGCAGCAGCACTTCCAACTACAGCTAGGGCCTCACAGCCAAGCAGGGAAGTGGGGTCCCCCACAAGGAACTGGCATAGGGCATTCAGAGGTTTCTTGGCTCCCACAGAGAGCTCTCTACCAATGCTCAACTAAGCTCACTCAGCCCAAAAGAGGCAGCTCAAAAAGGCAGGACAATAAGATTTTATAAATACATCATTAACTCTGGAAGAAACATGTTATTCGCTTTGAAATTGGTGGAGGATCAGTGATTGTGAAGTCAACAAATATCTGCTGAGCTGGAGTGGGGGGCAGAGTGTTCAGCATTGCATTAGGAGTATGTGTAACTCTTGGCAGAAAAATCAAACTGTTACAGGTATATCCCCATTTTCATCTCCACAATGTTGGGTCTGAGACTGAATGCAGTGAAATCTGGGAATCTATTGCCCTGACTGACAATAGATAAATCTCAGATAAATAGCATTGCATCGCCTTGCATTACAATGTTTCTAGACTCAGAAAGGTATGCGGTTCTTAAGACATCAAAAGCTTATTCCTGCCTTGTGTGTTTTCGTTCTTAAAACCACAGGGTCAGATGTAATATTGCACATTCCCCCGCCCCTTGCACGCTCCAATACATGCTCCTGGTCCAATAAAGCAACGCTACAGAAGTCATGTTTCTTCCTTCTGTTGCTATAGCAACCTGCGGGAAGGGGAGGGATGTCGGATGACCTGCCTGGTAGAGGCGACTTCCCAAAAGGATGCCTCTCAAGGCCGAGAATGTGCGATGCAAGGCCACAGACACAAATCGTACATGTGCAGAGCATTGCGCTCAAAGCTCTGTTAATTTTGAAAACAGGCACAGACCCATCTGTGCAGCTTTGCGACGCATCACTGCTAAGAACGGGAGATTTGAGAGCTGCTTTCTGTACAGTGTAAGTGTGGAAGATACAAATACAGCTGCGGGAGGCGCATCCCTGTTAACTTTTATCAAGCAGATTCCCCATCCTCCATTGCCATTCTTTATTCTTTTTCTTTGTCTGTTTCACTCTAGATCTGTGCTGAAATTTCTCAGCTGATACTTTTTCTGATAACATTTCTGGGCTCAATGGTGGAGCAACGTGTATCATTGAGAGTGCTAGACTTTCTGCAAGGATAACAGATGCTCCACCACTCAGCGGCGTAGCTAGCCACTCGGGTGCCGGGGGCAGCACCCGCGTCCTGCAGCCAGGGGCGGGGTGAGCCGACAATGGGGGCGGGGCGTGCTATGTGGAGCCTCTATGCTGCCTCCCCCTCAGCTGTAGGGCAGCTGAGGGAGAGGCAGTAGGCAGACACAAGTCCCACACTGCCATTTCAGACAGCGCAGAGTCTGCAGGTGCCCAAGCCACCACATCACTCCCAGGAGAGACGCATGGCTCGGGCACACTGCAGGCCCCACGGTGAGTGCCAGCCCCCGCAGTGTGGCGCCCAGTGCCAGCCATGTTTTGTTATGTTGGTTGACTGAACTAAAAAGTTCTGTGAGCCCAATTTTTAATTTTTTAAAAAACAACAACTCATATTTTTGACATTTTGTCATCTCAGTGATGATACCCACAGCCCCTGTACTCTCCTTCCTCCGCCACTGCCACCACTGAGCCATGATGGCCTTTACCCAGGAATGGTAAGTCTTTAGGTAGATATAGTTTCCAAAGCAAATTTTTATATATGTTATTAAAAAAAAACCCACACAATTATTGCCATTGGGGAATAATTGTGTTATTTGGTTTGTTTTTTTAAAAAAATTATATATATATATATATGTATGTGGGGGGGGGAGGCAAATTTAGAAATGTGCAGGTTTATTTGAGCTCTGAGCTTGGAATTAACTACCGGTAATTCCAATTAACTAATTCCCTGAATTATTATTTTTTAAATCTCTGAATTCCACCTAAAAGTAGTTCCTATAATTTCTAGGGGAACTGAACATGAATCAAGTTCTTTTGGTGGTAGAACTTTCGGTGATTTTTTTTGTTTTTGTTTTTTTACTCAATTCAATTTTGATTCAGTACACGGGTTTCATCACACTCAACTCTGTGCTTGATTGTGGCTGAAAAACTGATGCTGCTGTTTAAGTTTAAATATAATGATGGTTGGGGACAATAAATAAAACAATTGTTCACATTGCGCTGCATGTACTGATATTGTCTTAGTCTTCTTAACAGTATTTATGTGGAATTACTGCCTTTTTTGAGAGGACGAGTTTGAACTGGAGCAAATTCTGATTGGGAAAGGGCATACTGGAACTGGAACCAATTTCTTTTAAAAAATGAACTTTCCAAGCACTGAGCAGGCTATATGCCATCTAACAAGATTTCACTCTCCTAAATGGTGTGATACTATGGTCAGATGACAAATGTTGTGGAGTTTGTCAGTTCTCCATTAACAATTATCTATGCTTTCTCTGTCATGTATAAATCTGTTCTATCCATTTCATAACGTTATCTCCGAAGTTCATTTCTTGCAATACTCTAAACAAAAATTTGGACTTTTTGCATTAAAAATTTGAACTTGTGATATCTGGGTTTGACAGGTACTGGTTTATAGAAAGTGATATCATAGGGTGTTACCTTGGAGGAGTGGATGTTTTGAATAACTTTCTAATTAAAGCTGACAGATAAAGAAGATAAAGAATCAGAAGTTCTCCGTTTTTCTTTTCGTTTTCTCTCTCTTTTCTCTTTCTTTTTTCCTTTGTATTTTTTATTTAGTTTCTTTTATTCTAATATATATATATATATTGATTATTTGATATTAACTTTTGCATATCTTTTTTCAAACTCTAATAAAATCTACTGAGTTTGTAAAGAAGAGGCATGTGATCAATTGCTGTAAACCATGTCAAATCACAGTGGGAATTTCTTAGAATTTTATAAGAATTCCCAAACAGAGGAAGATATGTGGAACATTCTCTTGTTCCCCAGAAAATATTTGATAAAATGGACACCACAGTCCACTGCAAGCAAAGAGAATTGGTAGGGGAAAGCCAAGTGGAACCCACCAAATATTGTGGTCTAAAGCTTCCATCATCCCTGACCACTGGCTATGCTGGCTGGGGCTGATGGGAGTTGTACTCCAGAACATCTGGAGGGAATCCACTTTCCTTCCCCTGTGACAGAACCTTCATGTTCTGGAACAGTGTACCTTTGACCAGAGTTGCTGAGGCAACCACTCTCTTGAAATGGTCATTGCCTGCATAACTCAGTTGGTTGGATCACAGCGCTGATAACGCCAAGGTTGCAGGTTCAATCCCTGTGAGGGAAAGCTGCATTTTCCTGCATTGCAGGGGGTTGAACTAGACGGTCCTCGTGGTCCTGTCCAACTCCACAATTCTATGATTCTTCCGAGTCGCCCCAGGAGGCAGCTGGCTGGGTATTTTTACCAACATAAATGTCTGACTAGGCAGGCCTTTGGGAAATTCTTACATTCTGTGTTTTCACAGTCCAAACAGATATCTCCTGATTTGATTTTAAAAGGCCATCTTCTCTGAAAACAAGCAGAACTTTCTCCTTCAAAAGTTGCCATAAGAAAAATAGTTATATAATTTAATATTCTTTCTTGGGGACTAAGAAGAAAACATTGGTGCAAATATCAGCTACCTTCCAGGGCAGACTTTTGCCTTTAGAAAAAGGCCACTCTCCCTCCTTCCTTCCTTCCTGCCTTCCTCTCCCCCTATTTCCATTTTATTGTTTCCTTAACATATTCTTGCTCCTGGTGCTGAAGAAATGAATGCCAGCAAAGTGTCAGAATTGCTTGTCAGATTGTGGGAATCCAAATATGTGTATTTGTCTTGCCCAGTAATGAAAATTTCCTCATACCGGGTTATCCAATATGAATTTAAACAGTTGGACCCTGTTCCAAAGTTCCTTCGTGTCTTCTTAATTATTGACATTCAGTTCAGTTGGAAGAATGAAGATCACTCTAAAGTAGTGGGCACAGTTCCATTGACCTGGTTTTGAAAATAAAGAAGAAAATGTAGAGCACAGAAAAAACCCCGACAAACAAACATGGTCGTTAACTGCACATAGAATCATAGAGTTTGAAGGTACCCCAAGGGTCATCTAGTCCAACCCCATGCAATGCATGACAGATGGCCACTCAACTTCTGCTTAAAAACCTACACTTCAAGAATCTCTTGCCCACTATGGGGATCAAAGCTACAACCCTCAGATTAAGTCTCATATGGTGCATGACTGAGCCTTGAGCCATGATCCTCTGGCACAAGATCACAAACAGCCATGTCCTTTGCCAGGATACCCCATTCCCCTGTTTCTGATTGTTGAGAGACAGAAATAACAGGGGGGAAATAACAACCAGTGAGCATTCATGGAATCACAGAATTGTAGAGCTGGAAGGGATTCCAAGGGTCATCTAGTTCAACCCCCTGCAAACTCAACTAAAGCATCCATCACAGATGGCCATCCAACCTTTGCTTAAAAACCTCCAGTGAAAGAGAGTCCACCACCTTCCCAGGATGTCCATTCCACAGTTGAACAGCTCTTACTGTCAAAAAATTCTTCCTGATGTTTAGTTTGAACTTGAAGCCACTGGTTCGAGTCCCACCCTCCAGAGCAGGAGGAAACAATTTTGCTCCACCTTCCATGGGACAGACTTCTAGGTATTTGAAGATGGCTATCATACCTCCTCTCAGTCTCCTCTTTTCCAGGCTAAGCATATTCAACTCCCTCAGCTGTTCCTCTTAAGGCAGTTTCCAGACCCTTGATCTGGAAGGTTGCCCAGGCGGAAAAAAGGTTCTGCATCCATGCTTTAGGCAGCACCACACCATCTATGATCTCTGTTGTTGAGTGCTGCTGGTGTCTCTTTTCAATACATTTATTTTTCTCAATCAATGTATTATGTTGGAGCCACATGGTCTATCAAAGATGTCTTGAGGTCCAATGACAATCATCATGTCACCTGATTCCATGTGCTGTGCAATTATCTCCCTGGTGGCAGCATGGTTTGATTTCCAGAAGCCAGGAGGTGTGTGTGTGTGTGTGTGTGTGTGTGTGTGTGTAAAATCAAGTAAAACCAATAAGTTTTCTACATGGTCTTGGAGTGGCTCAATACATCCAAGTGATCTTATTCATGCAGGCATTGTCAGCAATGGAGATGAGGCATCAACCAGCTTTGAAATAAACACAATTTTTTTTTCAAACAGGAAACTGAGGGTGAGACAACATAGGATTGTACTTTTGGAAGGGTTCTTGTTGACCACCTACTCCTGGGCTCGCCAATTCAGCACTGCCATACCCTGTGCCCACTAGTACCTCCTATCACACCCACAAAAGATCTCAGTAGATGTAAAGGTAAAGGGACCCCTGACCATTAGGTCCAGTCGTGTCCGACTCTGGGGTTGCGGCGCTCATCTCGCTCTATAGGCCAAGGTAGCCAGCGTTTGTCCGCAGACAGCTTCCGGGTCATGTGGCCAGCATGACAAAGCCGCTTCTGGAGAACCAGAGCAGCGCACGGAAACACAGTTTACCTTCCCGCCGGAGCGGTCCCTATTTATCTACTTGCACTTTGACGTGCTTTTGAACTGCTAGGTGGGCAGGAGCTGGGACCGAGCAACGGGAGCTCACCCCGCCACAGGGATTTGAACCGCCAACCTTCTGATCGGCAAGCCCTAGACTCTGTGGTTTAACCCACAGCGCCACCTGGGTCCCCACTACTGGGTCCTCAGTAGATGTATAAACACACAAATCCACAGGGTAGGAGACCTTCTTCTCCTATGGCAGATGGGGTGCACCTGCACTATACATTTAAACAGTTTAAACAGTCACTACTTTAAACAGTCATATCTCTCCCTCCCCACCCACCTTGAATACTGATAAGTGCAATTTGTTAAGGATGCTGAGAGTGGTTAGGAGATTCCCCTAGTCCACACACACAGCTACAATTTCCAGAATAGTTTAACAGTCAAATCAACCCCTCTTCCCAGGGAACTCTGGGAACTGTAGCTCTGTGGGGGGAACGACTCTCAACAATCTGCACAAACTTCAGCTTCCAGAATTCTTTGAGGGAAGCCAAGACTGTTTAAAAGTGGCATCATAGTGCTTTAAATGCATGCTGTGGAAATGACTTCAGTCTTTTGAGGAATGTTATGGCTGAGAGAGGGATTCCACCCACGCCAAATTCCCAACAGCAAGTAGCCAGTGGCATTGAGAGGAGGTGGGAAAAATGCACACCATCATTGCGTTGCAACATAAATAATCACACAAGTTTGAGGGGAGAACGTGATACCATCAGGCTATTTATCTGTGATGTGTAGTTCCATGCTCATTCATCAAAGAAAAAAGTCTGCATTTTTATTAGCCTGCTTTAAAAAAAGAGAAAGAAACACCACAACATTTTGGCACGGATCTCCTGTTTACTTTTTTAAAAAATGCCTGTCGATGGCTTTGCCTACCTACTGCAGAGATGGAAAGTGACGGAGAACAAGTTCAGACATTTTGCTACAAACTATTATCTTGAACTGGATATCTTGACCTGGATATTAACACAACTTTGGCAGCCAAGGAACTCAGAGAAGGATAAACATTTCTTACATGCTTATTCAAAGCTACCTGCCACTCATGAGCTCGGATTCTAAGCCCTGAAGTCAATGTATTGAGTCACTGAACAACCTTGCCACATGCCCACATATCGAGAAGCTGTGCTGTTAAACCAGGGATGAGGAAGATATTCAATTCAGACCACGCTTAAAGGTGAACCTACCACAATCACAACTGTATCCATGGAGATCTATGAGTGCCAACACGGTGCAGTGCTAGGACCTGGAAGATCAGGGTTCAAATCCCCACTCAGTCTTGAAGCTTGCTTGGTGAGCTTGGGATAGCCACTGTCTCCCAGCCAAGCCTAATTCATGAGGCCCTTGAGGTAGAAAGAGTGGGGAACCACTTTTGTCACCTTGAACTCCTTGGAGGGATGGTGAGATAGGAAGGCAATGCATGAACAAATCAGTGCCATGTCTGTTTTGTGCTGTCATCCCTATCATCTGCTACTATGTGTGTCTGCTTGCAGTTATGTAGGAGGGGTCTGGGCTGTGGGGTCCTCACCTCCAGCCCCAAACAAAGGGACATTAGAGAAGAGGAAGAAATGCCATCCAGTTTGCGGTTAAAAGGGAATCTGACTAATTTGTACTTTCTGAAATGATGGGTAAAACAAAATTCAGCCATCCTTTGGAATTTGTACTTCTCTGAATTTTGCAATGCAGTTCTCCAGCTAAGAAAAGCACATAAACTATGGTGAAGTGCACCATTAAATGCACATATGAGTAAAAATAACATACAAAAATGCCATGTGGTAGGGGAGACAGTTTTGCAAAAAAAATAAAAAATGTGTACATTAGGCAAAATTGCATGCATAAATGTGTTCATTAGGAAATGTGCATACTAAAATGCTTTCGAATTTCCATTACTTTAAAAAAGTAATATCACAAGTTGATATGGAAATGTGGAGAACTGAATTCAATATTGAAAAATTCAAAACCTGAAACTCAGCTCCTCAAATGTCAAAATTCTTCAAACTCAATATTGTAGGAACACTTCCAAATTTGCTAGTAAATATTCAGGAAATAATGTTAAGTGTTAAGGTATAGTTTTTCCAAAATCTCTTAACTGGGTGTGGAGAACTTTTGCCCCCTGTCCCACTTTTCACAAACTACAGTTCCCAGGATTCTTAAAATTCTTAGGGAAGGTGGGGGATTTGCTTGAAATGAATGCTATCTATATAAAGCCTAAGAGAAACCCAAAATGACAAATTCATTGTTCCATAAAATCAGCCCATCAGTCTATGAAGAGCATCTCTACCTTGATGGAATGATTCACACAAGCTAGATGCTCTCCAGAAAACTTAAGAAGAATCCGGGATCTATCCCACCCGTCTGCCAGTATCCACAAATCCATTTCATGAAAGCTTGATTTCCATTGGACCTGGCTGTAAATGACAAGGCTAAATAGAAAAACATCGTTTAACTATGAGGGCCCATTTAACCATGTAGCTACTGTGTAATTACACTGTGATAGCATTATAAATCCACAGTAATTGCATGTTCCTGGAGAATGCCTTGTAATTATATTTGATGTCACCAAATAACTCCAAGATTAATTGCCCTCAAGAATGACAGCAGCTTTTCTCTCTCTCCCCCCACCCCCGCCATGATGTGATAACACCTGATAAGTGAGGCGGAAATTACTACAGGTTCAAATCAGATCTGAACATTGCAGGGGGTGGGGGAAGCAGTTTCCAGCCTAGAAAGTTAGCCTTTGTTTTGAATTAGCCAATAGCAAACTCGGCACACAGAACCCTTAAGAGGGATTCTAAACACATTTTCTAGAATTAAAAATTCATTTAAAAAGAAAAAAAACCATGAAAGTCTTTAGTTGCTTCACCGTAATTCTGTTTGTGCAATTCGTATTGTTTATTAAAACCCTTCCGTTTCTCACTTGAACTTCTTGTATGCGCTTAATACTTCCATAAATTAAACTGGGAGCTACACACCCCTTTTACAGAACCGTGATCAGTAAAATTACATTTGCTTTTCACTATCTTGCAACATCAGTCTCTACCTGCTTTGGTGCTGGTTCTAGCTCATTGGCTCTGACTCTGTCCACTGTGGGTCACCCCCTTACCACAAACTTATTTCCCTCTTCAAATCTGAGGATGAGGAGAGAAGCAATATATTTTTATTTTCTATATTATTTTAATGAACGTTGAATGTTATTTTATTTGCATATTGTATATTGTATTATGCATATTGTCTTATTTATATGATGTTAGCTGCTTTGAGCCCGGCTTTGGCCAGGGAGGGTGGGGTACAAATAAATTTGTTGTTGTTGTTGTTTTATTATGTTTTGATATATGCTGTAAACAGCCCTGAATGGCTAGGGAAACCCAGCCAAATGGGCAGGGTATAAATTATTATTATTATTATTATTATTATTATTATTATTATTATTATTATTATTATTATTAACCACCTTCCAGGTGGTATTAATTTTGGCCTGAGGGCTTCCCAGTTCACACACTGAAAGCTTTGCTATGTGTTACATTCTCCAGGTGAACAGGTGCCAAATTTTGACTGTTCCAGGTGGTAAAAAAGAAAAAGGGGTGGAGGCTTGATTTGAAGTCAGATTGTGAAGGGAGGAAATGCTGCTGGCTAGTGGACTTTCGCTTCTGTGACTCTAGTTATTGCAGGGCCGGATTTAGGTTTGATGTGGCCCTAAGCTATTGAAGGTGATGGGGCCCTTTATAGGTCCAGCTGTCCTTTGTCAACAACAAATTGTCGCTGTTTTTTTGTGTTGAATATATGCTATATTTATGGACCTAATTGGTATCTAAAGCCATTTGCACATAACAAAATATGTAGTAATTGTTGAACTGAAATACAATTAAGAAGAAGTATATTAATAGTGAAATACAACCCTATATATAGAAATGAGCAAACCAGTGATATTTTAGGGAGCAGGCTAGCAGGCGGGGCCCATTACTTACATCATAGGAGCCTACACAACACAAAACACTGCTGCTGTATGTAGGTTTTATTTTATTTGTTTTTTTATCTCTGGGAATTGTAGCTCTGAAATCTGATCTCTGGGAATTGTAGCTCTGAAATGTGAACTGGGGTTTCACTACAACTCTCAGTGCCCTTAACAAACAACACGTTCGAGGGTTCTTAGGGGAAAGCCATTCCTGTTTACGGTGGCATCATAGCACTTCAAATGTATAGTACGAATTCAGATGCACTGTTGTCTAATCTCCCCATAAACTCTGTGCAAGCAGATCAATACGAATGCAAAATGAATTGGAGGAGCCTCAGAGCAGATGCCTACAAACCAGGTCTGCAGTGCTCAAAATACCATTATTGTTATCATATGTTCTTCCTCTACCGATGTATTTCCCCTATTTTAAGACATAGTCATAAAATAAGCCGTAGCAGGATTTTTTCACATTTGCAAAATATAAGCCGTATCCCAAAAATAAGCCATAGTTCTGAAGGGCGCCAAAAGCCTTCAAAGACCCCCCTCCCCGCGCCAAGAAGAATCTGCACTCCAGAGCGGGTGGGGATGGCGGAGGTGATGGGGGCTTTGAAAGCAAAGGAGAGTAAGCTGGCCTGCGTCCTGGTGAGGGGAGAGCCGGAGGCCGGTCGGCTGCGAGACGCAGAGCAGGCAAATCACCCGTTGTCGCCTCAAGGGCGCCGCCGCCGCCGGCTCGGAGAAGAGCGAGCGAGAGAAAGCAGCCCTTTGGAGGAGCTCCCTCCCTCCCTCCCTCGCCAACTTCCACTCCCTCCCCTCAGAACGTACCCGCTCCCACCCACCAATAAGGACCCCTCCCCCACCTAATGTCTGCCTGGATCCAGCCCCAGCCATTCGCCCACTCTTTTCCCTCAGGCAGCTTTCTCTCTCCCACCAACCTCCGCAGAGTCTCTTCAGGGGACAATCTCAACCTGCCGTCGCCACCTCCTTTCCTGGCGCACAGGGAGCCAGCGAGCCACTGAGAGGCGCGAAAAAACAGACGCCTCTCGCCCGAGTCCTGGCCCACCTGCTCCTCATGCGCAGGGAGCCAGCGCGCGAGAGGCGCGCTGCTCCTGACATAATAAAAAACAAGACATCCCCTGAAAATAAGACATGCTGTGTTTTTTTGAGGGGGGAAAAAATAAGACGGTGTCTTAAAATAGGGGAAACACGGTAATATGTCCCCTGCCCCCATGTGAAACAAAGGAAATGCAACTCTCAATTTCTTTCCTTAATACAGGCTGTGAGTTATCTCCTTACCCCTCCAATGCGTGTGTGTGTGCGCGCACACACACACCCCTTCCTTCCTTTTACTTTTTCCTCAGACCTATATAATCTTGGGATGGAGACAGAAGCCTGAGATTAAGGCAATGGGAAATTAAGGCCAAGATAGGTCAGCTCATATATTACGCCTACCAGTCTAAATTTCAAGGGACTCTGAGGTATGATACACTTGATGAAAGTCGGCCTGCCTGTGCTGCACACCGCATCTCAGACCCTATCAGCACATAAAGGGATGCTCTTTATGTTAACCTCTTCATGCCAAGCCAAGTTAATAACTTTCCCTGTAACTCGGAGGAGTCGGTGTTAAGAACTTGCTGCTTCTCTCTTATTTCCAATAGGGCTGGGGTTTCCGTTTGGGGGGTATTTGCTTGTCTTCGTTGAATTGTGTCCTTGGGCGATTTGGATGACTTGAACTTCTGAATCTGATTGTGTGGAAGATAATTAAAGTTACGAGAGGAGTCAGGAAAGAAAAGCTGCTAAACAGGCTACACTTGAACATGGTCACTTTTTGTGCCACATTTACAGTTTCTGTTTTCAAAGATCTATTGCTGTTTATGGTTGGATCCAATGCTGGTCCTCCTCAGAGCAGAACTATTGAAATTAATGGCTAACTTAAACCCATTAATTTGAATGGGTCTATTCTGAGTAAACTTTAGTTGAATACAAGCCACTGTTCCACACTGGTCAAATAGATGCTTTTGCTTTGAGCCCACAAGCAGAAATCAAAGGCTTTCCAACAGAAACAAAATGGGGTTGTTATCAAATTCATTTGTGTATTTTTATCATGTACACCACTTGGATTTCCTTGTACTATGAAGTGGTCTATACATTTCTTAAATAAATGAATGGCTAAAGCTATGTGCACCTCCCCCAAGTGGTGAGCCATTGAACTGCAGGGGGACAGAATCTCTGAAAGTACATTCAGGGACCTGGACTGACTCCACCCACACAAATTGGCTATTTGATCCTTTCAGGCAGGAAGGAGTATAACTGGCATCCTGTTAACAAGCTAGACTTGAAGACAGACTTCTCTGTCATATTTCTATCTATATCTATATCTATATCTATATCTATATCTATCTATCATCTATAGGTTGCATCCAAGTTTAGCATAAAGTAGATTTTTTTAAGCCCTCATGAAAATTCACCAGCATTTTTGCGCAAATTTATCCTTGTATACACAGTTTTTCATGCACTTTTGTATTTTGCTTTCTCATATCCACAAATGTGTGCATTTTAAAGCACACTTTACTGTAGTATATGCATTTTTGTCGACTTAAGTTGTCTGGAGAGCTGCATTTATTTATTTCATGACATTTATATACCAGATGACTGAAAGAAAAAACCTCAAATGTCGGAATACGCTACACGGATCCGCTATAGGATCCACATTTATTTGTTTGTTTAATGAGGTTTTCAGGAACTACTTTTAGTATTGCTACGCGCAAAAGCGAAAGCGAAAGTAAGAATGAATGGTTTGGTTCACCAATGAGATTAATCCGCCTTTATTTTATAGTTCCGGTCATGTTCAAAGTTATTAATGAGCGTTAAACTTGCTTCCCGCCTTTTTGGAGGGCAGCAACAGTGATTTTATTGGTTGAGGCATTGATCATGATGTCACGTTTGTTCCTAAATAAAAGGCTGAGGCTCCCCGCTTAGGCACGTTCAGTTTGGGTTAGGCACGTTCTTCTTTAGTTCTTTCAGTTGAAGTCAGGGTCTAGTTTAAGGGTATTGGGAGCGGGCTGGATGGGTTGGATGGGTTTTTCCTTTAGTTAGAGTTAGATCGCGGAAGATCATTCGGTTTAGCTTTAGTTAGGTTTCTTTAGGTTTAGCCTAGGGCTAGGTTTGCGGAAGATATTTCGGTTTTAGTTTATTTAGTTAGCCTCGCGGAAGATTGGGCGCGCAGGGACTTTGAGCTTAGGAGAACTTAGCTTAGGGGACGAGCCTACGCGGGTTCTGCCAAGGCCACTAAAGATATAACCGGTGTCTGTCTTTCTTTGGGGTAAAAGAGGGAGTAAAAGGTTTAGAGTAAAAATTTTATTTCCTTAAGTTGGTCTATCTATTCAGAGTCAGGGCATATTCTATTTCTCGAGGCAACACTCTTCTTTAAAAGGCAATTAAGAACTCATGAACCTTCGGAGTCATCACCCGGCTTACTCAACCTTCAGATTGTGAGACCTGGCCGGCGCCCGTGCTCAAAAGCACGCGGAACGCTGGCCGCTTTCCCCGCAACTGGTACCTCGTGCATGAGCAGTCCAAGTTTGTGCACGAGGAGCTCCAGCACCCAAACCCCGACACTCAAAGTGGTTTACAAGAAGGGAGAGCACCTTGGGGATGGGCGGGCTATGGAACAGAGGAGGCAGGGTGGGCCCACCCATGAGGCAAAGTGAGGTCAGGCAGCAGGATCCACAGGGGCAGCAGATATGGCCTCCAATAAATTTATCAGCCATGGCCATCCGGCAGCAATGGCTGTGGCATGCTGCTCTCAGTGAATCGGAAGCACTGCTGGTCTCCTCCCACCCTTAATCCTGATGTAGATCTTCATTCACCCCTTCTTCCTTGCCCAGGGGAGGGCCAGCCCTGAGAGGAGGAGTGCCCACCTTCAGGCCAGGGGGTTTGGCCCTTTAAGACCTTGAAGTTATCCACAAGGGGCTGGAGCCCTGAGGAGGTAGTCTGGAGAGAGAGGCTCAAAAGGCCTTAGTCCACTCCCAAGCATTTTTGGAGCAAGTGGCTCACTTGGAGATAGCCATGGTCTGGTAACCTTCTGCCACCCTTGCCTCCAGCCCCCCCCCCCCCCGCTGCATTCTCCTTGACCAGAACATGGCACTCCTTGTGTGTTTGTGTTTTGTCTGGGGATTCTCTCCAGACCACACCCCTCACCGACTCTACTTTGCACCTTCCTCGTGTGTTATCAGGGGACTGGGATGTGTCCTTCAGCCCTGATAATCCCTTTTGCCTTCCTGGATGCTGATTAAAGTCCTTCAGTTTGTCACTCAAGTTGATTCCATGCTCTTAATATTTCTATAAATTAAACTAGGGGGCTATACCAATTTTACTGACACCATGATCAGTAAAGTTGCATCTGCTTCTTACTGTCTTACGATGTCTGACCCCCATCTGCCAGCCTGCCTTCTTGCTTACAGTTGGTCTGTCCGGCAGTGCCACCCCCGTCAGCCTCTTCTCCTTACAACTGAAGCCAATTAAATCCTACTCAAAGTAAACCCACTGAAATTAATGAACGTAAGGAGTTCATGTTCAGTCACTTCAAAGGGTCTTCTCCAAGTAAGACTAGTACTGGATACAGTCCTTGGGACAAATCTCAAATTACCCACCTCCACCTGTTACAAGCTTATATCTACACATGCACAAGTGTTTGTGTGAAAGAGGATACCCTGGTTCATTTGCACAGCTCAACTAGTTCTGTATGAAGTTCCACTGCCCATATGCTCATTGGACATAACATGTGAACTACTTTATCAGTCTATAGCTCAACAATTTTTGTAGATAGGTTGTACATTCATTGAAGGAGGGATCTGAGCACCTCTAAACAGTGCTGGAGCTTCATGTTCTGGCACCGGGGGCGGAGAGCAGGCGGGGGGCATGGCTGGCGCGTGTCCCAGTAGCGTGGTACATGTCCTGGGGGGATGGCGCCCAGCGTGGGTGGGGGACAGCTGCCATGGCACCCCACCGGGATCGCACTGCCAGGGGTGGTGCGCTCCCCTCGCACCCCTCTTCCTCCGCCTTTGCCTCTAAAGAACTGTGAGAGAAGAGGTACATCCATCAATGGTGAGCATCTGAACATCAGACTGAGCAGAGGCACATGGGGTCAACTGGACTCTGACTTCCTATGAGATGTATTGTATATTCATGAACTTGCACCTATGCATATTTGCAGCCATACATGCAAATTAGCATGCGCAAATATTATTCAAATTGATGTGCTCTTTCTGCTTCCTCCCTCCCCCCTCCTCTCCAATGATGCATTTGGTGAAATGTAAATCTGGAAAAGGTTCAGAAAAGTGAATCCAGAATGATTGAGGGGATGGAGCAGCTCTTCTATGAAGAAAGGTTAAAACAGTTGAGGCTTTTTAGTTTAGAAAAAGGGTGAGTAAGGGAGATACGTGATGGAGGTGTATAAGACGTGATGTGGAGAAAGTGGACAGAGAAGTTTTTCCTCCCTCTCTCTTTGTACATGAACTTGTGGGCATCCAAACAAACTGAGCGTTGGAAGATTCAGCAAAGACCTTTACACAGTACAGGGTATTATTATAAGGTGCAGTAATGGACATCAACTTGAATGCCAAATTCATGGAAGATGAACTGTGGTTATTAGCCATAATGGCTATGGTTTTTCTTCACTGTCCAAAACAGTATGCCTCTGAATGTCAGTTGCTGGGAATCACAGATGGGGAGAATGTTATTGCACTTTGGGTTTCCCACAGGCATCTATCTGGCTGGCCACTGTGAGAACAGGATGCTGGACTAGATGGGCTTTTGGCCTGACCCAGCAGGGTATTTCCTGTATTCTTATGTGATGTCTCTTCTCACCCTACAGACATACCTGCATGCACAAGTCTGGAAGACTTCCCCTAACCCTAAAAAAACCTAAAAAACCAAGGCCTCAACGGAAGAGGAGAAAGCGTGGTCCATGTTACAGTGAATAAAGCAGCCCAGCCATCTGGACTTCGTCTGGGCATATTAACAGTTCTTTGCTAATCATCATATATATTAAAACTGAACCCATCTGTTGAGTTATGACACTGGCATATGCAGCACAATATCGTGGACATTCAAGGTGGCATTCCATGGGCAAATGTATCCTTAGCTTAATAAACCAATGCTTGCATGTTTGCTGAAATGGGCATAAGTTTAAAGCAAATGTGGGAAACCTTTGGTCAAGATGTTGCTGAACTTCAACTCCCATAACCATCACTGATCACTGGATATGTTTCCTTGGGCTGGCGGGATTTATAATTCAGCAACATCAGAGGGTGTGGGGAAGATTACCCATTTCTAGTTTAAAGAGAAGTCAGAGCAAATTCATCACTTCCAGCAGGAGCCTAGGTTCTGCTGGGTCAACTTTGAGCATTTCCTTCTCCTCAAGCTTTTTAAAAGTGCTGCTTGTATGCCTATTCATTCGTGTGTGTTTTTACAATCAAGGGAACCATTTTTAAATGAGTTGCAATGTCACTAGGAAGATTGGCACAGAAGTATTACGGTATGCTTGTAAGTTCTAGCCAGTCGGCACTGCCCACAGCCAGTTCTGCTGTAAACTTGCAGAACCAGGTGGTGACCTTTTCTTTCTTTCGGAATCTGTCACTGGAGAGAAAAGGGTATGTTTGTGCTAATCATGGTAGAGCAGGGGGCACTTCCAAACACACACTCATCCTCCAAAGCTCTACAGCCATTTGCCACTCTTCATCCCAGGTTTATTTTCTGTTGTGACTCAGCTTCCAAGGAAGTCTTATTAAGATGGCAGTCTCAGTTTTGCATCAGTAAAACGGCGGCATCAGTGAGCAACCTCGCAGGAGCATTCTGGAGTTCAGTAAAATAAGAGCAGGAAGAGATATCCAAAAGTACCTGTGAGGTGATGATATGTGGCGTTAAGCCAAGGCTGGCGCCTTAACAAACCTGGCAGTGCTGACAGAGGTTCCAGAGCTTTCAAAACAATATCTGTACATGAGATTTAGAGATTGTGACTTTTCATTAAAGATGGTTGTTTTGCAAAGACAAAGGCCATGAAAAAGGCTTTTATCCGTTGATTTCTGTGTGCTTATTTGTCAAAGGGCGGGTAGTGTGTGTTTGTGTGTGTGGAATTGGCATAAATAGTGGTGTGAGCAGTGCTGGAGGAACACTTCAGCTGTTTTATGCCTCGACAATAGTTTTAAACAATAACATTCATATCACAGAACGGTGCAGATAATATCGGCTATAAAACCGGGTCTTTTATGTTCAAATTCAGACAAAGCCAAGAGAGGGGTTTGATAAATGAACCATGGCTGTCTCTTTCTCTCCCTCCCTCCCTATCTCTCTGCAGTAATGTTATGAAGGGGCTCCCTCTAGCTTGAGGTGCTGACCTTGTGCATGTCTTTCCCTGAGGTTGAGTGTCCTTTTTTAGGAGGAGAAGGGAGTTTTCAATAATTGCATGCATTTTTTCCTTTACTTTTCTTTATAAAAAAAAACACATGGTTTTTTGAATGGCATTCTCATCTCATTGATCACTAACAAATCTCACAGTGCTTTTTAAAGAGCGACATCACAACAAGTATTGGAGAAAACATCCCTCCGCTACACAGAATATGGCTGAGCTTATTCATATTTTCTGGATCACAGATCTTCCATTAATAGCTATAGAAATATAATCAGACTTCTTACATTCATACAAGCACTGGAGGCCCAGCAGATACTGTCCTTGAGCTTGTACTAAGATCCCATTTCGGATGTCCATCTTTCCAGAACAGATATATTTCTAGGTCTCTGATCACAAGAGGTGCAAGCTGACAACCACTTTCTCCCATTCTTCTTTTTATTCTTTTTTAATTTGAAACAGATGAGCCCTCTCTTCTAAATTGTAAATTATAGCTGGAGATAATTTTTTAAATAAATAAATAAATAAATAAATAAAACATGGCTTAATGGTGCTTTATTGATATGCCATCTTGCAGAAATGCTAATTTTTTCTCTCCCAGAGATTAAGGAGACGTTTTCGGTAGAGTAATATCCCCAAATCTATTTAAATAAACTGAGAGATGATAAGCAGTCCAACCGCTAGAGGAGAAGCGTTAATTAAAAATCTCCAAGGTAACTTAACGTTCTTTGTTAACAAAATACAAATGTCAGGGGATAGATACAGTACCTGTAAACTGACCAATCCACAGCAGCCTTTTCTTGCAGAAAGAACTAAAACTAATTTATAGTGCTATGGTTCTAAATATTCCATCTTATAAATGCATTGATGAATTCTGTCCTCACCCCACCCATCTTTTCATTTTATAAATGCCAGCCTCTGCATTTCCATTTTATCTTTACAGTCACCCAGATCCTTTCATTTTTCCTGCTAGTACAATTAAAAGGAAGTTTATTTATACAAATATTTAAAATTAACAACCTAAACCACCTCACTGCAGAGTTCTAGGGAAGTGGGGCAGGAGAAAGAGAGAGAGAGAGAGAGAGAGAGAGAGAGAGAGAGAGAGAGAGAGAGAGAGAGAAGCATAGAAAATTCCACAAGGAGAGGGAAAGAGCAAAATTAACTATTTATGAAATTTGGGCTGATAAATTTATAAACCTGTAGCAAATAGAGCTGATAAAAAATCTTTAGGGATGAAAAATGTGACTAGTGCCATTTCATTAATGAAGTATTTTCTAGTGAATTTCAACAGGAAGAGCCTTAAGGGTGACCATGGATTTTTTTAGTGGGGTTTTTTTTGGGTTTTTTTAGTCATTGTTAAGCATATTGTTCAAGGGTTAAACAGAGAATCTTTGAAGACCATCCTTTGGTATCATCAGTTATATGTTTCAGTTAAGGACATGAGAATTGTCTGGTGCACATCTAATCTGTTTCAAAACAACAAGAGCCATCTAATCTGTTTCAAAACAACATTGGGTCAAATGATGCAATGCACAGCTCTAGCGACCCAACCTCTTATTAAATGTACTAATTAGTATCAATTAATTAATCACATTTTACCTGGCATGGGACTTTTTTAAAGGTTGCATGGCATATTTACACCCAGTTCTATTTTTTTATATATATCTACTGATATTAATAACAAGGGATAGGCTGCTCTCACATTCTCAGCTTCTGTGGGTAAAAAAGAAGTAAATATAAGATAGTGAATACACCGTTTTTCTGATCATCCTAGCAAATTATACTCAAATGTATTTCAGACACAGATTTTTCTAGCTGCTAGGGATGGATGGAGGAGTGAGGAATATTCCATCCAGTCTGCATTGAAAGGCAAGCTTACCTGTTTACATTAAATTCACATTTTATGAAACCATACTCAAACTGAAACATGGCTGCCCTTCAAAATTCACACTTCTCCCAATTTTGCAGCTTTCCATGCACATACTGGGGTAAAGCATTCCTAAATCTGCATGTTTTAATGAAAAGAACACACACAAAATGCATTAAATGAGTTGCAAAATTGCATATATGAGGCATAATTGCATACAAAAATGTGTTTATTAGGGGAAATTCACACGAATTGACACTACTGCTACTACAGCAGCACCTGCACTTGGAACTCCCTGCCTATTGACATCAGGCAGGTACCTTCACTGCACTCTTTTTGGTGCCTACTAAAAACATGTAGGATGCTGATAGATGTTTTGATCTGTCTTCAGTGTTTTGCTGATTTTACAGTATTTTTTTAATGTTTTAAATAGTTGTTTTAAACTTTTTAAATATAATTTTATTTTTTATTCTTTGTATACTGCTTGGGGGGTTTGTTTGTTTGTTTGTTTGTTTTACAATCAAGAAGTATATAAATTTTATGGAATAAATAACTAATAACAAAAAGCTGATGAACCTTCATGAGGACTTTATAAATACTCGCAAACAGATGCAGAAATCTAGAGGACGGAATTTAAGACTGGAAAAAATGAAAAACATGGCAAAACCAAAAGTGACAGCTCTGCCTATCCCTACTACAGCCCAGCCCTATTTATGTTTACTCATAAGTAAGTCCTGTGGATCTCGATGGAAGTTATTTCCTGTTAAGTATGCTTAGGGTTGCAACCTTACAGAATAATCCTAGGCAAGTCTACTCAGACATCACCCGCACTGAATTAAATGAGCTTTACTTTATATGAGTTTCAGATTAGGGTGCACAGGATTGTGGCTAAACAGATAAAGAGACGGATGTTGGAGCCTTGAAGAAACCAAATCAAGTGCTTTAAGTTATCCATTGGCTGCAACAGATGAGTTGTCCTTTGCAACGAGGGCACAGGTAGGTATTTTATCTTATCCTCGTGGGTGAGAAAAGGCAGAGCACCACATCATCAAAAGCCAGTTTGATTTATTGCACGAAATGTATATTTTTTTATTAAAAAAAACCCAACACAAGCGTGTCTCTTGAATAATCAATTGCCACGGTCTCTTTGCTGTTGACACAGAAGCCGATTCTATCAAACATCCCTGAAGCAGCAGCAGCAGCAGCAGCAGTCTGTTTTCCAGAGCAGAATGCTGAGAGGAGGAGGAGGAAGAATGAACCGAAAGAAGGAGAGAAAATAAAAAAAATGTGCTCCTATTTTCATGTGTCATATTTTGATCTACAAACCTCCAAAAATATATGTGGCAGTTGGTGGAATATTATGTAATTCCAATTTCCACAACCTATCCCAGATAGAAAGGGATAATTTTTTGCAGGTAAGCACAAATGTTAAAAACAGAGAGGGGCGGGACACACACACACACACAAAGAAACAAGCGTCAAAATTTATTTCTATTGCTGCCTCTAAGCAATCTGAACCAGAAACAAATATAGTCACTCTCATTAGCAAAGACTTCCTGAGCCTGTTTTCATAAAATATGGTAATAGCCACGTCTCCCCCCGCCGCTGCCTGTTAAACAAAATAAAATGATTACTAAGGATTTACTTGCTTGTCATTTTCATTCCTTTACCACTAACCTTTTCTTTAGCAGTTATCTTAATTATAGCAAGGCCTGGCTCAATATATCCCCTTCCTTTTCTAGGATTTAACACAGGAAAAAATAACTTTATTTCAAACAATAATGATTTTCTACTTACATAAATAATTCAGTCTTTCAGTTTAAACACACACACAAAGCCTTCAACGTAAAAGAATGGAGACTGGAGCAATATATGGTAAGCCTCTCTCTAACAGTATAATGCAGGCAGTGTTGGGGGGTCAATCAAAAGCATAATTTGTAATATATGTCAGAGGTATAAATAATTCTCCCCGTAATAAAAAGCAGTTTTGCTCAGATTAGGAACCAATTCATGTTCACAGCAATATATAGATATATGTGGTTGCCATAGTTATTGAGCTTTTGTTAGGAAGACCCCCAAAATGTTGAGCTTTCTTGAGGGAAACCCCCCCCAATAGTGATTTTAAGCTTTTGGAGCTGTTTCTGCTGCTTTTTCCAGCGCCTTGCCGTACACACAGGTTTTCCCTGACATTTTGCCAATTCGGCAAAATTCCCTGACACCATTTTTATACCTGAAAACTAGGACATGTCAGGAATTTTCCTGATGTATGGCAAGCACACACACACACACACACACACACACACACTTATTTATTTAAACAAATTGTAAAAAAACAAACCCCAAACCATTTTAATGCAATGTATTTGAATTGCATAATACCAATCAGACACTTAATCCTCAGAGTCTTCTTTTTCATTATATTCAACTTGACTGTATTTTATATTTTAAATATCCATTCAGCAACCACATCCCTTTCTCTTGGAGAATCTAGATGCCCCTATGAACGGCAGCTTGTTTTTGAGTGAAAGCGATGTGGTTATTACTTTGTTATAAAGCGCCGTCTTGACAAGGCAGCTCTCTTTTAATATATACCATCAGCATAAAGCTGCAATTCTCTGGCTTGCAACGGAGGTGGGTTTTTATCACAACAAGCCTGCCATTCGTCTGATTGAAAAGGCTACGGAGAAATGCAAATATGATTTATTTATCCCTGTCAAGCACTCAGCTTCACTGAAAAGGGCTTGCAGGAGCTCTTTGATAGAGAGAGGAGGCCCAAGAGTTGAGGACCAAGTGTCAAAATAAAGGGCTCATTCCAAAAATTGAGTTATCCAACAATCCCTGGTTGTCCTCTTGCAGTGGTTGCTGGGGTCCATTGCGACCAAGGAGACCAGCAGTAGGTGGTGCCAGAGCCAATGACAGACAGAGCCAAGTCAGTCTAGTTTTGTCCCCATCATCTTCCCTGCGGAGTTATACGAGGACAACACTGAGATGAAGGAGGAGAGAGAAACTGGCAGTCAGGGCCACTGCCTGAGAACATTGTAAGAAGGCAGCAGGTTGGGACTGGACCAGGCCAGAATGAGGCCGGTGGGTCAGTGCCCAATTCTAACTAATGGATAAGCCTTCTCTGCAGAGGCGTAGTAAGGTCAGGTGGTACCCGGTGTGGAAGATTTTTTGTCACGCACACACACACACCCCACACACATATCAACTGCTCGGGGTAGACTTGGGAGTCACGGGCGGGCGGTGTGCCAAATGTCACCCCCCTCAGCGATGACACCCAGGGCGGTCCGGACTCCTCCCCCACTCCCCCTTCCTACTCCTCTGCTTCTCTGTTCTCTTCAACCCTAACTCTCTCACATAACCCCATCATTGAGATGCTTACCCCATTTCAAAAAAAGAGATGAATGTTATTGAGTTAGAAAAGGCACTTTTCTACAAAAGCACAGGGTGGCCTTAATGGTTCTCCTCCACCTCCACCACCTCCATTTTATCCAAATAACCTGGCAAGAAAAGCTAGGCTGAGAAACAGCAATTGGTCCCAGGTAACCCAATGAGTGAGCGTCATGGCTGAGTGGGAATTTGACATCCAGTCTCCAGGGGTGACTGGTGCTCTTTAGGAGTGATAAGACAGAAAGCTGAGAGATCAACAGGAGGTAGTGCCGGAGCTAATGGCAGGCAGAGCAAACCAATTCTACTTTTGTCCCCATTCTCTTCCTCCCTGCTGAGTTCTACAAGGATCAACACTGAAATTAAGGAGTAAGCTAATAAGCAGTGTTATCCCCTAGGCAGTCAGGTGGGGTCTGGCTGAGGGCAGACTGAAATCAGTGGGGCAGTGTCCACTTTGCCCTAATTGAGTAGCCTATCCTACTAGTCTCTAGGGTCCTAGTCCAATACTTTAACCACTCCACAGCACTGCCTCTGATAAATGTGGTGCCCTTTCACAACACCCAACATCAGCAGCCTAAGACAACACAGCTACTCCGAAGGCCACGTTACAGATTGCAAAGGAGATCCACGACAGGATTGCCTGACATGTTTATTTTCATATTAAAAGCAGCTGAGGAAGGTTTCCAAACAAAAATAGAGCCATGGCACTATGGAAGAGGGTGCTTTTCCTTGGTCTAACAATGCTTCTAAATTATCACTATCTTTGGGTGGGATTCAATCCCATGCCAGCAAATTCAGATTGTGAAATTCTAGTTGATTGTGAGTTCTTGCACAACCTGGAACCACTGTGAAACTTGTAGATGTGGGTGAATACACATACAGTGGACGCTCGGGTTGCGAACACGATCCGTGCGGGAGGCACGTTTGCAACCTGCAGCGCCGCGCCTGCGCACACGCGGGTTGCGATTCGGTGCTTCTGTGCATGCGATGAAACCTGGAAGTAACCCGTTCCGGTACTTCCGGGTTCGGCGTGGTGCACAACCTGAAAACGCACAACCTGAAGCGTCTGTAAACCCGAGGTATGACTGTACATTCATTTCTGAGAGGGATGTAAAGCTTTGTATGTCACTCAGAGTTACAATATGCTTAATCAAACGTTAATAGATCACATTCCAACAGGATCCAGGAAGTGTTAGGGATCCAGGAAGTTATTCTCAACAGCTCCCTGAGCCTGGGCCGCTTGCAATAACTGCAGTTGGTCACAGTGGGCAGTGCAGAACTAGGCTTGCTCAGTCAAGCACAAAGTAATTCAGTAAGTGTCCACTAGGATCACCACCGATACCAACTAACAGTTGCCTGTTTACTCCCTGACTACGGTATATACATTGCTCTCAGTTTACATGCAATTCTTGGGAGATCTATTTCAATTAAAACCCTCAAAGTTTTGTTTTTCTTTCTTTCCTGGCAACGGTGTTTCTGTGTATTGTTGTAGTCAACTAATTATTGGGAATAAAGAAAAGAGCAAGTGGGTCTTCTGTAGCACGTGAGAGCAACCAATCCAAATTTTAAAAGGAGGAGGAGGCAAAACAATATCCTGGTTTTGTCGCTGACAAGATCTTCTTCATAAAGAGACACAGAGGAATAAATGTTGATATAAGACTTAATTTTATGAGACTAGTTCCTTGCCAGGTGACTATATCCATGCTACTGTTGGGGTCAGTAGTGTAATGGCAAATTCAGAAGTGCAGGATCCCTTCATGATAGTCACAACCACACAATAATTATAATATTTAGGGATGCATTGCAACGATCAATGCAGATCTTCATGCATTGCCTTTCAGCTAGATCTACTATTTTCTGTGCACATACATGGGCTCCAACGTATTCTGTCAGAGTGACTTAAGTTGTGTTTCCCCTGAAGTTCCATTGTATTTAACAGAATTTGTACCCCATTCTCTTGAAACTGAAGCACCTTGTGTTTCCATTACAGTGGTACCTCTGTTTACGTACTTAATTCGTTCCGGAGGTCCGTTCTTAATCTGAAACTGTTCTTAACCTGAAGCACCACTTTAGCTAATGGGACCTCCCGCTGCCACTGCACCACCAGAGCACAATTTCTGTTCTTATCCTGAAGCAAAGTTCTTAACCTGAAGCGTTATTTCTGGGTTAGCGGAGTATGTAACCTGAAGCGTATGTAACCCGAGGTACTACTTTATTCCTAAATGTTTCCCATTGGAGCATGCAGAATAACAACTCCTCAATGTTCCTCCTGTGCACTTCTCCTCAGTGGCTAACCCACCCTCCTTTCACTCTGATTGTCTCCAATCATAACAAAGGCTGATAAAACTTCTTCTCGGTGCCTTATGATGATTGGGTGCCTCTAGCATGCTGGAGACCCTGCTGCAGAAATATTAACAGGTGCCCCTACACCACAACACCTCTTGTTGATGTGTATCACCTGTGCCTGGTGACCCTTACACAACGTGCAAAGTACAGGCTGTAGCAGAAATTCTGAAAGAGAACAACCTTGCTGTGTTTGGGGCAGCTGAAGGGCCTCATTTTTTATTTTTTATTTTTGCTATAAATCAAGTCAAGTTCTAACGGGGAAAGTCTTGTGCTGCCCGTGAAATGTAACATCCCGTCATGTTCCTGAGGGTGTGCAAACAAGCACCATGTGCTATTTCAAATGTTTTCCTCATTTTATTCTAGAGAGAGAAGTTCTTATTTTGGGTGCCTGCAGTTTCTTTTGTGGGTGCATATGCCCTAACTGTCCCTATCGACCATGGGCACTGCCTATTTTCTGGTTTCTCTCTCTGGTGAAAAAAAGTACTATCCCTAGGTCATATGCAACTAAGTACTACTCAGAGTAAATCCATTGAAATTTATATACCCAAGATACTGATGCTTATTCATTTCAGCAGGTCTACCCTGAGTAGGACTAACAAGGGCTGCAATCCTTTTGGGAGGGGGAAGGGTGGCTAGTGGTCTTGGTGTAAAGAGGATAGAATTGAGGAACCTCCTCCAATTGGCAGGCCACATCTGTACCTGCCCTACCTCCACGGACCAAATGTGAGGCACATTCACCTGACAGCACAATGGAACCAGGGAATGAGGCTCTTTGAACGCACACTCCCAGCATGCCTTCATGGAGGTTTGGTCCAAGAGCAAAACGTGGCTTCCATTGAAACCACTCCTAAAATCAAAATTTAGCTGGGGGTAGAATGATCATTCTCTTTCCATGCCATTTCCACATTAATATGCCGTTTTAAAAATCTGCATAAAAATCATATTAATTATCACTTCCTGCCTACTTAATTCCCACGGTCTCCTTAGACTCAACAATGACACCAATCCAGGAAAGACTATTGTTTGAATTACAATCACTTCAGAAGAACGTTATAGAAAAGTTTTCCCAGATTGGAGCTACTTTGAAAAACTGTATTATATATCCACTCGATAGAAGGGATGGAATGAATGCTGACCCAGTGGAATTTTTAGAAGAGGAACATACACAAGTTGCTAAACAAGAAAGGCTTCTCTGGCGTGAGAGGCGGGGAGCCCCCAGTGTGGACAGTACGATGAACTTCTGGGGTGGCATCCCAGAGGTTCAAGAAAAACAATCATGGAAAGTGCAACAAAAAGTTGAGACTGGAGGAAAGAAACTTTGTGATGAATTTATTGAAACTACCGTATATACCCGAGTATAAGCCGACCCAAATATAAACCGAGGCACCTAATTTTCCTACAAAAACCTGGGAAAGCTTATTGACTCAAGTATAAGCCGATTCACCTTTGCCGCTGTGGAGGAGGAGGAGGAACGAGCAGCCCGAAAGCAGCCCTTTGGGCTGCTCCTTCCTCTTCCTCCTTTGCCAAGTTTGCATTTATGCGAGCAGTTCAGGAATGGAACAAGCTTCCTGGGGAGAGTAAAGAACCGCTGTTCTTGTACGCTTCTTAAGGAATGGTTGACTGGGGAGAGCGGGTGGCAGCATGAGCGGAGAGAAAGGGCTTCTTTCTCACCGCCCCCACCGCTCGCCTCACTCAAGTATAAGCCGAGGGCAGCTTTTTCAGCACAAAAAATGTGCTGAAAAACTAGGCTTATACTCAAGTATATATGGTACTTATCAAGAAGACTGCTACATTCTGGAGAAGAAGAAGCTACATCTGAAGGGAAGAAAAGAAGGAAAAGAAGTAAAATTAAACATGAAGGAGATAATAGAAGAAGAAGAACCTGGACTGGTGGAATGTTGGGGGGGGGGAGACTGGGGGGGATGGGAAAGGCAAAGGAAAGGGTGGTGATGGACAGGAGAGGGGTGGGGTAAAGTATGAATTATTAGGGATTGAAAGGCAGACCACGGTACTCCGACACCAGAGGGAAAACGGATTATGAGACTGGAAGAAATATCTAGGTACTTGTTAAAATGTGATGTTTTTTATATATATATTTGAAATCGGAATCAGAAGAAATATAGGCCACAGCATAATAAAGTTAAGTGAAGAGAGGATAAAAGAGGTAGAGATGTGTAATTTGATGTTCTATTTGGAAAAAATAAGATCTTAGATTTGAGATATGTTGATAAGAATAAGATTTAAGGTTTAAGATATATTGATTATAATTGTAAGATTAAGATTAGATGTGAAAAAGTAGATTTTACAATGTTACAAAGTTACTAAAGAAGATTAGAAATGAACGCAAAAGAGAGGATGTGAGGAAGTCCCAAGTTTAGGATTATAAAGAAGATTAGGATGAGGAATTAATTGTTTTGTTTGTGTCTATTTTGTGTAGTTTGTGTAGTGTTTGTGTATTCTGTGTATTTTATTTTGAAAATCCAATAAATTCTTATTAAAAAAATAAATCATATTAATTATTTTCTCTTTAAAAAGCTGTGTACAGATTCATATTAAGGTATTTAAATATATATAATTCCAAAAGATGTGTTTAAATATATATATTTCATCTGGATGTATGCATTTTTACATGTATGTATTTTAACCTAAAACATTTAAATTGAATTTTAATAGAAGTTTTAAAATCTTAAGTTGTCACAACAACCAATAAAGAGATAAAAGGTAAAGGGACCCCTGACCATCAGGTCCAGTCGTGTCCGACTGGGGTTGCGGTGCTCATCTCGCTCTATAGGCCAAGGGAGCCGGCGCTTGTCCACAGACAGCTTCTGGGTCATGTGGCTAGCATGACTAAGCCGCTTCTGGTGAACCAGAGTAGCACATGAAAACGCCGTTTACCTTCCCGCTGGAGCGGTCCCTATTTATCTACTTGCACTTTGACGTGCTTTCAAACTGCTAGGTGGGCAGGAGCCGGGACAGAGCAACGGGAGCTCACCCCGCCGCAGGGATTCGAACTGCCAACCTTCTGATCAGCAAGCCCTAGACTCTGTGGTTTAACCCACAGCGCCACCTGGGTCCCATAAAGAAATAAAGGATACTGCTATGTCAGAGGTTTTCAACCTTTTTGAGTCCAGGGCTCCCTTGACCAACTTCATTCTTTCTACGGCACCCCTATGAGGCTCAGGAGCCCAGTTATGTCACCCCATGCCTGCCGAACTAGCAGTCTCTCACCCTTTTCAAACACCCACCCTTGTGGAGTGTTCTCCCAGCCTCCTCTCCTCTCCCCTCCCCTTGCAACAAACAAGCCTTTGGGAGGCAGAGGAGGGAGGGAAGGAAAGAGGGACAGAGGCCAGTGCTGCCCACAACACTCCTGGCCATCATTCAAGGCACCCCAGGGTGCCATGGCACACTGGTTGAAAACCACTGTGCTATGTGATTTATTGAATCAGTAATAAGATACACCAAGAGGGAAAGGAAGTGCCGTCTATTATTACAAATGGTTCCAGGGTCTACATCAAAACAATTTAAAGAATTGTTTGAAAAAGATGATAAAAAGTAACCTTAAATTGTTTGCAATTAAAATATGCATTTTTGATACATTTCATTATGCTTTTTGAGTCAGGAAACTGCACTGCAAGATTCATAGGAATGAAAATCTAAACTGATAATTTCATTCTGATCTCACATTAGACTTTGAGGTGCAGATCCAGACAGATAATATCTTCTTTAGCATTGTGCACACATTATCTCAACATCTTTCAAACGAAACAGCCACCCTGTTAGGCAGACCAATATTACTAGTGTTTCCTATATTGCATATCGGTGAAATAGACCTGAACTGACAAACGTAAATCCTGTTTTCCATCAGGCATGACTTCTGTGGTCTGTAAATAAAAGAGCCATATCGGGCTCTGATTCCACTAATATACACAAATTACCGCAAAGCAATTCCCTCACATATAATGCATTTTGCATGTCATTTTCACTCAAATACCCAAATACATGCACACCTTAATAAAGGCATTTTTGTACACATCACTTGACTGGAGAACTGCATTACAAAACTCAGAAGTGCGAATTTTGAAGGTTACTACGCTTCAGTTCACCTATCATTTCAGAAGGTACAAATTAGCCACGTTGGTCATTAAATGCAAACCGGATGGGATTTCTCCCCCTTTTCTAACATCCAACAAATGGCTCTGTTAAGGGCTGTGTGGACTTCAGGGTGTAAGTCCAGGACTCCACAGCCCAGCCATGTCTCAAACATCTGCTACAGGAGACAAATAGGAGCAGATGATGGGAGTGGCGGTGGGGGGTGGGGTGGGGTGGAGTATAACACTTGGAATCACTGTAGAGCTGGAAGGGACCCCCAAGGGTCATCTTGTTCAAACCTCTGCAATGCAGGGATCACAGCTAAGGATTCCCTAACAGGTGGCCATCCAACCTCTGCTTTAAAACCTTCAAGAAAGAAGACACCACCACCTTCTGAGTTCACCATCTTATTATTCATTCCTTGCTCCCTACCCCACAACAGTAGGTAGATTAGGCTGAAAGAGAGTGGCATACCCCCCCAAAAAAAACATTTCTCCAATGAAAATAGGGACGTCTCATTCCATAATGAAATTTTTACTATTTATACCCCACTAGCTGACCCGGCCACGTGTTGCTGTGGCTGCTTTAGTGTAATAGGAAAGGAAGATGCAGTATAAAAGAGAAATTGATGTCTTACCATAGGTCTTTGCGTTGAAGTTGAGGTTGTTTTGGTTTTCTTTTCTTGCTCGTTATTGTTTATGTGTATATAACTCATTATTAGTATTGTTGTATTTTCTGATTCCTTTTTTGAATTGTTTGCATGTCTTGGTTTGATGTTGTTGATGTGCATTGGAGGGCAGTATATTTGTTTGTATAGTATAAGGTTAGGCCGTCCGAACCCGGAAATGGTCGACGGAACGTTTGCAGCCGGCCTGACTGTGCCGTTGCTTCGCTGTGTACCTGCCGCTTCTATCAGAAGGCTATCTCGGTTTTAGCGGGCGGCTTAGCTTTCCTACCGATCCGTCCACCCTCCCAAAAGGTGGACGGGACGTTTCCGGGCAGCATGGCTATGGCGCAGGTTCTCTCTATAGCTGCTGCAGGCGGCATCTAAAAGCCACCAAGGCCAAACTCCGTCTTTGCGGGCGACGTGCCTGTTGATTGGATGGTGGCAGTGATGTGGGGGGGGAGGAGTGATGTCGGGGGGGGGAGGAGGAGGGATCGGCAACAGGTGTTGTGTACTGTGCTACCGTATTTTTCGCTCCATAGGACGCTCCGGACCATAGGGCGCACCTCATTTTTAGAGGAGGAAACAAGAGAAAAAATATTTTCTGGTTTTCCTCCTCTAAAAGCCCTGTTTTGTTTTGTTTTTTGTTTTGTTTTTGAGGATCAGCTAAAAGTTTTGCAGCTTTTCTTGCAAAGGGAAAAGCCCTGGGGTTTTGGGGTGTTTTTTTTTTTTTTTTTTTGGAGGATCAGCTAAAGGTTTTGCTGCTGTTTTTGCAAAGGCAAAAGGCCTTTTTTGAGAATCAGCTAAAAGTTTTGCAGCTTTTTTTGCAAAGGGAAAAGCCCTAGGGTTTTTTTTTTTTGTTTTTTTGAGGATCAGCTAAAGGTTTTGCAGCTTTTTTTGCAAAGGGGGAAAAGCAAAGCTCCTTTTGCAAAGGGGGAAAAGCAAAGAGGAAAAGCCCCATTTTTATGGGGTTTAACTCACATTTCTGAAAAAATCTTAAGGAAAGGGAGCCATTTCTACTGTTTCCAGACAGATAATCTAATCAGCCAGTCACATGTCCTGGGGAAACAAACAACCTCCCTCTGCAGCACATTCAACAAAGGAGGGCGTGGCTGAAAGGGAGCCGGGACTCTTATCTCTCTCCCGATCTCTTGCTGATCAGCTGCTGAGCGGGTCCTTTCAACACTCCCTTTTCTCTTTGTAAAATAAAAAGCACAATCTGCTTTTGGCCCCTGGGCAATTCAGCTCCAGGGACCACCATTCACTCCATAAGACGCACAGGTATTTCCCCTTACTTTTTAGGAGGAAAAAAGTGCGTCGTATGGAGCAAAAAATACGGTACTTAATGTCCACTGGAGGATGCTTTTATTTTCACAAATTCATGGATTAACGTGGGAAAGGTGTGATGTTTTTACAATCTAGGTACCTAAGATCCTTCCCATATGGCCAAGGCATGTTGTGTCCAAATCTGACGCCAATAAGTCAAGCGGTTATGGAGAAAGGCGAAAACAAACAAACATGCAGCTTGAAGGATTTTATATATATAGATACACATCTTACTGGGTTGCCCCAGCCACTCTGGGTAGCTTCCAACATATATAAAAACATAATACAGTGGTACCTCTGGTTGCGGACGGGATCTGTTCCAGAGCTGCGGTCAGATCCCGAGGTTTCCGCAACCGGAGGAACTGCTTCTGCGCATGCGCACAACACAGTAGAGCACTTCTGTGCATGCGCGCACGGCAAAACACTTCTGGGTTTGCCACTTTCGCAACCCGAAGTTTATGTTACCCGAGGGTAACGTCAGCCAAGGTACTACTGTATAACTTTAAACATTTTAAAAACTTCCATATACATGATTGCCTTCGGATGGCTCTGGGGTCAGATAACTCCATGCCCTCCAACATTTCTCCAATGAAAATAGGGACGTCCTAAGGAAAAGTGGGACATTCCAGGATCAAGTCAGAAACTGGGAAGGCTTCTCTAAATCAGGGACGTCCCTGGAAAATAGGAACACTTGAAGGGTCTGGAGTGGCTTCAGGACCAAGTGGGGATTTGCACCCTGGAATTGCAGACAGTAGCCCAGCTCTCCGAAACCTGTCCCAGACATTGAATCAAGTCTGTTCAGAATTCACAAACTAGGAGTCATGGGGGCTGTAGTAAGAATGTCAAACTCAACTTGACACACCCCTCCCACTTCATGGGCCTATTTTTCAGGGTGGGGAGAGGGAGAGAGAAACAAAGGCAACTCTCAGAAGCAGCTCAAGTGATGAGGACAGTGTCGTGATGGGTGATTTAAAGAGCTCATAAACAGCTGACAGTGGGCTTTGGAATCGTTGGAAAGCAATAAAGGAAAGGGGGCAGCCTGATGTTGTTTCTTGCAGAAAAACTCGCCTATGGATTTTCCTTATCTGGAATTCCTCCCTGGAGCACATTGGCAGGGTGCATTGTGGGAATTTCCCCCCTTGCCCTGCTGGTTGAGACTCAGCCCCATTCCGCGCCCCCCGCCCCCCGGCCTGTGGGCCTGCAGCCTCCACAACGCACAACGCATTCCCCCTCTTGGTTCCATCGCCCAGCCTCGGGGAGCTTGGCGAGAGTCTAGACATCCTCAGCGAGCCTCTCCCCACCCCCGCTCACTCTCCCTCCTGACATTCTCATGCCAGTGGTAATTTTAAAATTGTTTGGGATAAGCTGTGCTTCTTAGACGCGGGGAGCCAATAACACGCCTCAGTTCAGTGACCTCTGTCAGAGCATCAAAAAGACAGTACTGGCTCCTTCAGTTCAGCTGCAGGTCAGGAATCGCGACCTCTCCTGACCTTCCTTGTAGATTTAAATTGTTTTGAGAAAGGAGAGAATAATAATCATCATTTTTTGAGAGAGAGAGAGAGAGAAAGGGGGGGGGGGAGAGACCACTGCAGGCAATTTTTTGCTCCAGCTTCTCATCTTGTACACATATGTAGCAGCGACGTGTTTAAACAGATGCACCACTGGTAGCACTGAAAATGTAGATTTGGCTAAACGCTCCCCCCACCCCACCCCCTCGCCTCCACCTCTGCTTTTTCGTCTTTTCTTAATGGAATGCACATTTCTTGTTGTGTATTGCCCAAAACCTCTAAAGAAGAAGAAGAAGAAGAAGCGGCGGGGCGGGGAGATAATGCTTAGCAAAATTTGCCTTTGGCTGCATTTAACAGAAGCAAGTCCAGAAGGTTGTTTTAATATATATACAGTATTGTACTCAACGAAATGGAAAAGGCCATAGCTCCGTGACAGAGCATCTGCTTTGTGTGAAGGAGGTCCCTGAGTTCAATCCTCCAGCGTCTCTGCAAAGAGCTAGGAAAGATTCCCCCGCCTGAAAGCCTGGAGAGTCGCTGCTAGTCAGTGTGGACAATACTGAGCTACGTATATGGCCTGACTCAGTATAAGGCAGCTTTCTTTCTGCTTCCAATCCTTAACTTTCAAACCTCAGCAGGGTTGTAGCGTTTTCTAAGGCACAATACGGGACAGGTTGTGTGGGTGGGAACTGCGGGGCACATACACTCTTATGACCCCAAATCCTCCCCCCACCCCCCGTTTGTGGAGGGGGTTTCCCCGCATTTGGCCTCCCACTTCCCTCACCACCCTGGCACCTCTCTTTGCCTCGACTCATAGACAGTCAGGGGGCCAATGGTAGATGGTTGGCTCCCATGGGCAACCTGAGCTGCAGCTCCAGCCTCTCACCCATGCTGGAATTGGAAGAGACTGGAGGGAGGAGGAGAGGTCAGGTTGGGGCCTAGTACTGGTGGACTTGCGCCATGCTAGACTGGAGGCGGTGCTTGAGGAGGGAGGGTGGGGCGAGGAAGAGAAGCTTGGACCTCCCCCCCCCCATTGTTGTGCATGCCAAGCTCCCCATCATCTGCACCAACAGTGACACAGCCACTTTGGGAGCCAACCAAGCTCAAATATGGGGAAAATGCATCCCGTTTGAAGTCCAAACAGGGCAGGGGACACTTTTGTCCAAAAACGGGGTGATCCCATTTTTCCAGGGGTGGGTGGCAACCCTAAACCCTAGGTGTGGCCTTTCCTCCCAGTCTCTCTGCTCTGATAGCTCAAGGAATGCATACTCAGGATTGCAGTTCCCAGCTAGCATGTTTCAAGTTGCAGCCTAAGTTTCAGCCCACCATCAGCAAATTAAGTTGTTCCGCGTGTGGAGTCTTATGTAGGCAAAGCGGCAGCACCCACACCAAAGAGGAAGGTATCAAAAGGTTCAGGGAATCCTCAGGGCTCCACGAAAAAGAACCTTAAGGAGGCAGAAGGGGTAAGTGAGCAACTGAGTCCGTGAGGCAAACTGAGGCAGCCACCTCAGGCTGCAGAATCCAAGAGGTGCCTTCATGGGTGCTCTTGCCACAGAAGCTGCGGCGCCAGCTTCTGGGTTCCAGTGAACTATCACAAGAGTCCTGTAAAATCTTATGGGACTCTTGTGAAATCTCACTGAAACCTGGAAGCTACAGGCATGTTACCCCGATAAGCCAGGGGGCAGGCAGTGTGTGTGCTTTTGCCTCAGGCAGTGAAATGGAACAGGCCACCCCTGCCAGTGACTACTGAGCATGCTCAGTGAGCATGGAATGCTGTTTGACTATTGTGGTGAAATAACTGAAAAGTGGAGGTGGAATATGGAATGGAGCTTAATGGCACACTGCTGAGTCTGAATAACAGAAACCCTAGTTTTGAATTATATGTGTTTCATTGATCAATTAATTAGAAAATTGCAGATAGGACCAAAGCCTTAGCCCAGGGGTCAGCAAACTTTTTCAGCAGGGGGCCGGTCTACTGTCCCTCAGACCTTGTGGGGGGCCGGACTATAGTTTGGGGGGGGAAATGAACGAATTCCTATGCCCCACAAATAACCCAGAGATGCATTTTAAATAAAAGGACACATTCTACTCATGTTGTTGTTGTTGTTGTTGTTGTTGTTGTTGTTGTATATACAGTCATACCTCGGATTACGAACACTGTGGGTTGCGCATTTTCGGGTTGCAGACCATGCCAAACCCAGAAGTACCGGAATGGATTGCTTCCAGGTTTCGGAGCTCACACATGCGCAGAAGCACAAAATGACGTCACACGCATGCACAGAAGTGCCAACTCGTGTCGTGCATGCACAGATGCGCCACTTCAGGCTGCGAACGCTGCAGGTTGCGAACGTGCCTCCCGCATGGATCACGTTTGCAACCAGAGGTATGACTGTACTGTATTGGACTGAATATAAGCCGCATTTCCCCCAAAAAATTCTGACCGTGAAATGTTAAAACGTGGCTTATATCCACAACCTTACAATGTGCTGCCAGGAGTGTGGGGCAAACAGTGCCAGGAGCGTGGTGAAGCAGCACCCGCCCCGCTCGTAGTCTCCCGTCCTTTCCCCCAAGGCTGGGAAGGGAGAGAGAGCGTGGAAGTGGAAAGGCCGCCAAACAATGCAATGCAGCTCCACCCCCCACCCCCCAGTATGCAGCCAGGAGTAGTGAGGAAGGGAGCGGCTTATATCTGAGTATTTTTTCTTTTTTTCTTCTTCTCCCTCCTCCAATTTTAAAGGTGCATCTTAACCTGAGGTACCACTTTAGCTAATGGGGCCTCCCGCTGCCGCCGCGTGATTTCTGTTCTCGTCCTGAAGCAAAGTTCTTAACCTGAAGCATTATTTCTGGGTTAGCGGAGTCTGTAACCTGAAGCGTATGTAACCTGAGGTACCACCTGTAAGTGCTTTTAGTTTTCAGCAAAGTACCAATTCTGTGATTGTGTTTGGCTGGAGCAAGCAATGAACAATCATTGCTCACTTGCATTTCAAAGTGTATATAGTACATGCAGTAACAACCAATAAACCAAAATATACTGGTTCTTTATTTGTAGTTTGAGGGGGAGGGTCTCTTATGAGGCATGGAGCGGGGTGGGGGGGGAGAGTATTACCCACGACTACCTACATCCTTGCTGAGCTTAAGTTTATAATGTTTGCTTAACTTGATTTTCCACATGCCGTACCTGGAAAGAATGATCAGCATCTGTGTGAGATGTGACTGGTATGTTTTCAAAAGGAGTCAGGGAGGGCATTAAACCAGTTTATGGAGCAAAGCATTCAGAACCCAGAGTTGAGAGAGAAGGTTGAAGTGGGGAGGGGTGAAGAGTAGAAGTCTACATCCTGAATGAGTCATGCCCATTTCACTTAGCTGTGTGAAATCCACACCATACTTTTAAAGCTCATTCAACTCACATACACGGCTTCCCCCAAAGAATCCTGGGAACTGTAATTTATTCCTCACAGTGCTACAATTCCCAACAGCCTTAACAATCTACAGTACCCATGATTAATCTACATTTGGACACTGGGCACTATTTTAAATCAATACGATTGACCGGAACGTATCTTTGGCATGACTTCACTCAGCGTTGTGTTAAAGGTCCAAAAAGTGTATCTCTGGAGGTATCATCACCCAGATTTACGTGACTTTGCCAATTTTGGTGTGAGAGTTCCAAACCTGCACCGATTTGGATACTCAGAAGATACTGTCATTGAGCAGAAGGGTTGTCAAGATGGGGGAGATGGTCTTTGTCTATGTTTGGACACCAGATACCATGTCGACTCACGATGACAGACCAAATAAACCCTAATCAAATATTAGCTCACAAACCGATTCAGGGTTGCATCAGGTGTTACATGGATCAGGTGGGAACCCTGGGTTGGTGTATGCATGCACAGTCCTAAAACTCACAAATTCCAGTACACATATAAAAACTGCAATATGTTTTCATTTCTTCGAATTCCTGGGCAGCATCAGGCACTTCCCGCTAGGTAAAAATAATCCAAATATGCTGTGTCAACCACACAGCAGGGGCACAGTCATCCCTGATTTGGGACTTGTTTAAGATTGTAATCCTCAACTCACTTACCCGGGAGTAAGTCTCATTGAATTCAACAGGTATGTCACCTGAAATCTTTCCCTCATCAAGTCTCACAGCCATAAATTTAAAAGATTTCTACTGCTGTGGAGGAGTCCTGGAGCACTGCATTCGCCAGCCTTCCTCAACCTGATGCCCTCCCAGATATTTTGGACTACAATGTTTGTCATCCTGACAATGGAGCCATGCTCCCTGGGGCTGATGGGAGTTGTAGTTTGAAACAATCTGCAAGACACGAGATTAGAAAAGACCAGGCATAGGCAAAATCAGCTCTCCAGGTGTTTTGGGACTACAACTCCCATCATCCCTAGCTAGAGGACCAGTGGGCAGGGATGATGGGAGCTGTAGTCCCAAAATAGCTGGAGGGCCGAGTTTGCCTGTGCCTGGAAAAGACATTCAAAAAGAGAAATGCATTCTTCCCCCCACCTTACGAAGAAAGCAGAGAACAAAGTATTTGCCACACTGTCATTAAAATTTGCTAAGGGAGATAGATAAAATTGCTTTGGGAGCTGAATTCAGCCCGGGGGTTGTGGACTCATCCATCTCTGCCCTGAGCAAAGCAGAGCCACCAAAGGATCTGATAGCCAGCAGCCATTTGAAACAATGACCTTATTTTATCCCAAAACATTCTTTGGAATAGACCATCGGTGACCAGCTCTTTGATGTGTCAACGTGTGTTCACCAGGGTGTGCAAACACCAGGAAACTGATCCAAGTGAAGGCATTCCTACCCCACCCCACCCCCGGCCACCGCCACCACCACAAGGCTGCATAAAACAAAATGGGGGGGGGAGCTTTGGTTCTCGCAAAATGCCTCAGAGCTGCAAATTATTAAAGATTACCTGAAATTACTGTTATCCAAGCAGCCAATTATAAGGGAGAGAGAAAGAAGTACTAGGCTGAACTTCCCAGTGTTTCTTCATTAAGAGCCGATTTCATTCCTACAGATGAGATGTTGCTGTTCCTAAATGGGGTGGGGGGGTGGAATAATAGAGTTATGGAGATTAAAGTAATCACTGAGCTCATAAAGAGGAGCCTCACTGATGGACTGGAGGAGAGAGAAGGAGAGAAAGGTTCTTTGTGTGGAATGATAATGCTTTCATCAGAGCGGCGGTGTGTGTGTGTGGTTGTGTTCTAAAATGCTTAATCAAAATGGTATTCCAGCTCTAAGGGAAGAAGGGGTCTCTCCGTACATAATTTTTAAATTATTATTTTATTTAGGGACTACATCCTTGCTCGCACCACTCACCAACCCTGCTGCCATTTCCCTCTGCAAAACCCCTAGAGTTCTCATTCCCCTCCTCATGCAAGTCCTGAGCTCCCTTTTCACCTTCCCAGTCCCATTTCTGAAGCCAGTTCTGTTCTGCAGCCCTGCTTTGCACACCTGTTTTCACCTTCAGCCCATGTCCATGCCTCCCCTCCTTTTGTGCAGCCCCCTCTGTGCACACAACCACCCCCATGGTAGCCTCCAGCATCCCATTCGTCCCACACATTGCAACCACTGAGCTATTATTATTATTATTATTATTATTATTATTATTATTCCCCCCACCCATCTGGCTGGATTCCCCAGCCACTCTGGGCAGCTTACAGCATATAAAAAAACATAATAAAACATCAAACATTAAAAACTTTCTGATACAGGGCTGCCATCAGATGTCTTCTAAAAGTCAGATAGTTGTTTGTTTCCTTGCCATCTGATGGGAGGGCGAGCACCACTACTGAGAAGGCTTTCTGCCTGGTTTCCTGTAACTTCACTTCTCACAGTAAAGGAACCAGCAGAAGACCCTCAGAGGAGGACCTTCCACCCAGTTATAAAGCCAATGTGCCCTCCTTCATGCCCCTGGTTTATTTTTATAAATACAGGAAGCATCTCTAAGAGGTGCAGGGAAAAATGCAACACAGAAAAGGAAAAATTGGCTAAAACTATGAAATCAGACTTCAGTTAAAATGTCTGCTGGAATAAAAGAAGGTAGACTATCCAGTAGAAGTTGGATGTTGAACAAGGAGGGAGCCTGTCTGATCTCAGCTGGAAGGAAGGAAGTTCTATCAAACTGGGACCACAGTTCTGAATGCACATCTCCTGGTGAATTGGAGGCAGCAATGCTTCCAAATAGCGCTGGAAACCACCGGAGGGGGAAATGCTCTGGTGCTCATGTTCTGCTCCCAGGTTTCCCACAGGCATCTGGTTGGCTAATCAAAGGGTTGACATATTCCAAACAGTGAAAATCCAGACACAATTTTTTTAGCTCTCTTTTTTTTGTCAAAAACTATTTTTATAGACAAAAATGACACAGCCAACATGGGCTGCCATGCGGATTTTCCCAGACATTTTGCCAAATTCCACGCAGACACTGCTGCCGTCCAGAGAAATTCCGGACATATGGCAACTCCTACCAACTGCAAGAACAGGATGCTGGACTAGATGGACCATTGGCCTGATCCAGCAGGCTATTCTTATGTTCTTAGGGTCATGCATCTGAGCCATTGGGAACCATGAACAGTGATTCCCTCAGTGACTGGCCAGAGATTTTTGGGAATAGGCTGTCCTTGAGGTATCCTGGACCTAAGCTGTTAAGGGTTTTGTAAAATGATACAAGAATCTGGCCCAGTAGGATATGAGCAGCCCGTGCAAGCTTTTGAGCACTGGAGTTGTGCTGCCAATAATCAACAGTCTAGACGTTTTGAAACAGCTGGAGTCCCTGGATCAGGGCCAAGGTTAGCCCCACACAGAGCTGCTTATGATTTAGAATAACAGAATCATGGAATTTTAAGAGTTCAGAGGGCCTTGGAAGCCATCTAGTTGGACCGGGAGAGTTTGGCCATAGTAGTTTATGCACTCGTTACTACAAGATTGGATTACTGCAGTGTGCTCCAGGTAGGACATCCCTTGTGCTTGTTCCAGAAGCTGCAGTTAGTGCAGAATGCTCCAGCATGACTGCTGACAGGAGTGAGATCTTGTCAGCATAGAATAACTCTTCTCAGACACCTGCGCTGATAGCCAATTTGCTACTGGGCCAGGTTCATGGTGTTACTGTTAGTATATATAGCCCTTAACATTTTGGCTCGCCTTACCCTACATATGCCCACTTGACGTGCCACTGTTACAGGTGCCATATAATTCTCATTCTCTGCACTTGTAAGGAATCTATCTCTTTGTGTGGCAGGACCCACATGGGAATTCCCTGCCTATTGATGTCAGGCAGGCACCTTCACTGCACTCTTTTCAGTGCCTGCTAAAAATATTTTTGTATATAGGCAAGCCCAAGTAGAAGCTGTCATGTGCTTTAATCTAGCTTACACTTATTGTTGATTTTAATTTTTTTAATATCTTAAATACTTGTTTTGATTTTTCTTTTTTTACTGATAATTTAATTCTTTTCTGAACTACTCTGAGGTTTTATTACAATCAAGTAGTGCATAAACATGGGGAAATAAATAAATAGTTCCAGCACTCTGCTCAATGCCCATTGGTTGCCAGGACGGAGGGTTAGCGAGAGAGTGCATAAACCAGGGGTCAGCAAACTTTTTCAGCAGGGGTGTCCCCTGGCATAAACTAACCACACAAAGATAAAATATGCATTGTTTGCTCTGCCTCTCTCCCCCAGCCATCACTGCCACATGGGTCCCAGAAGGTTGCCTAGTCCGAAAAAGCCCCACTGCTGATGCGAATGTTTCGGATTCGACACATAGAATCACAGAATTGTAGAGTTGGAAGGGAACCCTTAGCATCATCTAGTCCAACCCTCTGCAGTGCAACAATATGCAGCTGTCCCATACGAGGATTGAACCTGCAAACTTTGGTGTTATCGGCCCAACGCTCTAACCAACTTAGCTATCCAGTTCTGGTACAGCATTTCCTCGCATTAATTACCTGCCTTGTTTCTGTTGGTTACCCCCAATATCTCTCTTCTCTTTCATTCCTTCTCTTCTCTGGCATGCCCAGCCCTGACCTGGGGCCACACACTAAAGTGCAGGCAGGGGCCCCTGAACCCAATGCTGAGGATCCTTTCTATGGATCCTCCAGAGTCTAGGCCAATACCTGATGAAGAACCCCTGGAACTGTCAGAGGAGGTGGTGGGGGCTGCCCCCCGAAAGTGTTGACACCCAAAGCAGTGGCACAGCATGCATCTAGGGACCCAGCATCATCAGTCTACTTGCGAGTAAGCAATCATTGATGCTCCTTCACTGCCAGCAGCTGTGGTTCGGGTGTGGTGTGTGGTTTAGGAAGGCAAAAAGTATGTGAGTTTGTGGGGTAAGACTGCAAGGGTTTAAAATCTAATGGAGACTCCATAGTTGAATTAGGCAGTGTCCTATTACCAGCTAAGTACAGTGAGTTCTTATGGGATGCAGGTGGTGCTGTGGGTTAAACCACAGAGCCTAGGGCTTGCCAATCTGAAGGTCGGCGGTTCGATCCCGCGATGGGGTTTGCTCCCGTTGCTCGGTGTTCCCAGCTCCTGCCCACCTAGCAGTTTCGAAAGCACGTCAAAGTGCAAGTAGATAAATAGGTACCGCTCTGGCGGGAAGGTAAATGGCGTTTCTGTGCGTGCTCTGGTTCTCCAGAAGCGGCTTTGTCATGCTGGCCACATGACCCAGAAGCTGTGCGCTGGCTCCCTCGGCAATAAAGCGAGATGAGCACCGCAACCCAGAGTTGGCCACGACTGGACCTAATGGTCAGGGGGTCCCTTTACCTTTACCTTACACTGGGTTCTTAGTGTAACAAAGGAAGCTGCTCTGTGCCAGAGGCCACGTGGATGGGCCCTATACCTCACCTGGCTGTCATGTGAGAAAGAGAAAAGCAAAGTAGAATGTTGTGAACTGGGCTAGTGCAAGCCATGCTTAATTTCTGCTGGAATTCAAGGTGGTTACTATGGGAGAAGCAAGACCTTCTGGGGTGTTAATACTATGAGCCCCTCCACCATAGGCTCAAGTTGTATGGTATATGTGTGTAAATAAACAATATAGCCTAAAGACACCACAGTCTCCACTGTCCCATACTCCAGGGAAATTACCCTGGTCAGTACCTGGAATCCCTGGTATTTACTGCTCAAAGATTGGGGTGGCATGCAGCAGTATTTAAGGCCTCCCTCCTGAGCCTTCCCGTGGCTGGAGATAAGTCATGCCTTTGGTTCTAGTGGTTGATGCTACACTTCCAGCTGACTTGAGTTGCCTGAATCTTGCCTGAATTCCCTGCCTGAACCTTGGAACGTTGACTCACTTTGTCAATGATCCTCTGCGGTTGATCTGAGTTTACCTGGACTGGGGCAGCAACTGCAATTGTAAACTCTTGCCTTATAAATGAATTGCCAGCCAGCACAATCCCACTCATTCCTACACAGAAGTGGGACTTACTCTTTAGAAAGCACACTATGGATGGCAGCCTTAATTACAAGTTATACCAAACCACATTAAGAGGTAGAAGATACTGCAATCTATCCAGTGGCATCAAGATCATCAACAAACTCTAACTGGGAGGTCCACCACCCCCTCGCCCCCATTCCTCTATTTACTTCATGAACTTGCTGGTGCCCTGTCCGTTGTTGATGCATCTAACATCGCATGGTATTTAAGTCCATAATTTTTAAATATTTTACAACTAGTGTTATTTTTTATCACCAGTGTTGTTCTTGCTAAGCCAGGTGTGCACCTGCTCAGAATCCATGCCAGGTAATGTCAGGTCAGGTCTAGTCCAGCATCCTTCATGCAGCACATAGTTAAACTGTGGAACTCTCTCCCACAGGAGGCAGTGGTGGCCACCAAATTGGGTCACTTTCAAAGAGGATTGGACAAATTCATGGGGGAAGACAGCCTTGTCTTCCCCCATGAATTGTCCAATCCTCTTTTAAAGTGACCCAGTTCGGTTCTGCCTCCACAGCAGAAGGCGGCAATTCTTTTGAATCCCAGTTACTGGAACCTGCAAGAATCATAGAATTGTAGAGCTCCGAGGATCATCTAGTCCAACCCCCTGCAATGCAGGAAAACGAGGGTGTTCTTGTTCTGGGATCCTGTTTGCAGGATTTCCACAGGCATCTGGTTGGCCACTGTGAGCACCAGTTGCTGGACTAGATGGGCCATTGGCCTGATCCAGCAGGCTCTTCTGATGTTCTTATCCTGGCTTGTATTCAGTGCTGTCCTACTCAAAAGCAGACTCACTGAAATTAATAGCTATGACTAATGCCAGTCATAGCTATTAATGTGCCTGTTCCGAGTATAATTTAGTTGAATACAACCTCCTGTTTCACTCGGTCCGTTGGTATAAGAGCACAAACTGAGATCAATGTCAATAGCCTTCAATAATAAACAAAATAGTCAAGAGTTGGGTTTACCTCCCATAATACATAGCTGTCAATTTTCCCCTTTCTTGTGAGGAATCCTATTCAGAATAAGGGAATATGTAGTGATGGCCACCGACCTGAATGGCTTTAGAAGGGGGTTATACAGATTCATTCTACTAGCCACAGGGATGACTGTGTTCTACCTCCACTGTCAAAGCCATAATGTCTCAGAATAAGAATTGCTAAAAATTATAAGTGAGGAGAGCAGCTCTGTTGCACTCAGGCCTTGCTTGTGGGATTCTCAAAGGCATCTGGTTGGCGCCTGGGAGCACAGGAAGCTGGACTAGTTGAGCTGTTTCCATGCTCCATTAAGGCTCTTCTGATGTTCTTCAGCATCCCTAGTCAAAAAGAACTTAGCAACATGGAAGGGACATAGAAGGGACATAGCATCTGATATGCACACAGAAGGTCCCAGGTTCAATCCTCAGCATCTCCAAGCAGGGCTGAGAGAGACTCCCTGCCTTAATCCCGACTCCCATTCAGTGCAGGCAATACTGAGCTACATGGGCCAAAGGTCCAACACAGTGTAAGGCAGTTTCAAATATTCAGACTGTTGCAACTTACATTAACATACTTACCTACCTACCTGCCTAATTATATTTATATGCCACCATCCCGCAGTTCAAACCATGCTCAATGGGGCTTACAACATGAAAAAATACATAACTACAACATAACAGGGGACGTGGGTGGCGCTGTGGGTTAAATCACAGAGCCTAGGGCTTGCCGATCAGAAGGTTAGCGGTTCGAATCCCCGCGACGGGGTGAGCTCCCATTGCTCAGTCCCAGCTCCTGCCAACATAGCAGCAAGAAAGCACGTCAAAGTGCAAGTAGATAAATAGGTACCGCTCCGGCGGGAAGGTAAATGGCATTTCCGTGCGCTGCTCTGGTTCGCCAGAAGCGGCTTAGTCATGCTGGCCACATGACCTGGAAGCTGTACGCCGGCTCCCTCGGCCAGTAAAGCAAGATGAGTGCTGCAACCCCAGAGTCATCCGCGACTGGACCTAATGGTCAGGGGTCCCTTTAAAAAAACACCTTAAAACCTTACAGCATAACAAAAGTAATTATAAACAAAAACAAAACATTAAAAAATAACACAACCAACCCATGCTAGAGAAATGCAGCTTGAGAGTCCCAGTCAACAGAGGGGAAAAAAGAAAAGAAATTTGTTGTTCAATTTAACATTACGTAATTGATTAATTTTTGAGTCTTGGGTTTTTTCCTTCCTTGCTTCCCATGAGTGATGGAGATAGCAGAAGAAGATAGATCTGGATATCCTTGAGTTTCTATGGTAACACATCCTCTTGCAAACAGGGAACAGCATCCTGTTCTCACAGAGGCTGGCCTATGGAAAACCAACAAGCCAAGACCCAAGAAAAGAGCACCTTCACCTCCTAATTTCCAGAAAACTAGTACAGGTACTCAGAAGCATCAATGCCTCTCACCAATACATGTAAAAAACCCTTAAATATCAGAAACACTTGAAGAAAAGAATGAAAACCATTAATTTAGGGGGGTTTTCCCTTTATTTTCCCCTGCTGTGAGAGAGAAAATACGTGGTAGGTTAGACATTCATCAACAAATGAATTCACCAAAATAGTTGAAGAAGAAATGAAAATGAAGAAACCAGAAATAAACTGTACGGGGGTACACCTGCCAGTCAGTGTAGAAACTACTGAGCCAGATGTGTCCCAGTGGATAGGCAGTGGCAGAGCATCTGCCCAGGTTCCAGGTTCAATCCTCAGAATCTGAAGTAGGCTTGGGAGAAAACGTCTGCCTGAAGAGCTGCTGCATGTCAGTGTAGGACAATACTGAGCTAGATGGTCTTATTCAGTATAAACACTGGTTCCCTACATCCCTATGCTGTTTGCCCCCAACGGCTCAGATACATGGCTCGTAACTACTAGAAGCCCATGCATTCACTGTTGTGGGCCCCAAGCCTGTGGAACTCTCTGCCACACTGAGATTAGACAAGCACTCCTTCCTGAACTTCAGGTGCACGACAAAGGCATTTTAAAGTACTGATTGTTTTATGATGCCTTTTTGTTGTTTAGATTCTCCGTGGGATTTATTTTATGTACAGCGCTTAGAAATGCTAATGATTCAGTTTATATAAATGCCAGAAAGAAAGAGGCAAGGGCATCCCAACAGCAGAGAAACTATCAGGAAATATCATGCCTTGTTTTGGGCAGTCTGCAGTTACCTCAGACACCATCTCCTGATCCCATGAAAAGCCTTGTAACCGAGGCGTGGCCCATTATCCCTGTGAAGGAGCTTTATCCAACTAAGTGGCAAACCTGTCTAATTGGAAGATTTGCCTTTCAGATTTATGTAGAGAGAGCTGCCTGGTCTAACCGGAAAAGTAGCTGGCTGGGGCGCTTAACAGCAGACCCAAGCGTTGCCTCCAACAGGACTCCCCGTCTCTTGCTTTACAATACGCCCATCAGCTGTGGAGAGCCAGGCGCCACAGGGTGCGGTCCAAGTGCACCAGGTAACAAGGGTTGTTGTTGGGGTTTATTTGGTTTTTTAAAAACCTCTTTGTCAGCCATCTTTAGCATTTGCATAGAGAGGAGGTGCAAGATCAAAGTGCCAACTCCAGCATTCAACAGAGGAGGGGAGGAAGAGAAACACCCAAGTGGCGCTTGTTGTACCCACTGTCATGGTTGCCAGTTCACACACTTGGAGGACAATCAAGTCATCTTTCCAAGGGGGATGACTAACTTTGTGAATGTTATCATAGGAGTCAATCCAGTGTGTGGTGGGGAGGGGCATATCCAGGGGAAGACTCCTGACTGGGACCCTGGAGAGGCCACTGCCAGTCAATGCAAACCAAAGGAGTGTTCACACATCACATTTAACAAGTGTGCAATCTGTGCACACAGCTAGCTGAGATATACGCATTGCAGGAGGTTGTACTAGATGACCTTTGGTGTTCCCTCCCAACTCTACAACACTGTGATTCTACATACCGGTAGTTATTGGCACACTACGTTCAGTGGAAGTATACAATATGAAACACAGCCGTGGGAGCAGTGCAAATTGACTAAGTGTGCACGCTTTTTCACAACACATGTATATGTGCAGAGACAGATGGACTAGATGGACCATTGATCTGCTCCTGCAGTCTGCTATTGTGCCCCATAAGTGTGGCAAAACTCACCCCACCATCCTTGACATTAGACAGACACACACACACCCCTCCTGGAAATGAGCAGTGTTGCACTCACAGAAAAAGATGTGGTGTAAGGTTGAAGAAGCAATACTTCTCCAGATCCTGTGAACTCCAACTCCGTCAAGCCCGGACACCATGGCTAATGGGAAGGCAGACTAAGGCCCGGGGGCCAGATCTGGCCAGTTGCCTTCTAAATCTGGCCGCGGACGGTCCAGGAATCAGCTGTTGTACATGAGTTCGCATGGTGTCTTTTATCTAAATGCATCTCTGGGTTATTGTGGAGCACCGGAATTCATTCATTTTTTATTTTTTCAAAATAGTCCAGCCCACCCCACAAGGTCTAAGGGACAGTGGACCAGCAGCCCCTGCTGAAACATTTTGCTGACCCCCTGCCATAGGAGTCTAGTTAAACAACATCTGCAGGGCCACAGGTTTCTCAATGCCAGCTGATACGTTGCAATCATGACCCATCCCAAACCTTTGAGAATGGGTAGGCAGTCAGATTTCCATTAATTTTTTTACAATGGGATCTAATTAGTCAGAGAGTGGGGAGAAGTCTACTACATGCACCCTCCTGTTCCTTGAACATTTCCCAGAGCTCACAAGCACAGCCATAAAAACAATGAAGTGACATTTCCCCATGGCAAACATCCCGGATGACACCATGATAGCAAGCAGAAGAACAATTTACGAGTCTGAAATACAAATTGAATAGATTAAGTCACCGTGTAAGCACATTGTAAGATGCTATCTCAGGTCTGTAAATAGAAACCAGCCCTCAATCGCCAAACCAGATTCCCTGCTTTTGGCACCGTGCTGTAATAAACATTGTTTTTGCATAAATGTTGTCAGTGACACTAACTTACTATGGAGAGAGTTGAGTGAGCAGAAATGGATGAACTCAATTTGTATTTAGGGAGTGTTTTCAGGAGAGCATGAGACTTAATCTCAGGGTCGTGGGTTCGAGCCTCCACAGATTCTGCATTGCAGCGGGTTGGACTAGATTACCCCGCGTTCCCTTCAAACTACAATTTACACACACACACAACACACACGTTGTGTGTGTTTGTGTGAAGGATCAATTGAACACCCTGGTTCCACTATTGCCAACTTATTCACCAGCCCTTGCTGCTGTGCCTTGAACCATGACGACTTGACTGAAATATGGTGATAAATGCTAGCTGCTCATTGCTGCAGGGCATTCCACTGTTGCAAGGCATAATTACAGGAGCTGGCTGAAAATTGGCAACCCTAGGTACGGGATTCATTTATACTTTTGTGCATTGGCTTCTTGTCTGTTTGCTACCACTGTCAAAGAAAGCTAGTGAATCCTTAAACATTCTTTAAAAGAAATAAAATGCACCTCCTAGAGCATGAGTTTGGCCAAAACTGCGGGAGGCAGTGGAGGATAGGGGTGCCTGGCGTACTCTGGTCCATAGGGTCACGAAGAGTCGGACACGACTGAACAACTGAACAACAACAACAGAGCATGAGTGAGGAACCTGTAGTCATTCAGATGATGCAGGAGTGCAACTCCCATTAGCCCTCACCACTGGGATTGCTGACTGGGGCCAGGAGTGGCCCAAGGTATTTTGGCACCTGAGGTGAACCACAAAAGGGTGTCCCCACCCCCTCCCCTGTGCAATGATGAAGAGGGGAGTGTAGCTCTATATCAGGAACAAGCAGGGCTTTTTTTCAGCCAGAACTCATTAGAGCTCAGTTCCAGCACAATTCAGGTGGGCGCCATTGTCATTATAAGAGAACAAGGGAGGCATTCATGGTGAGTTCCAGCAACCTCTTTCTCTAGAAAAATAGCACTGGGAACATGGGTGGGGAATAATGATTGACGCTGGGAACAGGGGACATGAGGAAACCAGTAGCACCACTGAGAAGCCATTGTGGAGGCAGCATTGGGGTGGGCTGCCAAAGGGGCAGCAGATCTGGCCTCCAAGGAGTTTGAACTGCAGTCATTGTTGCCACTAGGACAGCAGCGGTAGGCAATTGATTCCTTGGAGGCAAGTTCTGGCACCCCTGTGTATCCTGCTGCCTGAGGCAGTCACCTCACTTTGCCGGGTGGGGACGGCCCTGGCTAGGGTTGATGGGAGTCGGAGTCTGACAACTGGAGGGCTACCAGGATTTCCTTTACGCAGCTCACATCCTTGCAGAAAATTACAACACAGAGAAATCTTTGCATGTGCTGTTTGCTCCTCTGTGCACACGTATGGGAAGATATGGCTAGCTGAATGTACTCAGAAGCGACATCCCTCCGTATTATTCATATTCACAAGTCTATGCCCTGGCATAGGGAACAGATACTGGATCTGAGATCCGTGGTGTCAGGTTCGCCCATCTGTAATACTCTACTGTCTTTTGGGTGCCTGTTGAAGACCTTCCTTGTCCAACAAGGCTTTCAAGGGCAGGCTTTTACCCCAGCCCATATCTGAGTTATATCTGTAATTGTTTTACATATGAAAATGTTTTTAATTGTTTGTATCTACAGAATTGTTTTCTATACAGAATCACTTTTTAAATTGTTTTTGCATAGGGATAAAAATTATTGTGTGGTTTTTTTTTTTTAAAAAAATTGTGTACTGTATTCCCTTCAATACGCTATAGGGTGTTGTAAGGGGGAAGAGGTTCTGTAAATGGATTCAAATAAATAAATAAATAAAAACAACTCGGGTCAAGATATTGCAAGCTGGGCACATTCAAAATCTTTCCCCTATCTTCAGTAGGGCGCCTGGTCTATTTTAATAGCTGTGCAGCAGGCAGAAAATTCAAGAGGTGATGCTTTTCTCAGCATGAAGATGCGATTGCAAAGGGATCTCTACTTAGTCCCATTTAAGTATTCAAAGCAACTCACACAGATTTTGTAATATTTACAAATCACCTATAAGACTGATATTATTTCTCATAATCCTGACAAAGGGACTGAGGTTAGTGGTGGCCCCTCTGTAACCACTCAGAATGTTTGTGGCTGATGTAAGATTTTAGTTTCACATTATTTGCCACTATGTTTGCTCTTTTTCCCCTTGAAGTTTCTCCCAATGAATTTCTGTCTGTCACAGAGGTATTAAAGGCACAGTAAGAAATGCTATCACAAGGCTACTGTAGAATATAGGATTATATCCACTGCTTATATGCATGCTCATCTATAATATTAATGACCAGGGACTAGGGCCACATTCACACCATACATTTAAAGTGCTACAGATACCACTTTAAAGGCAGACATTGACCTCCCCCCAAAAAATTCTGGGAGCTTGTAGTTTGTAAGGGTACTGGGAGTTGTTAGGAGGTCCCTGTCCCCCCTCACAGAGCTACAGTTCTCAAATTCCCTGTGAGGGTGGATTGACTGCTTAACAAATTAGGAATATAGCTGTGTAAGGGGAACAGGATTTCCTAACAACTCTCAGCACCCCTTACAACACTACAGCTCCCAGAATTCTTTGGGGAACTCATGTCTGCTTAAAAGTGGTATTGGTGCTTTAAAATATGGGTGAATGTGGCCTAACTTGGTTCATTCACCTCAGAAGTTCGACTCCCAATAATAAATTGTTGGATGGCCAAACCACAGGGGATTTTGAAAGGGCACAAACCATTTTCAAATTCAGTGAAAACAGCCCCTTCTAAAAACCTAGCCTTTACGAAATAAAAGTGTAAATGCACGCTATATTTAAAAGACTCGCTTCTGCTTCCAAAGAAAGGAGTCTGGAATTAGGTGAGGCAGGAAGGGAGAGCGGAAACAAGAGTCTGGGCAACGTTGGTAAAGGCCGAGACCATCCCGATTGAGTTACTGACAGAATTACAGCTGACACTAAGAACTGTTTGAGATGATTTGAGGAGGGTGTGGGGGTGGCAATGGTAGACAATGTTTTGTATTATTTAGTGGGATAAAGGTGACATTTCGGGGAATGTGGAAGACTAAGGAAGGCAGAGCCTCCTTGTCTGCCCCCTCATGATCCAAACATCAGTTGCTCTTGTACTCAAAGCCAGCAGGGATCCGGAGGGGAAAGACAAGCCGCTGTAATCAGTTTAGCTTCCAGACAAGCCGGCCCCCAGGTTTCTGTTATGCACTTTCCACCACTCGCCAGAGACCCTCTTGATTTATCCAGGAGATGACCACTACCTTCTTCTCTCCCTTCTCTCACCACTCTCTACGAAACCTCCCAAATAAGATTAAGGAGGGCTTCCTTTTCAATGAACCACAACTTTGAAACTACACACAAGTCCTCATCAAAATGTGCCAACCCTGCTTTCTGTAAGCAAAATCCACGTGATGCAGAACAGGGTGAGGAACCTCCAGCCCAGGAGCCAAATTGAGCCCCCCAGACCTCCATGCATCACCCTTTGAACTCTGCCTAGGCCACATCTCCACTCCCAGACCACATGTGCATTTGTTAGGCTTGCCATACATAAGGAAAATTCCTGACATGTCCTGGCTTTTGGGTGCAAAAATGGTGTCATGGGGAAACTCGGTGGTAAAATCACTATCTTTGGGTTAGGTTTCCCTTAGAAAAGCTCAACAACTTTGCAGGTGTCAGGAATTTTCCTTTATGAAACATGACAGCCCTAGCATTTGTTGCTCTACCCACTAGTGACATGCAGTCCCAGAAGGTTTCCCAGAGGAGGATGCAGCCCATGAGCTGAAAAACTTTCCCCAGCCCTGATCTGGAAGGTGTTCTCCATGGGTTACTCAAAGTAGGAATGGGGAGTGAATTCTAGTCCATTTGCATTTAATGATTAATCTATCAAATTTGCACTTCCCAAAGAAATAGGAGAAGCAAAATTATTTTGCAGTGCAGTGTTCCAGCCAACCAGTGTTTATGAAAAATGTGTATGCTAGGGTAAAGTGTGCATAAAAATGAATATACCTATTCATTGAAAATAGCATACAAAAATGCACTCTATTAAGGGGGAAATTTGCTTGCAAAAATACACATATTAGTCTAAACATCATACAGAAATGTGTTTATTAGAAATTTGCACTGAAATGCTGGCTAATCTTATAGAGATTTTTTAAAAAAATCACAATTTTGTGGCAGAAATGTGGAGAACTGAACAAGAATAAACAAGAAACTGAGAGAACCAAAACTGACAGATCCTTCCATGCCTAATCCAGGGGGTAGGGCCTGATCTAACAGGTTTTGAATTATGTGAAAGGAGATCTCAACATTTGGAAGACCTCCCTGGTGGTCCAAACAGTGGAGCAGACAGCTCCATGTGATAATGGACTCTTTTCCTTTCCAGGTTTTTAAGATCTATGGACACCTAGGAGGGACGCCGCAGCAGCAGATCCCTGAATTGGCATGGGGTCAGACTGGATGATCTTGAGATACCCACCAAAGCTTTGATTCTATTAAACTTCCCCCACAAAAATAGCATATCCTCCAACATTTGAACAATGAAAAAAAAACAGCCCCTGTTTTGATCATGAGAACTCACACTCTGAATTTCATTATTAAAACATTGCTGAAAGGTACTAATGTTGCATTCATTTGTTTCTTGCCGTAGCACCGTGCTCTGCTGTGGGGACAAGCAAGACAATACATGAGATGCATGATCAGATTTCACAGGTCTTTTTTTAAAAGGGGAAGGGCTGGAGAAACAGGCATGGGAAAGATTTGTGGTAGCTTCCTTCCTTGGACTGTACATAGGCTGTGGGGACTGATTATGTATATATTATTTAAAGACAATGGGGTGGAGTGTGGGAGAAGAAACCCTTCTTGTACACCATGGTGTGTATGAAGGAGATACTTTTCATTAGGACCATGGTGCCGGAGGGAAGAATTTTTTTAATACCCCTTTTTGCATGTATCCTGATGAATATAAGAACACACAAAGTGCCTTGCTGGATTGGGTCAATGCCCTGACCCATCTAGTCCAGCATCCTGTTCTCACCGTGACTACCCAGACTTCCCGCCCCCAAGCATATTTTAAACAAAATAAATAAGGGGGAAAACCCATGATTGTGCATTTCAACGATTGTTTAGTTTGCCGCGGAGTTAAAAACCAAGGGTGTGGCCCTTTATAGGCTTATCTTCCGTGAATTTGTACAATACTCTTTTAAAACCAACCAAGTTGATGTCTTTAGCTGTTTCATAGGGGAGGCAGGCAGCCCAGAAGTGACTTTGATGGCTTTGGTGTGTGGAACAGCAGGCTGTTATGTGCACAAGGCAATTCATTGCATACACATCTTGTATATGCATCTGTGCACAAGACATTGTGCATCTAGGGACCCTCAGGAGTTTCTCCTCTCTCATAAACACTGCAACTCATGGTCATCTAAAGAAGCTGAGTGTTGGAAGAATCAGGACAGATAAAAGAAACTTTTTCACCCAGCACATGGTAAATCTGTGCAACTTTCTCTTGCAGCACGCAGTGATAACCACCAACTTGGATGGCTTTGAAATAGGGTTGGACAAAGGCATGGAGGAAGACAAAGCTACAGTATCAATAGCTACTAGCCATAATGGCTATGCTCTGCCTCCATAAGTCAGAGGCAGCAGTGTATCACAGGAGCATGCTGGTCAGTAATCACACAGTTTAAAGTTGGAGTTAACTCTTTTTTACTGAAACATGATCCCCACAGATTTGGTTGAGTGTCAGCCCTAATGAACAGAGCAGTTCATTCCCAATGGTCTTACTCCATGAAAATCAGTTTCCAGGGCTGTTTATTAAATGGGCAAAATCAATTTACGCATTACAGACAGCACAGATAATTGCTAATGGAGAATTGACTAAAACCTGTGAGATACAGAAGAGGACAAGGGAAGGTGTCCATTGTTCCCATTACTTTTCATTCTGGCCTTGGAAGTTTGCTTAGAGATACAGTGGTAGCTCTGGTTGCAAACAGGATCCGTTCTGGATCCCCATTCGCAACCTGAAGGTCCGCAACCTGAAGTGCCACATCTGCGAATGTGCGTGACGCAATTCGGTGCTTCTGCACATGCGCGTGATGTCTTTCTTGCGCGCATGTGCGAATTGCCAAACCCGGAAGTAACCCGTTCCGGTACTTCGGAGTTCGGCGCGTTCGTATTCCGTGACGAACGTAACCTGAAGCAATCATAACCAGAGGTACGACTGTATTAGACAAAATGAATTATAAGAATGAAGATAAAAAAAAATGAATATCACAACAAAGATCAGAAGGTTTTGGAGAAAACAGGGTTTCACAATAGAAATTAAATACTTGGGTATTACTATGATAAATATGAACGCTCGTTATTTCAAAATAATTATGTTATGAAAGGGGCTGAAACTTAAAAAGATATGTACAGATGAGAGACATTAAAATTGTCACTATGAGGTAGAATTTCAGTGATAAAGATGAATGTTTTTCCCAGAATGATGGTTTTATTTCAAACATTACCTATTTTGACGAATGACTTACCATTTAAACAATGGCAAAAAGATTTATCTAAGTTTCTATGGCAAGGGGGAAAACCACAAGTCAAAATGAAAATATTTCAAGATACGAAGGAAAGGGAAGCACTGGGTTTACCTGATCTGAAATAGTACTTTGCGGACTGTTGTTTAGTGTTGGTGAAGGAATGGGTGACTCTGAGAACTAGAAGATCATGATTTAAGATTTGGATGGCAAGGATATTTGTGGTATGTATGGTAAGATCAATGTATGGTAAAGCAATGACAACCTAGACAGCATCTTAAAAAGCAAGACATCACCTTGCCGACAAAGGTCCGTATAGTTAAACCTATGGTTTTCCCAGTAGTAATGTACAGACGTGAGAGCTGGACCATAAAGAAGGCTGATCGCCGAAGAATTGATGCTTTTGAATTATGGTGCTGGAGGAGACTCTTGAGAGTCCCATGGACTGCAAGAAGATCAAACCTATCCATTCTCAAGGAAATCGGCCCTGAGTGCTCACTAGAAGGTCAGATCCTGAAGTTGAGGCTCCAGTACTTTGGCCACCTCATGAGAAGGGAAGACCCCTGGAAAGTCCCTGATGTTGGGAAAGATGGAGGGCACAAGGAGAAGGGGACGACAGAGGATGAGATGGTTGGACAGTGTTCTTGAAGCTACTAACATGAGTTTGGCCAAACTGCGAGAGGCAGTGAAGGATAGGCGTGCCTGGCGTGCTCTGGTCCATGGGGTCACGAAGAGTCGGACACGACCTGAACGACTGACAACAACAACAACAAATGGTAAGATCAAAGCTAATGGGACGCGGGTGGCGCTGTGGGTTAAACCACTGAACCTTGGGCTTGCCGATCAGAAGGTCGGTGGTTCGAATCCTGTTGCTCGGTCCCAGCTCCCGCCCACCTAGCAGTTCGAAAGCACGTCAAAGTGCAAGTAGATAAATAGGTACTGCTCCAGTGCAAAGGTAAACTGCATTTCTGTGCTGCTCTGGTTCGCCAGAAGCGGCTTGTCATGCTGGCCACATGACCGGAAGCTGTACACTGGCTCCCTCAGCCAATAAATCAAGATGAACGCCGCAACCCCAGAGTCGGACACGACTGGACCTAATGGTCAGGGGTCCCTTTACCTTTAAGATCAAAGCTAATGTAGATTTCAAAACCATTTTGTTAGATATACCATATTGAGAATTAGGAATAGATATAAATCTAGGTTATATGCAAAGATACCTTATGGATTTCAACATAAGAAGCATTTCATAGAAAGAGCCAACAGGCACTCCACTATTAGAATGGAGTCAGGGAGACTGTAAAAATTAAAACAAAGGAACAAGGGAAGGTTATATTCTTCAATTGTTTTTTCCCACTTACAACTAACAGAGAGATTTAAGTTGGAGAAAAAGACATTTGGTATAGAACAAAAAAGACAGATTTTGAAATTAAGTTGTGTACAGATAATGAACATGTTATTGAGAAAATTTCAACAAACAAGGTTAAATGGGCAAAAATGGGTATGATAAACAGATGGAACAGTGGGAACATATGTTGACTAAAGGGTTAAAATACACATTTTACAGTGGTACCTTGGGTTAAGAACTTAATCGTTCTGTAGGTCCGTTCTTAACCTGAAACTGTTCTTAACCTGAAGCACCACTTTAGCTAATGGGGCCCCCCACTGCCGCTGCGCCGCCAGACAACACGATTTCTGTTCTTATCCTGAAGAAAAAGTTCTTAACCTGAAGCATTATTTCTGGGTTAGCGGACTTGGAGTATGTAACCTGAAGCGTATGTAACTTGAAGCGTATGTAACCTGGGGTTCCACTGTATTACAAAATGATGTATCATTGGGACTTAGCTCCTGATAAGTTATTTAGAATGTATAAAAATGTTCCAAATACTTGCTGGAAGTGTCAAGAACATGAAGGGACATTTTATCATGCTTGGTGGATGTGTAAAAAAAGCTAAACAATAATGGAAACACTTACACTGATACAGGAGATTTTAAGGTCAATTTCAACTAAAGCCGGAACTCTTCCTGTTGGGACTTATTGATATACAATTAGAAAAAGACTATGGAACTTTATTTCAAAATATATGCAGAAAGATGGAAAGATTATTACCTACAGTGGAGGAATGGTTGTTAAAATTACTGGACTTAGCTGAGATGGCGGAAATTGATGTGGTTAATCAAAGAAAATCATTGTCAACATTTACTAAAGATTGCAAACTTCTTGTAGACTTGTGCATGAAAAAGAAATGAACTTAAGATATGTGGGTTTGAGGATTGAAGATAATGCTGGTTTATAGAAGGAGGATTTATTGGGTGTTATCTTGGAGTGAATGTGTTGAATAATTCTCTATATAGCTGACAGATGAATAATTGGAAGTTCTCTTTCTTTTTCTTTCTTTTATCTTCTCTCTCTTTTTGCTCTGTGTTTTTATTTAGATTAGCTTTGTAGTCTTCATAAAAATATATCCAATATTAATCATTGCATTTCCCCCCTAAAATTCAATAACATTTATTCAGAAAAAAATAAACAAGAAGTTGCCAAGAAAGACCCTGTCTCCTCACAGCCATCTAAATCCCCTTCTCTCTAGTGCTTCTTCCAAGCAATTAGAGACTACGCCTGCATGCAGACAACTTCTCCTCTGTCCTTTTCATGCCTCTTCTGGTTCTGGGAGACAAGGGGGGAGGGGAGCTTGTCACAGCAGGAGAGGGAAACACCTTTGACTCTTCACCAGCCTGACTCATTTCTGCCTCTTGGACTTCCTCCTCCCGCTCTCCTGCTTCATTCTGGCTCTGATTCTGGACTTCTCTCTGCCACACATTCTCCCAGCTTACTAAGCCCTGTTACCTATGCAGCCTCTGACATCTCCCCTTCCTAGTCTTCTCCCTCTGGACCATTCATCATTGTCCCACTACTGTTCCCTGAGCTCTGAGCCTTCCTCCCTTGTGGTTCCCTGGCTTGCTCCTCCCACCATTCCTCTGCATCAAACCACTCTATTGACACAGCACTTCTGAATCCCAGTTGATGGAAACAACAAAATGAGAAGAGAGGGCTTTGTGCTCAGTTCTTGCTTGCAGGTTTCCCACAAAAGGCATCTGGTTGGCCACTGGGAGCAGGATGCTGGACTAGATGGGGCCATTGCTTGATGAAGCAGGGCTGTTCTTATGAATCACAGTCCTGAGGGGGAGAAATGCTAGCAACTCAAGTTAGAAACATTTTTCAAAAGTCCTAAGTGGTGAAAAAGGGAATGAAACAGACAGCGATTTAGCAGCAGCAGCAGCAGCAGCAGCAGCTACCAAATAAATAGGTGGTCTACAAAGGGACAGCTGCAATGTATAGGGCAGCAAGATATTCCCTGGCCCTTTCTTTGAGAGTCCAAAGGGTTGAGGTTTGCAGTCAGCAGTCTGTAATTTTATAAAGAAGCTTGTTCAAAGTACTTTGGTTATTTTCCTTCACCTTCTTATTTTGATGGGGTTGTGGTCCCCAAAGCACACCCCATTTTGTCCTGTAATTGATTTTCATTAGAGCTCTCCTTTTACTGTCAGCACCTAATTATCAACCCATAATTGACCCCACCTTGCTATAAAAGCTAATGGCAAGCTCTGATTCCACCTCACAGCTCTTTCGAGCTTTGGCTTGTCCAGTCACCAGCTGTTCTCAGTGGCAGATCCCAAAGAGGCAGCCTGACTCATGAGACACATTGGCAAGGTTTCCAAGGATGAGTTGCTGTTGGAAAAACAACAGCAGGGGCAGGGAGAGAGATTATGGTCTAGATTTAGCAAAATGACGGTTTTACAGAGGCGAGACCTCCTCTTGTCCAAGACATCCCCTCCCACAAAGAAATGCATAAGGGACACTTCCCTGCTTTAGAGAGATACAAGTGTCTTTGGGACAGAGGTCCAATGACAGGAGAAGCTAACCAGACTTTGCCCCTCTGTGCTACTCAATCCCCATGTTTGTTTTTCCTGGGGCCGCCACTGCTGGTGGAAAGGAAGGGGAGCAAAAGGGAAGGAGCAAATGAAATAGTTGAAGGGAAGGGAAGGGAAGGGAAGGGAAGGGAAGGGGGGAAGAGCAAAAAGAAACGGGGTGGAAGGAAAAGGAAGAGGGGAATGGAGGGTAAAGAAAAGGGGAAGGAAAGAAGGGGTAGCAAAGAAAGACAGAAAATGTAAGTGAGGAAGGAAGGAAGGAAGGAAGGAAGGAAGGAAGGAAGGAAGGAAAGAAAGAAAGAAATTCTTTATACATATGGAACTGTTTGCAGCACAATTGTGAGCACATCTTACTCATCCAGAGAAGCGATGTTGAGCAAAGCCAGCGGAGAGACACGCTCCACCTAAGTACCGCTGTCAATATTAAATTTATCACAGGAGACCCTTGAAATGGCTCCATTCCAGGGATGAGGTGAATTAGCTTTGCTTGGGAAAGCAGCTATTTTCCTAATAAATCTATCAGGTGCAGGTAGTAAAATGTTCTTAGCCGTGTCCGATGTGTCTCCTGCCTGTAATTAGCTATTAAAACATTACCAGCCTTGTGCTGTGTTAGCGGGTGAGGTTTATTGCATTGCGGATAGGGATGCAGGAGGAACAATTCCCTCCATGCCCTTCCTGGAAATGCTTCTCGACAAGCAAACTGCTACTTTGGGCCATTTCCAGCAGCAGGGGCAGGGGGTTGTGCCTCCTTATAAAATGGGACTCAGCTCGGTATCTTTTAACATGGAAGCATGCAAGGATTTCTGACAAACTGGCCCTCAGTTAAACAGACTGGAAGCAGTTGGGGGGGTGTGATCCCATAGAACAGGGCTGGGGAACCTTTTTCAGTCCAAGAGCAAGATGCCCTTCTGGGTAACATTCTGCAGGCCAGAGGTAAAACTGGGCAGAGCAACAAATGTGAGTTTTACCTTTTGTACAGTAGGCTAGTTTCTACTAAACACTTGCACCCCTCTCTATCCTCCTTCCAGACCAGCATGATCACATCTGAGGGATGCATTCCAGCCAGGCAACAACACTTGAAGCGGGTGCAAAGCTGGACCTGTAAGGGGACCTGGCTTGGGTGTGGCTGGTGAGAGGCATGGGGAGTGTGAAGTGCTGAATATAGGGCCTTGGAGGGCTGAATTGCCCCACCCCAGGCCTGAGGTTTCCCACTTCTGCCGCAGAATGAGCTGGACCAGAAGCACCTGGGCACGCATCTCCCTCTGCCCATACCCTGTTAAGCCTCAGGAGGAAAGTAGGGCCCGTTCTTTCTCACCAAGGCCACCTTTGCACCATACATTTAAAATGTTATGACACCACTTTAAACAGAATTCTGGGTGCTCTACTTTGTTAAGGCTGCAGAGAGTTGTTAGAAGACCTCATTTCAATCTGGCCTTGTGCCAAGTCATGCTGTTGCTCCATCTCTGGCTGCAGCTCTCCAAGAGGGAAAGAGAGGCCATCCCCAACCCTCCCACTCCCCCAAGGTCCTGTAACTTGGAATGCTACAGACTGGACCTGGAACCTTCCCGGTGATGCTCTCCTTCTGAGCTGTGTGGCCTTTCCTAGCCAGAAGGCAAGGGCGCTACTGAGGGCTGCCCAAAGCCCTTTCCCAGTGGTGGAGTGGAAGGCAGGGACACCAATAGTAGGTGGTGCCAGAGTCAATGGCAGGCAGAGCTGACTCATTGTAGTTTTGTCCCCATCCTCTGTCGGAATACACTTCGGGGATCCGTTAAGATCCGCGGTTATTTGTTTATTAATGCTATGTTGTTGTTGTTCAGTCGTTCAGTCGTGTCTGACTCTTCGTGACCCCATGGACCAGAGTACGCCAGGCACGCCTATCCTTCACTGCCTCTCGCAGTTTGGCCAAACTCATGTTAGTAGCTTCGAGAACACTGTCCAACCATCTCATCCTCTGTCATCCCCTTCTCCTTGTGCCCTCCATCTTTCCCAACATCAGGGTCTTTTCTAGGGAGTCTTCTCTTCTCATGAGGTGGCCAAAGTACTGGAGCCTCAACTTCAGGATCTGTCCTTCTAGTGAGTACTCAGGGCTGATTTCTTTGAGAATGGATAGGTTTGGTCTTCTTGCAGTCCACGGGATGCTATATTTAATGCTATATTTAGGTACTATTAATGCTATATTTAGGTACTATTAGGTACTATTAATGCTATATTTAGGTACTATTTTTAATATCCTTCCGTTCTAAAGTGAAAGTAAAAGTAAATTCAGTGAGCGCTTTGCCACTGAAGATCACTCCGCCCAAAAAGCATAGTTCCAGAGGTTTTTGAAGTTGTCAATGGACGTTTATTCTGCTTCCCGCCTTTTTGGGGGGCAGCAACAGCGATCTCATTGGTAAATTTATCAATCGTGGTGTCACTCTTGGTAATCAATAAAAGGCTGAGGCTCCCTGCTTAGGCATTCTTAGTTCTTTTATCTTTAGTTGGGTTAAGTTGAGTTTAAGGGAGCGGGTTGGACGGGCTGGATGGGTTGGAAGCGCGTGCAGGTGGTAGTTAGGGTCTAGATCGCGGAAGACTTGGCGGTGAAGGTTAGATAGCCCTTAGACCTAGCTTAGGTTTAGATTGAGGAAGATTTGGCGGTTTAGTTTTATTTAGTTTAGTATTGCGGAAGATTTGGCGGTGCAGGGACTGAGAGTTTAGGGAACCTTAGCATAGGGCTAGGAACAGCAAAGTGTAAAGAGCCTATGCGGGTCAGCCAAAGCCATAAAAGATATATCGGTGTCTGTCTTTATTGGGGAAAAGGTTTTTATTTAATTTTGAAAAACGTCAGGGGTTTCACCTTAGTGCTTTAACTTTGCCCTTAGTTTAATTGCTTTTACGTTGGTAACGGTATAGGAGGTCGCAAGTAACTTCAAGTTAGTTCGAGGCATTCATTCATTTTCAAGGCATCCATTCATTTTCGAGGCATCCATTCATTTCCGAGGCATCATCATTTCCGACTTACTCACGCAACTTCAGGTTATGAGGCTTGGCCGGCGCCTGTGCCAATACGCACGTGGAACGCTGGCCGCATTTCCCCAGCAACTGGTATCCCGTGTGTGGGTGGCCTAGACTCACACACGGGAAGCTCCAGCACCGAATCCCCGCAACCCTCCTCCCCGCTGAGTTGCCATATGTCCAGATTTTCCTGGATATTTCACCTGGACACTGCTGCCAACAGCAGTATTCCTGATATGTCCGGGAAATTCTGGAAGTATGGCAACCCTACGGCCTATTGGCACCACTTCCCCAGCTACATCAGGAATGTTTTCTGTGACCTGGGAGGGTCCAAGGTTGCTGAATTTTGTCAAGCAAACATTGGTGGCTGCATTTGGAGGTTCCATGAGGACTCCAAAGAATTGGCTTGGGCCACAACTGTGCCTGGCATATAAAGCACTCTTAGACCACTTTAATCATTCATGACTTCCCCATCAAGGACTGCTGGGAACTGTAGTTTGTTAAGGATGCTGACAGTTGTTAAGAGACACCCTATTCCCCTCATGGAACTACCATTCCCAGGATGGTTTAGCAATCAATCCTTCCCAGGAGACTCTGTAGCTCTGTGAGGGAATAAAGGTAAAGGGACCCCTGACCATTAGGTCCAGTCGTGGACAACTCTGGGGTTGCGGTGCTCATCTTGTTTTATTGGCAGAGAGAGCCGGCGTATAGCTTCCGGGTCATGTGGCCTGCATGACTAAGCCGCTTCTGGCGAACCAGAGCAGCACACGGAAACGCCGTTTACCCTCCCGCCAGAGGGGTACCTATTTATCTACTTGCACTTTGATGTGCTTTTAAACTGCTAGGTTGGCAGTGAGGGAATAGGGGCCTCCTAAAGATTCTCAGCACCCTGAATGAACTATAGTTCAAGGAATTCTTTGGGGGAAAGCTATGGCTGTTTAAAGAGGCATCATAGTGCTTTAAATGTGTGGCCTTACTTCTTTATTTTACAGTCCTAGTTTCTGCCTCACTTTGCCAACAGCGACTCAAATCCTTTTTTGCTTTGATTTCTTCCTACACTTTCCTCTCCTCCCCTCCTTCCTCCTCTCCTCTCTGTTCACAGGCAAGAACCGTATGGACGGACAGCAGGAAAGGATCCCTGCTACCGCCCGGGAGCCGTAGGAGACCTTTCTTCATGTCTTCTGTTTGCCAGTATTTTGACATTGTTAAGTTAAAACAAGCTCGCTCCGCACTTGAGGGCAGGCCTGAAACATTCTCCTTTGATCTGGAGGTCACCGCAGCCATTCTGCCAGCCTCCTAACCCTGCTGGGCTGCCCTGTGGTTTTTACTTTCAAACTGTACAGCGAGAGCTGGGGGGAGCCCAGGCAGAATCCGTCCAGACAAGGAAACCCAAGAGCAGCAAGGAGCGGCCTTAATTGCCACCGCCAAGGATTCGAGTGTGGGAAACACCTCTTAGAGCAAGGGGCGGGGAAGCCTTTTCAACCCGAGGTCCACATTCCTTTCGGAACAACCTTCTGGAGAATGCATGTTAGCAGTGGGTGGGACCAGAAGAAAAGTGGGTGGAGCAACAGATGTGAATTTGACCTTTTTTTTTCACAGTAGGCAAAGCTCTCTCTATTCCCCATCTATGAAAGGAACGAGCATAATCAGCATTTAAAGTCACATTTCAGCCAATCGAGGAGGGTGCAAAGTAGGGCTTAGTAATCAGGGGTCAGCAAACTTTTTCAGCAGGCGGCCGGTCCACTGTCCCTCAGACCTTGTGGGGGGCCGGACTATATTGGGGGGGGGGGATGAACAAATTCCTATGCCCCACAAATAACCCAGAGATGCATTTTAAATAAAAGCACACATTCTACTCACTGATTCCCAGACCGTCCGCAGGCCAGATTTAGAAGGCAATTGTGCCGGATCCGGCCCCCGAGCCTTAGTTTGCCTACCCATGGCTCAGAGAGAGGGCTTATGGCCTGGGCAGAGTCCAGAGGGCGAGATAGAAAGGTATTGTGGGTCACATTTAGGGTTCCCCATTCTCCAGCACTTTTGTGCATTCTGGTACCTCTCTAGGTGGCTGTGGGCGGCACGGCACTCTGTGTTGCGTGATGGAGGCTGCAGGTGGCATGGAGATTGTTGCAGAGCGGCAGCAACACTGCAGTGTGGCGGCAACACTCAACAACTTTGCGTGGGTGCCCTGGTTTTAACTTGCCTTGGGACCTTTGGGTGAAGTAACAGGTAGGAAGGAGGGGGGGGGAGAGGAAAATTTCCACAAGGACTTGTTTAAAAAAAAAAGTCACAAACTGATGTAGAAATTTGGAGAACTGAAGTTAAGTTTGGAAAAATGAGCAAGGGAAACTGAATTTGACAGGTTCATCCATCCTTAGTGCAGAATGTTTCCTCTCTCATGCAGAAGTACCATCAAAGGCTCTGGCAAAGAGTAGAATCTGACTATAAATGAGCCACAACCCCCAGCAAAGTTCCTGTTGTTCCCAAACTCTCCTCCGCCAGGTCGTGGAGCAGCTCTTTGGTAAAACGAGATGGGCCTGCCTTCCCCCCGTGTTTATTTATCTAAAATTATTTAACTTGGTCACCCTACCGAGATCAATCTGCCATTGACAGAGGCAACCTACCCCTGCTGACTCCCTCACTCTCCCTTTGAGGGACTCAGCCAAGTCTGGCCCGCTTTTGTGTGAAAGAGCACTACCTAACACACACACACACACACACACACACACACACACACACACCATCACCTCATCCACCAAGTGCCTTCCAAATGCAACCTTACAAATTCAGTGCATATGTTGGAAGCTGGTGCCATCTGATCCAGATTAGAGCCAGGCCCACGCTGGGATCCTCTTGCCGGCTCTTGGTTCTAGCTGTGGTTGGCCACTAATGCACTTACACAGATTTCCTAATGAGAAGGCATCTCACATTTTGATATATTATTATGTCTGAACTTCATTTTTTCTATACCTCTTTGAAAGAATCAGTGGTGGGGAGAGGGGCATTTCCCAATCCGCAAAAGCTGGAGCACCAAGCAAGTCTCGAAAGGTATAAGCCAACTTTCTGTGCACAAATAGCCTTTGAAAAGGTAGCCCTTTCTCACCCCAGTTTAAAGGGAAGGGTTTGATTTCAAGCATGGCTCTTCCCTAGAACCCATGTCCAGTATCACACCCTGTGGACCGATTCACATATTACGTTGTTCAGCCATACAGTGGGCCCTCCGGATACGAACTTAATTCGTCCCGGGGGTCTGTACTTACCCCAAAAAGTCTGTATCCAGAGGCGCTGCTTCTGCACATGTGCGCGGCAAGATAGAGCGCTTCTGCGCATTCATGCACAGCGAAACCCGGAAGTATACATTTCTGGGTTTGCTGTGTTCGTAACTCAAAATTACGTTACCCAAAGGTGACATAACACGAGGTACCACTGTACTTGAAGTTGTGTGCACTCCTACACATGTCATATGCAATGAACACATTGTTGCTCTCTTGGTATTTGCCTCTGACCCTGTCCACCATTGATAATGCCACTGGAATATGTCACAAGCAGCAATAGACCCTGAATTGCAGCCTCTCACAGGGCAGAGCTGAACATGAGATCCAATCAAAGTAGGTACTCCTGCAACACCCAGAGGGCACAGAACGTGTGGAGCCAGTAGCCACAATGATAAACATTCAGAGTAGATGTTGCCATGTGTTTTTAGGAATGTTTCCCTGTTTCTAGGAAAAACCAGGCACGAATAATCTGTTCTGTGCTTGTTTATTTCTTGAAGCCATTCTAGGCCATTGACTCCCATCCTGAAGACACACATTGGAGAAAAATAACAGTACAATCTAGTACACGACTACTCAGAAATCAATCCCAGTGAATGTGACAGCCTAGCTGTGATCCCATGTCCCCATCTTCCTCCTCCTCCCCACTGCTGAGTTCTGCAAGGGGCAATACTGAGACTAAGGAGAAGGAAGCTGACTGGCAGCCCCCCCCCCTTGTGCTGTTTATAGGTAAGAAGGCTAATCAGCTTGGAGAAGGGATGGATGAACCTGTCAATTTCAGGTTCTCATTTTTCCAATATTTTGCATATTTCCACATCAGTTTGTGATATTTTCAAAGTCCTAATGAAAATACACCAGCATTTAAGAGCAAATTTCTTCTAATATATTTACATATGTATGTGATTTTGCATAACATACTGTATATTCTGGCGTATAAGACTACTTTTTAATCCAGGAAAATCTTCTCAAAAGTCGGGGGTCGTCTTATACGGTGGATGGAGAATCTGCGGTCGAGTATATCTCAAACTCTATATTTTAACTGGAGATGTTGGGGGTCGTCTTATACGCCCAATTGTCTTATACGCCGGAAAATATGGCAAACATTTTTGCAAAGCAACTTTGCCTGATATAACACAACTTTCAATACCATTTTCACTGTGTGCCTTTTTATACACACTTCACCCTTGTATATGCAGTTTTCCAGTACCCATTGTTTTGTTGGAGAACTGCACTGCAAAATTCAGACAAGTGAAATTTTTGAAGGATGCTTATGTTTCGGTTAGCGTAACCGGAAGGGTGGGTGGCAACATGAGAACGGGCCCCAGGGAGGCTCGCATGGGGCCTTCATTACATATCTTTAGGTGCCAAGCAAAAACATTTCTCTGTGGCCAGGCCCTTGTCTGATTATAGATTAACATTCTATGGCCTTTAAAATGTGTTTGTGGGCTGGTGGACATTGGGTTGTATCTGTTTTATTATGTATTTTTGTTCTCATTTTGTATTTTTTACGTTGTGAACTGCCCTGTGATCTTCAGATGAAGGGTGGTATAGAATTTTAATAAATAATAATAACAACAGGTTTAATTTAAAGCACATTCAAGGCACCTTTAAAACACATGACTTTCACTAAAGTATCATGGGAACTGTAGTTTCCCCCATCATGGAGCTAGGATTCCCAGCACCACTAACAACAGCAGTTCCTATGATTCTTTGGTGAGTGGGGGGGGGGGAGCCAGGTCCTTTAAATGTGCCTCACATGTGCTTTAAATGTATTGTGCAGATCAGGACTAAGACTTCCAACATAAATACCTAGCTTTTCACTGTTGTCTTATGGTTCAGTTAATGTACAGAAACTGCAGATTCTAGGTTTGGGTTCTCTTTTTATCTTTTCTTTTAAATGTTCACTGTTGTTTTATTCTTTTGGCACCTGCTGAAGGGCTGCAATTTTATTGATAACCATTTCCTAGCAGATCTGAAGAAGTGTGCATGCACTTGTTGCACATGAAAGCTTATACCAATAACAAACTTAGTTGGTGCTACTGGACACACACACACACACACACGCACACACACACACATATATATCATTTCCTAGCAATTAGCCCCATCAAACTTAGCAGAGTTTACTTCTTAGCAGACACATAGCTTATACACTTCATAGGATTGCTTTGTCAATAAGTAAGTAAAAGAAGTAAGAAATAAAAAGTACTAAATCTCAAACCAGCTTGGAAGTTAAATACAAATGTTGTCCACACATGGGAAGCAAGAGAATGTCTCTGAGCCCACACAAAGCGCCTTTCTCTCCCTGCTACCGATTTCACCATGAGGAAGCCTCTGGTACACTCAGGCTCAGCCCTTCTCTTTACACCAATTAAAAAGGCCCCTTCAGATGAAAGAAGCCAAGGAAGTTACGGTTGCTCTGAGCAGGTGGCTGCCCTCCAGCTCCAGGCACACCTGGATAAGACTCAATTCCTAAATCCCAAAAGGTTCCCCGGGCCCAGTTCCAAAATTCAGACACAGGGGCCCCTCCCACTGCGGAGGGGTGGGGAGCACCAGAGACTGCAAATAAGCATGTGTGACAGTTCATATGATATATCAGGAGGTGACATTGTGGGGTTGGCCGCTGACCAGCACTAGTCAAAAGGCACTGGCTAGCTGCCGTCCAAAGGCAGTCCCTAGTACCTCTGCCTTCTTCTAAGACCCACCAATATGAATATACTGTATGTGAGAATGTCAACAAATGAAGCTTTGCTATTCCTTTAAAAGTAATTCTGGGCAACACCAGCTAATTGCCTTTAAATACTTAACCAGCGGTGCATAGTTGTTATGGAAGCCCATTGTAATGTAGGAATGTAATGTAAGAATAGGTTGCTGGATCAGACCAATGGTCCGTCTAGTCCAGCATCCAGTTCTCACAGTGGCCAACCAGAAGCCTGTGGGAAACCCTCAAGGAAGACCCAAGCACAAGAGCACTCTCTCCACTTGTGATTCCCAACAACTGACATTCAGTTGCTGACACAGGCAGTAGTCATTCCAAGTTAGTGGCCATTACGACATCCAACAGTGTATGGAGAACGTAGCCACCATGGCTAGTAACCAAAAGAAAGGAAATTATCGTTCCCTCTGTTCCTGATGTTCAGGTGGTGAGTGACGTTGTGTTGGTAGCCAAAACAGTGCTGTGCACACACAAGGAGGAGGAAGAGTCAGCAACCTGTTGGGAGGATCCCCCAAAACAGCCCAGTAGGGACTGCGTGCTCAGCAGCCATAGGCAGAATGCCTGTTGGTGGGGCGGGGGTAAGAAAATTGGGATGGGATTAGTAAGAATGCAATAAAATATCCCTAAAAACACAGAAGGGTAGCTAATCTCCAGGCTAAGCATACCCAGTTTTGAGTTACTTCCATGCTATCCTGCACATGGTTCCTCTGGCAGCTGTTTCTCTTAAGCATCATTTACTATATTTTTTTAGGCTGGGTGAAAGGGGCATTCTTCCACCCCGAGAGCTGCATTCCCTTCTGAGCAGTTTTGGGGGAGCCCACATGCCAGTGGTGGGTGGGGCAGGAGCAAAAGTGGACGGGGCCATGAATATACTTTTTTTCTTGTCCACAGTAGACTACTCACTGTTGTTGTTGTTGTTGTTGTTGTTGTTGTTGTTGTTGTTGTTGCTGCTGCTGCTGCTGCTGCTGCTGCTGCTGCTGCTGCTGTACCATCAACATCATCATTAGCAGCCCAGGGAGACAAACAAACAAATGATACAACATTAAAGCATCTCTAAACATCTAAAAGCAATTCCAATATACAGATCCAAGCTAGGAAAGATCTCAATTTTAAAAGACTTGTTGGAGAGGCAGGTGTTTAGTAGGCACTGAAAAGACAACAGAGACAGAGCCTGTCTAATATTTAACATGAGAGAGTTGCAATGGCTAAGCACCACTACACGAAATACACAGTTCTGATATCATGCAGAACAGACATCTTACTATATTGGCATCTGCAGGAGACCCTCACCTGCAGATTGCAGGCGTGGTTGGGGTGCATGAGGGATGGGATGACTTTTCAAGTGTCCTGGTCCCAGGTGGCATGGGACTTTATACTCTAAAACCAGCACCTTTAACTTAGCTTTGAGGGCCATGGGACGTTAGAATCATAGAGTTGGAAGAAACCACAAGGGCCATCCAGTCCAACCCCCTGTCAAGCAGGAAACACCATCAAAGCATTCCTGACAGATGGCTGTCAAGCCTCTGCTTAAAGGCCTCCAAAGAAGGAGACTCCACCACACTCCCTGGCAGCAAATTCCACTGCTGAACAGCTCTTACTGTCAGGAAGTTCTTCTTAATGTTTAGGTGGAATCTTCTTTCTTGTAGTTTGAATCCATTGCTCCATGTCCGAGGTTAATGGAGAGAACTGGGGATAAAGGCAGAGGCGTAGGAAGGTCAGGTGGTACCCGGTGTGGAAAATTTCTTCTCACCCCCCATTGATCCCCCCCCTGCAAAAATGGTTTTACATTATTTCATATTTTCTTACAAAGGAATAATAACAAGTAATAATAAGAAGAAACTTATTTATATCCCTCCCTCCCCGGCCGAAGTCGGGTTCAGGGTGGCTAACATCAGATACATAACATTGGTATAAAATCAAACCATAATTAAATTACCTCCTAAAAACACCTCAAACTCAAATTAAAGTCTAATTAGATGGCTTTCCACAGGGTTAGGGTTGGGAACAGTAAGTGCTCCACTGAACTGAAATTTCAGCCTTCACGACATAGGAAAACAGCCAAGTAAACAGCTATTTTGGTGGAGGAGGGTCAAGATATTAACCGATATGCCTGAAATTTCATATATAGCTATATAATCCCTAGTATAATAAGATAAGACCTTTGGAGCAGGTCTTTTAATGAACCACCCTAGTAGGGCAGTAATTGTTCCTTGATAATTTGTCACCCCCTCCATTATGGAACCTGGGGCGGTCCGCCCCCTACGCCCCTCTTGCTACGCCCCTGGATAAAGGGGAAGCTTGTGGTTGGAGGAGTTATCGCCCAGGTGCAACATCCATGAGATGGGACAGTTCAGGCTGTCTTGGGAGTATGGAGCAGTCCTCCAGGTCCTTGGTTGTACAGGAGCTCTCCATGGCATTCAACAGCTCTTCTTCAGAGGCGATATCAGTAAGTCCTGGTTGCTGAGCATCCTGCTCCACCCTATACCTCACACTGTACATGTTTACTATGAGAAACACCCACTGGCATGAAAAGGGGAAAATAAAACCTCTCAGAGAACTTTTGTCAGCCCTCACCTGGCCTATAACTGTCTCAGTTGCGAAAAGGGGGGCATCACCTCATCCCAGGAGAGGCCTGCATTTCCCCTGTAGCAATTTCATTTGTATGAGACATTTGGGGGCGGGTAGCACACCAGTGCTTTCACCAAATGCACCCCACTGGGCAGAAATTATCTGCGCTTTCTTTAATCTTTGCTGCTGCTGCTTTTTTTTTGCAGAGTTCACCGAAGGGAAAAGCGAACATAGCCAGGCAGATGCTTAAAGAGTACAAAAGAAGCCCGCGAGGTTTTGAAGTCACGCCAGCAGCAACTGGAACAGGCTATAAACTTGTACTTTATTTTTTCCAACAGAAAAAGAAAGGTAAATTGGAGCAGCAATTATTTTTTTAAAAAATATATATATATCCAGGTTGCAAAGAATTACTCAATTGCCAGCATTCACTCTGAAAACAGCAGAGGTTTTGTTGCTCTGATGGTTCTGTTTGTTAGCATTAGCTTTTATCATCACGATCATTATCATAAAGTTTGCTGCTGTTATTATTTTTACGACTATTATTAAAAACTATTATGTCAGCTTTGGCAAATATTCCTTTCTAAGGCTGTTTAGTGTAAGACTGTTTTTACGTTGCTATGATGGGGACTTCCAAGCAATGGGTGGCATCCAAGTATGTTCTGAGGGTGAAAGAATTAAAATCAATGAACCCATCAGCTCCAGTGGGTCTACTCTGAGTAGGAATAACATTGCCTATACAGCCCTAACGGTTACAAATGTGAGGAAAGCCTGCTAGATCAGGCCAATGGCCCTCCTAGGCCGGCATCCTGTTCTCACAGTGACCAACCAGAAGCTGGATTTGAGTACAACAGCATTCTCTCGTACTGAGCAGGGCCGTCTTGCCCATAGTACGTATCAGAACTTGCACACCATTCTCTTGATCCTGAAGCACCTTGTGTTTTGTGGGTTCCTAAATGTTTCCTAAATGTGGGTTCCTAAAAGGCTGATCGCCGAAGAATTGATGCTTTTGAATTATGGTGCTGGAGGAGACTCTTGAGAGTCCCATGGACTGCAAGAAGATCAAACCTATCCATTCTCAAAGAAATCAGCCCTGAGTGCTCACTAGAAGGACAGATCCTGAAGTTGAGGCTCCAGTACTTTGGCCACCTCATGAGAAGAGAAGACTCCCTGGAAAAGACCCTGATGTTGGGAAAGATGGAGGGCACAAGGAGAAGGGGACGACAGAGGACGAGATGGTTGGACAGTGTTCTTGAAGCTACTAACATGAGTTTGGCCAAACTGCGAGAGGCAGTGAAGGATAGGCGTGCCTGGCGTGCTCTGGTCCATGGGGTCACGAAGAGTCGGACACGACTGAACGACTGAACAACAACAACAAATGTTTAGTTCTGAAGCATACAGCACTAATCCGCCTCAGAGTTCTTCCTGCACACCTTGTCCAGAGTGACCCTAAAAGCTATTCCACATTGGGTGACTCAACTGCTTTGCTTTCACTCCGATGGGCTGCAATCAAAACAAAGATTGAGAAGACATTTTCTCAGTCACTAAAAAAGCTGTCCTTTCGTGCTGATTGGGTAGCTCTGGGACTCTGGAGACTGCGGCACCTGCTGCAGAAATAGTAACAGGTCTTCAACCCTGGACCATTGCACCTCTGCTACTGGATAAACCTAACAGCAGCAGTAGAAAAGCCGTCTTCTTGGATCATGTCAATGGCACGCCTGATGTTAAGCAGCGGGAGCGATTTAGAAAGCCTCTTGTTTTAGAAAGGAACTCTTCTCTTTCTCTCTCCCCCCCCCTCTCTCTGCACCCACAGAATTAAGCATCAAAGAATGCAGTGAGGGACATTGGCTACCAAAGCTTTATTAAGCTGTCCCTTTCAGCATGGAACCTAAAAAATTTACAAAGAGAAAAGGCAGGAGAAAGCCTTCAGCAGGGTTGGTAGTGGCATTCCAATCTCTCTCAGCGGAACAATATTTCATCCTGAAACATGCACACAGGGACAGGCAATGGTACTTTGGTACGGCACCATTCTCCATCTCTCTCTCTCTCCAAAAGCAACTGCCTTGTGGGTGTTGCTCAGGGCTCGTTTCAGCATCTATGGTGTTAAATTGAGCCCCAGATTATTTTTCTCCACCTCCGCAAACTAAGAAGGGGGAGAAAATAAGGAGGAGAATGAGAAGCATTCTACATATGGAAATAGCTGGGAGGCCTGTACCCAGATTTCTTTTTCCCTGCCATCGGGGGGGGGGGGGAATAAGTGGAATCTTTTCTTTCTGAATCACCAATACTCAATCAACAGTGCAAGGAGTCCCCAAAGGAAGATGTTCAGCAGGAACAGGGCCTTTGGTCATTGTTGTTTTTGTAGAGGTTCAGCATGTTTGTGATGGTTGGTTAGGGCTCAAATGAGATTAAGGGAACCTCCAGCTGAACATTTTTCATGCTGATAAATGGAACAGAGGAAACCGCTTGACAGATCACCAGCCTTTTATCAGGTGTGGGTTGAAGTCACCCTTCTCCCACACTATGCTAATTTAGGCATCCTGGCAAATCATAGGAACCTGCCCTATGCTCAGGCAGTGATGCAGTGTGGGTTGGCACACAGAGGTGGTTGTCCTGGGTGCAAAATTATTAGGGGTACAAAATTTCAAGGGGGGGGAGACTGAAGAGCAGATATAGGTGATAGCCAGTTGCTAAGGGATGCGGGTGGTGCTGTGGGTTAAACCACAGAGCCTAGGGCTTGCCGATCAGAAGGTCAGCGGTTTGAATCCCCTCGGCGGGGTGAGCTCCCATTGTTTGGTCCCAGCTCCTGCCCATATAGCAGTTCAAAAGCACGTCAAAATGCAAGTAGAAAGATAGGTTCGCTCCGGCGGGATGGTAAACAGTGTTTCCGTGCACTGCTCTGGTTCACCAGAAGCGGCTTAGTCATGCTGGCCACATGACCCGGAAGCTGTACGCCGGCTCCCTCAGCCAGTAAAGTGAGATGAGCGCCGCAACTCCAAAGTCATCCACGACTGGACCTAACAGTCAGGGGTCCCTTTATCTTTACCTTTAGGGTCCACTCTGCACAGGCTTCAGAAAGATACCTGCTGCTAACCTATCCCCCGTCCTGCTTTCTGCCATGCTCGACATTCAAGGGCACCACAGCTGCTGTTCAAGTAGGTTGCAGAGCTACATATTGCCCCTTTGTTTCAGCCTATCGGTGGATGGTGCCAAGGAGTTCTGGCCCATGCTGCCACCCGCTTGCCAGCAGTGCCATTAACAACATGGAATAGGAGGGTTATCCGCTGCAGACCAATCAACAGAGAGAGTTAGGGTAAGGGGGCAGTGCCAAGGGAGAATGAGAATCTCACCCACCCCCATATCTCTGCAAATGGAAGCTGATATTGGCTCTGTAAAGAAAGCTGGTGGTCTCTGGGGTGATGCAGGGGTGAGGGGGATGGGGCAAATGTATCAAGTGATTTGGTGTGTGCATGGTAGAGTCTTTCATTGACTTTATTCAGTACTGAACTGGAAGGGACTCAGGGAGTGCTAACGGTTCACAGGTTAAGGGGCGCAATACTCATCTAGCCCTGGGTGATGGCAGCCCATGCTATGCCATTGTACCCAGGGGAGAATGTTCCATTAGGAGAAGAGGGCACTGTCTCACCAGCCTCTGTCTGCCCTCGGTCAACCCCTCCCCACACATCTGCCTGTCTTTCTTAACTTACAACGTGTCCAGATCTGTGGACTTCCTGTCAACTTCTGCCTCCTCCATAGTCTCAATGTTGCCCTTGTAGTACTCAGGATGGAGGTGGACAGGGACAAAACTAGAAGGAGTTGGTTTTACCTGAATCCCAGCACCACCTACTGTTTGGTCTATTTCCTCCTTATCATTTTCAATGGACATTGCCCACCGCTGCTTTTGCCAGATCAGAGCATTGGTCCATCTAGTTCACTGTTGTCTGCACTGACTGGCAGCAGCTTACCGGGATTTCCGATAAGGATCCCTCCTAGCTTGATCTGGTGATGGTGAGGACTGAATCTGGGATCTTCTGCATGCACCGCAGGTGCAGTGGTATTACTTGCAAGCAAGCCAAGTGAGATTTCACTAGGTGTTTTTATGCCCACTCAACTGCTTCAATTTGCGGAACTTTCACTGTTACTGGTGCCACGTAATACTCATTCTGCATTTGTAAGAAATCTGGTGGGGGGCAGCACCCACACTTTGGAACTCCCTGCTTCTTGACATCAGGCAGGCTTCTATGCCGCGCTCTTTTTTGCACCTGCTAAAAGCATTTTTGTTCAGGCAAGCCTACAGAGACATGTAGAATGTCTAGATGCGATCAGATCTGGGTTTTTAACTTATTGCTGATTTTATTTTATTGTTTTAAATGGTTGTTTTTAACTGCTTTTACTAACAATTCTTTTGCTTTGTTCCTTTTGTAAACCACTTAGAGGTGTTATTAATATCAAATGGTGTGTGAGTCTTGTTAGAACAAGTAAATAAATAAACAAATAAAGCCTTCAGGCTGTAGATTGTGGCCTGACAGGTGCTTGATGGCCCAAAGACCCACACCCCACACCATGTGTTTCATACTCCCTGGGCACAAGCAAAAGCAAGAGGTTTATAAACCTGTAAATGATCAGAAAGCTGAGTTTAAGAAGAGCCCAGCTGTCCTGAAATACTAACCAATCAGCTCCACCAGATGACCTCTTGTTCTAATATTATGAGAGAGAGAGCAATAAAAACTGCTCTCTCTTGAAAGCAGGCACCATTTTATACACCTCTGCCTTACTTGCTTTCTCCTTAAACTAAAAAGCCCCAAACACTGTAACTTTTTTCTCATGGGGAGCTGCTCCAGCCGCTTGATTATGCTGGCTGCCCTTCTTGCAGCTTCTCCAAATCTGCTATGTACAGCAGAGGGAGAAATTCAGTTCTATTTGCATTTAAAGGCAATTCTGTCAAATTTGCGCTTTTCAAAACAATCTGTCCTTCACACTTGGCCAAATTTTGCAATGCAATTCACCAACCTATCGAAGTTTACAAAAATGCAGATGTTGGGGGGGGGGAGTGTGCATAAAACATGATGTATTGGGGATAGTAACTTACACAAATGCATGATGTTGGAGAAAATTGCTTTCAAAATGATTGCATGAGTCAAAACTGCAAAGAAGTGTATGTTTTAAAGGGGGGAAGTCACACTAAAATGCTGTTGAATTTTCACAATTTACCGGTAAGTGTTTTAATGTGCAGCAGTAGGTAAGTGGTGAGTACTTCTAATTTCTTTTGCTCCCAAAGCAAAAAAAAAACAAAAAATCCCAAACACTCAAATGTGCAGATTGCGGAGAAGTGTTCCCAGAAGCAAAATGTTAAAAATTATTTGGGTCTATGTAGCAGGAGGTGGGGGTAGAGGGAGCCACAAATGACTTGATGAATTTCTTGCATATTAAGCCATTTGCCCTGTTCGTGGTTTTTAGTCAGGAAGAGACAGAGTAGGAGAGGTACCGGTATGTTTTGACTGTAGAACTAGTGTAATGTGACTGCCTTGATAGCAATACTTACCCACGGGCAATGGTGATTTGTGTTACGTAGCAATATTAACTAGTGTGTAATAGCAAGCCAGATATGCACTTTTTAATGGGAAATGTTTTGACCTGAGAACTAATCCATTGTGTGACAGTTTGAGCATATTACACTGATCCTGACCTGACTTCAGTGGCTGCAAATTAGTTTCTGGGCCCAATTCAAAGAGCTGGTTTTGACTTATAAAGCCTTAAATGACAATACCTCCTCTCCACATATGAACTAACCCAGACCTTGCAATCATCACCTGAGGCCCTTCATTGTGTCCCTCCTCAAGAGGTCTGGAGGGTGGAAACACAAGAAAAAGCCTTTTCTGTGGTGGCTCCCCATTTGTGGAATGCTCCCCCAGGGTGGTTTGCCTGGCATCTTCATTACATGTCTTTAGGGGCCAGGAGAAAATATTTCTCTATAATCAGGTCTTTGGCTGATTCTATGACTTTTGCGGGGAAGGCGGTTTATTGGTTTGTTTTTGTATATTGTGTTCTCATTCTGTATATTTATGTTGTGAACCACCCAGTGATCTTCAGATGAAGGGAAACATACAAATTAAGTAAGTAATAATAATATTAGTAATACCTTGTGTGAAATAGCAATACTGACCAGGATGAAATATTGACTTGCGTGATATAGCCATATTGATTAGTGTAGACTAGATGGGTCTGCACTTTGGATGGAAAGCCAAACAATTTGCACAATGTAAAATAGTTGGTCACCAAATAGTAAAAGATGAATATATGTACAACTGCGTATTTCAAGATCCGCAACCGTTGTGTTCCCTTTCTCTCCAGATATTTTTCTCCTGGCAGGGGATACTTCCAGCCCCACAAGAAATAAAAGATCTGTGGGGATTTGCTCCTATCATCCACTCATGCCAAACTGCAGTCTCCATCTGCCTCACTTTATGTGGAAGGAGCAGCAACCATATCCTTTGTAGGGAATCTGGGACAACACATCAATCTACCACCATATCATACAGCAGAGGTGGGGAAGCTTTTTCAGCCAGTGGGCCAGATACCCCTTCAGCCAAGCCAGCTTTCTGAGGGCTAGCAGTGGGTGGGGCCAGGAGAAAAAAGTGGTTGGAACAACAATGAACTTCATTTAGGAGGCCCTCTTTCTTCCATCTAGGCAAGCGTGAAACAGTATCGGAGTTCAATGACTCTGTGTAACCATGTGAAAAATACTCTTGGAAGCTGCAAAACAGGGTGGGTGAAGGATGTGACTTGGAGAGGGTCCCGAGGACCAAATGGAGATGTCCGAAAGGCTATATTCAGGCTGCTTGGCCCTAAACACAGGCAAATCCTATTAATATCGCTAGCCAATGCTTTCGGTTCCTCCATAAGGAAGATTCAAAAGAAGATGGAGTTGTTCCCACCTCTCCATATGTCCGCCACCAAGTTCAACAGACTAATGTGAGCCTGTGCTCCGATCAATGCAGATAGGCAACCAGAACAAAAGAAACAGTAAGGCCTCTTCCCTGAGGAAATGTATCGTCTACAGGATCCTCTCCTGGCATGGGCAACATACCTTCACTTAGCCACGGAAGCCGTCTTGGGTTCAAGTATAGGTTCTGTAAACACAGCCAGAGACAGGGCGAGACAGACAGAGAAACAAAGCATGCATTCCCTAAGGAGGATGATTAAAGTTTATGATTAAAAAAAAAAAAGCGGTGAGGGGGTTTCCACAGACCCTTTCGAGTGATTCCAAATGCAGGGGTCTGCACAAAGCAGTGATACTGCTTTCGCATGTGTTTCTCTGGATATTTGAAAACCTGAGCATAAAGCCCATAAGAAGAGCTTGCTGGGTCAAGCCAGTGCCCCATCTAGTCCAGCCTCCTGTTCTCACAATGGCCAACCAGTGGGACCTGAGAACAAGAGCACTCTCCTTTCCTGTTCCTTCTGGCGAATGATGTTCAGAAGCTTTGCTGCCTCTGACCGTAGAGGCATAGCACAGACATTGTGACTTGTAGCCATTGATGGCCTTCTCTGAGAGGAGATGCGCTGGCCATCTTCAAATATCTCAAGGGCTGTCACATGGAGGAAGGAGCAAGCTTGTTTTCTCCAGCTCCAGATACTAGGACCCATACCAATGGATTCAAGTTACAAGAAAAGAGATTCCAATGAAACAGCAGGAAGAACTCTTTGCCAGTAAGAGCTGTTTGACAGTGGAATGGTCTCCCCTTGGAGGTTGTGGATTCCCCTTCAAGGTTTTTAAGCAGAGGTTGAATGGCCATTTGTCATGATTAAACCAGCTGAGATTCCTGCATTGCAGGGGGGTTGGACTAGATGACCCTTGGTGTCCCACCCAACTCTACAATTACAAGATTCCTCCCTGAGTTTGTCCAATCGTCTTAAAGCCATCTAGGTTGGTGGCCATCATTGCCTCCTGTGGAAGTGAGTTCCATAGTTTGACCGTGTGCTGCACTGAGACATCCTTTATCTGTCCTGAATCTTCTAACATGCAGCTTCATTGGGTATCCATGACTTCTAGTGTTATGAGAGAGGGAGAAAAAAATTTCTCTAACAATTTTTAGCAAACTGAAAAAAGCGAATCTTGCTGATGAGGTGGGCCGGGCTGGCCTTATCCAACCCCTGCATTCCACAGGAGGTGCCTGGGTCCCTTGACCTCTGCTGACACTTCTTTTAATCCTATTTTATAGTGTCCAATTGCAAGAATAACCTGAACTTAATAGGGCTGTTTTTACTGCCTACTAAGAGTGACCGAGCAGCCACTGATAGGAAGAAGCCCCCCGGCCCCATAACTGACTGCCCACCATTGTGCTGGGGAGTTCCAAGAACAAGGTACTAAGGGGTCAGGAGATAATCTCCACAACCATTGAATAATTTAAAGGGTAATTTTGTGGTCAGCAAATGTCAGGCCTCTATAATTCTGCAAACCATTGCCCCAAACGATCCCTAAATTGCATTAAGCAATGGATTTCACACCTCTTCCCTTTTTGCCTATTGATTGTTTTTCCCCATGAGGACATTGATTGTCGTTGGACAGCCGCAATCACTCCAGTTGTTCCAAGAACGACGCAGGCAGCAGCAAGAGTGATGCCACCTCAGCAAAACTCATTGGCAAAAGGGAACACTTATAAATGGACCCCCGTCCTGTTTCAAGAAAAGATCCACAGTATCAAACCCCACTGGAGCTACCCCAGCAGATGCATCAAAATAAATCTCAGCCATGGAAGTGGGGGGGGGGGAACTGCCTGGATGGGTGCCACCAAGAACCACCAGGAACACTGCTGAGAACATGAGTTGCTTCGGCAGGAAAGGAAGACATCACAGACCTAGTTTAAAAAATAAATAGGCGGATCTACTGTATTCAACATTGGAATTGAGGCCTTCTGTACATCCCACCTGTTAAGTAGTGGGTGGACACAGCAGACGACACAGTGATTTTCAAGCATCTCTTGTTTATTCTCAGGCTGGAACAGAAGTGAGCTGAAGGGCTCAGCAGCCTGCTTATATAGAACTCAGCTACAAAGCAACAGTAACAACTTTCTGTAGTTACCCAATCCCTGAAAGTCACTTTCAATCCCTCATTTGCATGTGCGGACCTGAGTGAAAACTGCAGCGGAATGAACTATATACAAACACCCCTAGTGGCCTAGGGTGAGAACTTCAATACATAACACCACCTCTTTCAGAAGGATGGTTCGGATTTCAAGCAGGCCCTTCCCCATTCACAGCAAACCTTGCTAGGTGGCCAGTGGTTTGTAATACTGTAAATAAATTTAACTATTATAGCACCCAAATTACGGAACCCTACTGGGAGACTGAGAGAGCTGGGTTTCGCCCCAATGCTTTGCTTCCAATATAATTTTATTTGACTGAGCTTTCCACAGTGAGAGCCAGATTGGATGTCAGACTAGGACCCAGGAGACCAGGGTTTAAATCCCTACTCACATGTGAACCTTTGGCCAATCACAGCCTCTCAGCCTAACCTACCTCACAGGGTGGTTGCGGGGGGGGGGGTTGAGGCTTATGGTACTGTATATCTTTTTTGTGATTTTTATATTGTAAACTACCCTGTGATCTCCAGATGAAGGGTTGTATAGAAATTTAATATAATAACAACAACAACAACAACAACAACAACAACCATATATGCCAACTTAAGCTTCATAGAGAAAAATGTGGGACATAAATAAAATAAATAGTTAAATAATTAATGTGTTGTATTAAACCTCTACCTTCTTATAAGCTTGTTTCAGCCTACCCGTCTTATACAATGCTTTTTTTGGCCACTTTATATTTTCTTCATTGTTGCCTTTAAATATTTAGATGCATTTTAGTAATTTTGTAAACTGCTTGGAATTTATTTTTATTTTTTTAGAAAAGAAAAGCTGAACAGAAATCCCAAAATAAACAAATTGATGACCATCTATTTCACATATGTTGCTGTGTGTTTTTATGTTGCTCAGAGAAGTAAAAGGAAACTCCCCCACCTTTGGTGACAACACCCTGAAAACCCCAGCCCAGCATTTTCGTTTTTTAAAAATCATGTTTCGTTTACCGTAGAGCTGCAATATCTTTGGGCATTATCAACAGTGGAAACCATTAAAATTTGTTACTTAAATAACAAGAGAAAAGGTTGCTTTTGTTGAAAGAGTCTAAAATGGCTACCATATATGCAATACACTCCTTGTTAGCCACAGTAATGTGCTGGACTGGTTCTCGTGCTTAAATGTGGGGGTGGAGAAAGAACATATTTCAACTGATATCAAAAAATATGGATGAAGTTGAGAGGCCTGTGTGTGCTCTGCAGTCAGATCTTCCTGAAAAAATCAAGGTGATAATCACAGCTCCAGTGCCACAGACAGAACTTTCGTATCTCCTCCACCTCAATCATTTCTGCTGTGGAGAGCCTCAAACAGATCACTGAATGGCATTCAGCCTCATATAGTAGGCAGAGCTTGCATAGGAGCTTGGATAGGAAACATGTGCCCCTCTATATGTGCCCCTCTATATGAATGGAAACTCCCTTCATCATGAGAACACAATAAAAGCCTGCTGGATCATCAAGCCAACGACCTATATTGTGCAGCACCCTGCACTCACAGTGACCAACCAGGTGCCTGTTGGAAGCCTGCAAGCAGGACCTGAGCTTTTCCAGCTTTTGCCTCCAACCATGGAGGAAGAGCATAGCCATTGTGGCTGATAGCCACTGATAGCCTTTACCTCCATGAATTTGTTTTTTATAGCCATCCAAGTTGTGGGAGTGAATTCCATTGCTTTAACTATGGGCTGTATGAAGAAGCGCTTTCTTTTGTCTGTCCTGAATCTCCTAACATTCAACCTCATTGGGTGCCTCCGAGTTCTAGTGTTGAGAGAGAGAGAGAGAGAGAGAGAGAGAGAGAGAGAGAGAGAGAGAGACTTTTCTCTACCTGCTTTCTCCATGCCCTTCTTATTTTTATGCAGTTCTGTCACATTACCTCTTACTCACATATTCTGTAATCTAAAAAACCCCAATCGCTGCACCCTTCCCCAGTAGCGGAGTTCGCCACTGGCCATGATGAATGAGGCTAATGGGAGTGAGTTGGGATTCCCCAGTGAAGGGAAGATGTCTTACAACCCATATCAGACTGCTGTTCATACATACATGCATCATATTATTTGTATACTGCCTTTCCATAGTTCAAACTTTGTTCAAGGTTAGGGCTCTTCTGCAACCTCGGCTTCTGTAGTTGGAGTCAGTCAGGCCCCCACCCTCCCAGGCCAGGTGAGAAAAGGACTCAACCCAGAATTTCCGGCCATGACATGTTGCTCTCGCCGACCAGTTTCCCCACACAATAATATTCTAGTGTAGGAGGGAGAGAGATGGTAAATGATCCAGTATCAACCACTCAGCTATGCATGGGTCAGTAGAGATTTGAACCAATGTCTCCAAGACCCATCCAACCACTGCGACACAATGGGCAGAGAAGGTGAAACCTGCCCTCCATCCAGAGCCCTCACTGACAAGGATTCCCCAGTGGGTGCAGGTGTAAAACAAGTTCCTCAACAAACACACTACACATCATGAGTGACAGACATTTCAGTCATCAGTATCATTGTATCCAGTTCCTGCTTCACCTGGAAGATTATCATTTGGAAGTTATCAGCCCAGTGGCGTAGCTAGCCGCTCGGCGTCCACCACCTCCCCCTCAGCTGTAGGGTGGATGAGGGGGAGGCGGGGGGCAGATGGAAGCCCTACGCTACCGTTTTGGGCAGCGTGGAGCCTGCAGGCGCCTGAGCCACCGCGTCATTCGGGTGCGCTGCAGGCCCTGCAGTAAGTGCCGCCCCCTGCGGTGTGGCTCCCAGTGCCTCCCCGCCCCCTAGCTACGCCTCTGTATCAGCCAACTCTTCATTGATTATTTATTTTCTGTATCACTTAATATATTAAATATATCTCCATGCAGTGTACAGAAGACCAAAGCTACAACAGACAACTTAAACAAAAATATTACAAAAAGAAACAGTTACATTAAAAAAAAATGTTATAGGCTGAAGGTGGATGATACTTCCTCACATTCAGCTGCACTCTCCCCTCCCAGTTTCAGGTACAGCAGGTTTGTTGAGTTTCCCAGGGGTCTAAATGATGGGCAAAGCCCCCCCCTCACCCACCCACAACAACTCTTTCTTCACCCCCTGTCCTCTCCTCCTTCTCCTCCTCCTCCAGCTGCTTTATTGGGGGCAAGATATTCGATTCAGAGCCCTGAGCAGGATTATTATTTCTCAGGGGGTATTTGTCAAATTTCAAAGGCTAGACTGACAGCGTCTGAAAACTACCCCCCCCCCCAAAAAAAATGCAGGGGAGGATGAGAAGGAAAGCAAAGCGCATGTGACTCCCTTCACGATCCGGCAAAGCAATACCGTTAGAGGCTGGGCTGAGAAATCCTTCCCCGTTTTCCGAGGCTCAAGGGCTAACTAAACAGACAAAAGGAAGATGAGTGAGCTTAGAGGCATCTGAAGGCACATGGTTCATATTTGGTCTAAGCTGCTTGAGCTGCCTTGCAGACCGTAGGGCTCGCGGAGAGCTTTCAGACACAAAAACTATGCACGGAAGTCCAGATTTAGATACAACCCAAGATACATCCTCAGATATTTGGTGCTCCTGAGCAATCTGTATCGAATCGGGCCTGATTATATTAAAGTATTAAGTCCGTGTTGCCTTTAAAAATTTTCAAAGACATCTTTGGGAAGCTGTTATGTGGAAAATTTAAGTAATAGGTTTAGATCTAAAGGACAGGGGGCCATCTGTACAAACACAGCATCTCCTAGGCCTAGGGCCTAACTCGCTTGTAACTACCATACCAATATCATCAGGCTTTGTTTGGCTAGCACGCGCCATAAATGAAACACATTTTTCAAAGTTTCTTCTTTATTAAAACAAACCTTTTTAAAGAAAAGAACTTGGCATTTCCCGCTCACCTCAACATTATCCCCTCTTCTCAAAAGGAAAATAAAAAAAGAAGAAAGGTATGGTTGATGGATAATGTTCTTGGCTGGAATAGACACTGTGACCATGAATCTTGGCCTTTTAGGCTTTTAGGAACAATGGTATCCAGAGAGAAAGAAAATCCTTGTAGCAGCTTACTAAGGAAAACTGAACAAAAGCGGAGTATAATTTGAGGAGAAATGAACAGAGAGGCTTTGTCTTTTTTTTGGTCAGGCCTTGTATATAGCATGAAGGCATACAACCAAACATACAGAGGGAAAACTCCCTCAGAATCATACAACTAATCAAGGCACATGCTACCTCAGCAAAGGTCATTGTTGTGTCGTGGGTTCTGGTAGCAAGAAGTCCAGCTACACGTCTTAGTGAAAACAGCTCTTTATTGTAGGGATTAGACAAGACTGGGGAAAGGGGGTAGGGAACGCTCTATTTATAGACACATTGGGACTGAGGGAAAAGATACATTTGAGCGGGAACCAATAATATTCAAACTTTCCGGCGGGACCCAATCAGGCTGTGGATTGTGATTGAACACTTCAAATTGACCAATAGCAATACTTTACCCTGCTGCCAGAATATCTTATTTAATACACAACACTCCCCCGCACCTAGTTGAGACTATACACGTAATCTTTCAAGTATTGCGGAGGTCTTCGAGTCCTACCGGATTGCCTAACCCTCGGTGTGTCACTCTTTGGACTATCCGTGGTCAGACTTCTCTCTCCAATAACCTCGGGTACCTCAGCTGGAGCTGCGTCACTAGCTGACTCTCTAGGCTGACTAGTTGTTTCCGGGTTAGGTTCATCAGTGGTGATCTCGGTTTCCTGACTCTCGGAGCCCTCCACCCCCTGTGGCCCGGAGTCATCCTGACTAGACTGCTGCGATTCACCGGACGCCGGCAGAGTTGTGCGCGGCTCCTCCCCCCTCGGGCTTACCCTGCTTGGGAACCGGCGCCTTAGCTGGTCAATGTGGCGGCGCATTACTCTGCCATCCTCTAACGTCACAAAATATGACACTGGCCCACTGGGTCGGGTGACCACCCCCGGCACCCATGCGGGTCCCCTTGCATAGTTCCGGACCCAAACCAAATCCTCTGTTGACAGGTATCGGGTTCTGTCACCCTCGGCAGCCGGTGGTTCTCTTGTATCGCGGCCCGGCACCTTGTCAGGGTGAACATAGTCTAGGATTGTGGCTAACCTCCTTCCCATTAATAATTCAGCTGGGGACTTGCCTGTGGATGCACACGGCGTTGTGTGCTGCAGGAACAACATCCTTGCAATGCGAGCAGACCAATCCCCTTCCAAGAGGCGCGCTATTGCACCCTTGGCTGTGCGCACCATCCGTTCGGCTTGCCCGTTCGAGGATGGATGAAAGGGAGCAGAAGTGACCCCTCTAATGAAATTATCGGCCAGGAATGCCCTGAACTCTTGGGACACAAAAGCCGCCCCGTTGTCTGATACTATGGTCTCGGGTAACCCATGCGTTGCAAACAAAATGCGAAGGGCCCTGATTACAGCAGCTGAGGACATGTTTGGAACAATTGAGACCTCCAGCCATTTCGAGTAGGCGTCTACTACAATTAAGAACACCTTTCCCTGAAACGGCCCTGCAAAATCTACATGGAGCCGGCTCCACGGGTTCTTAGCCCGCTCCCACCAATGCACTGGTGCCCTGGGCATTTCTGGGTGCACCTCCTGGCACGCTCGACAGGTGCGCACCCATTGTTCGATGTCCTTGTCCATGCCAGGCCACCACACATAGCACCTGGCTAAAGATTTCATCCGAACCATGCCCGGATGACCCATGTGTAATGTGTCCAACACCTCATTCTGTAAAGACCTTGGAATAACCACCCTATCGCCCCACAATATGCAACCCTTATGGAGGGACAGCTCATTTTGTCTTGCCATGAAAGGTCTAAATTTCTCTTCCTGAGTCCCACTTGGCCATCCCCTCCCCACCCACACAAGGACACGGGCGAGGACGGGGTCCCTTTTAGTTCTTGCGGCGATGTCGACGGCCGTCACGGGTGGTCTGGGAAGTGTCTCCATCATCATGACGTGCTCGGCCGGGGCTGGGTCGTCGTCGGCTGCTCCTGGTAGTGGTAGACGACTCAGCGCGTCCGCATGGCACAACAGCTTACCCTTCACATGACACAGTTCGTATTGAAATCCATTCAAAAAGATGGACCATCGGAGCATGCGTGGGGACAAGATTTGAGGCGTTTGTTTATGTGGGCTGAACAAACCCAGCAAGGGCTTGTGGTCCGTTTGAATTGTGAAAGGGCGGCCGTACACGTAGTCATGGAACTTCTTGATTCCTGTGACTATAGCCAGTGCCTCCTTATCAATCTGGGCATAGTTCCGCTCTGTGGGGCTCAAGGTTCTGGAATAGAATGAGATTGGACGCTCCGACCCATCCGCCTCCCGGTGACTCAAGACAGCCCCCACGCCATATTGTGAGGCATCACACGCCAGCACCAGTGGTTTAGCAGCATCATAGTGGGCAAGTGTACTTTCCTTTGACAGCACGCCCTGCAGCGTTTCAAAAGCTCTCTGTTGCGGTTGCCCCCAACGCCATGCACACTTCTTTTGGAGTAGCCGATGCAGTGGTTCGGCTATCGATGCCTTGTGTGGCACAAAGGCGTGATAGAAATTGACGAGGCCCAAGAAAGACTGCAGCTCAGCCTTGTTACTAGGTGTCGGTGCTGCGGCGATAGCCTTAACCTTGTCTTCCATGGGGTGGATGCCAGCAGCATCAATCCTGTATCCTAAGAAGTTCACAGCTGCTACCCCAAAACTACATTTCTCTTTCTTTAGTTTCAACCCCGCATCCCGGAATTTGCATAGGACTGTCTGGATGCGTCCCAGTAGTTCTTGAGCATCCTTGCCCGCGATTAACACATCATCAAAATACGGCAGGACACCTGGCAGGCCCCGTAATAGGCGCTCCATAAGACTTTGAAATATGCCAGGTGCCACGCAGACTCCAAACTGCAGCCTATTCACTTTAAAGGCACCCTTGTGCGTCACAATTGTCTGGATTTCAGCGGACGCTGGAGTCACTGGGAGCTGCTGGTATGCCTGTGCCAAGTCAATCTTTGCAAACACCTTGCCCCCAGCCAGCTTCGCTAATAGTTGAGACACTACTGGAATTGGATACGAGTTGCCCCTGATGGCCTTATTAATCGTACATTTGTAATCCGCACAAATTCGTATTTCCCCATTAGCCTTCAGGGGTGTGACAATGGGTGTTTCCCATTTAGCAGAGTCCACTGGTGAAAGCACCCCTTGCTGTATTAGCTTCTCCAACTCAGCCTCTATTTTAGGCTGTAGCGCAAATGGAACCCGCCTGGGTTTGAGGCGCATTGGCGCGACCCCCGGGTCCAGTTCTAAGTCAATTGGGGGCCCCTTATAACATCCTAACTCTCCATTAAATAGCTCCCCAAATTCCGTGTACAGGGTGTTAAATGTCTCGGAAGCTATCTGGACCGTGTTGAGCCCTGAGATTCCCAACCCTAAGGCCGGGAACCAGTCCGTGCCCAGCAGGCTAGTGCACTTCCCTTTTGCGATCACAAGCTTTAATACGGCCTCCCTCTCGCGGAACTGTACGTTCACTGCGCACATTCCCAAAATGTCTATGCGGCCAGCGGAATAGGATTGCAGAGTAGCCGGGAAGGGCTCCAATCTCGGAAGCTTACCTCTAGGAAATAACGATCTGGCCGTGTCCTCCGATACGATGGAGAATCCGGATCCGGAATCCACCTCCATGTTACACGGCTTCCCTTCGATTAGGACCCGCACAGCTGGTTTCCCTTGGGCTGGAAATGGCACAGTTCTGCCCTCGATTTGCGTGAGGTAGTTGCAATCGTCGAGTTGGTGCGTCGCTGTGGATGTCCTCTGACCACTTGATTTCGCGGACCCCGACGTGCCACTCGACTTGCAGACCCTGGCTATGTGTCCCGTTTTCCCACAAGCATGACACGTAGCTTCTCGGAACCGGCACTTCCTTCTCTCATGTGATCCGCCGCAGCCAGGGCAGACCCCCTGCCGACCTTTATTTGCTGTGCTCTCCTGTCGCACCATCTCTATCCCCCGCACAGGGCTTTGGTTGGGGCTGACATGCTGGTCGTCCACGGTGTGGTTTGACGCTCCAGCTCTCTTTTCGGCTCGCTGGTCCGGGTCTTGCTCCTCTCTCTCAGCGCTTTCTGTCGCAATGGCCTCACGGAGCGCTGTCGACAGATCCATATCTTGTTTTGCCGCAATCCGCCTGCGGCCCTTGCTGCTGCGAAGGCCGCACACGAACCGATCCAGCAGGGCCTCCTCCAAGTTGGCGAATTTGCAGTGTCTCGCCAGCTTCCTCAGTTCGGTGAGGAAAACTGCTACCGTCTCTCCAGGTCGTTGTTGCCTCTTGTGGAATTCGATGCGCCATGTCATCTTCGACGCTGTCGGATTAAGGTGATTGGAGAGGTGTTCCGTAATGCTCGCGAACGATGCCTCCCGCAGTGTCGTGGGGGCCAGAATTGCCCGAGCCAACTCAAAGGTCTCTGCCCCGCAGCAACTCAGGAACAACGCCTTTTTCCTTTCCTCATCAGTGACCCCTTTTGCTGCCACGCTGAATTCAAAACGCTCGAGGTAAGCATCCCAGGCCTCAGTTGCTCCGGGATGAAATGGTTCCATGAACCGTGACGCAGCCATCTTAGTGGACTGATCTGTCCCGTCAGTCACAGGAGTCTTGTCGCCAGAATCAGGTCGCTAGAGTCAGCAGCCCTCAGCCGGCCTAATTCCATCCCACCTTCGTCGCCAGTATGTTGTGTCGTGGGTTCTGGTAGCAAGAAGTCCAGCTACACGTCTTAGTGAAAACAGCTCTTTATTGTAGGGATTAGACAAGACTGGGGAAAGGGGGTAGGGAACGCTCTATTTATAGACACATTGGGACTGAGGGAAAAGATACATTTGAGCGGGAACCAATAATATTCAAACTTTCCGGCGGGACCCAATCAGGCTGTGGATTGTGATTGAACACTTCAAATTGACCAATAGCAATACTTTACCCTGCTGCCAGAATATCTTATTTAATACACAACAGTCATGCCATTTTGCCTGGTTGCCAACACCTCCACCCATCCCTCTCTTGGCTACCTGACTTCCTAACAACAGTATTAACCCTTAGATTACAAACTGAATGGTCCCTGCTATTGCTGCAAGCTATTGCTACCTGAATGGACTAGCTGAGGCAACGCTAGAACACCGGATCTGTTACTTGTTTGGTTGCAAACACCTTCTATACAAATCCAAGCAAGCCCAACTGCAGAAATGTACCATAATTGAAAATGCTGGCACCACATCAGCAAAACACTGCCATTCACAGTTATTTAACAAATATTTACTTACTGTATTTTACCCCACTTTTCAGACTATTATTGTCTCCCACACTGACTCCCATCAATAAAAGAGAGACGGGCTCTTAGGTCAGGTTTGCAAGGTAAGCCCAGCCACAGCTCAATTTAAGAACATTTGCTTTGCATGCAGAAGTTTCAGTGTTCAGTCCCCCACATCTCTAGGTAGGTACTTGAAGCATTGCATAGCCCTATATGTTCCTATTTAGCCACCTCAAATTCTGGGTAGAAATTTCATTTACAAGTACCATTTCATGTTCATTCTGCATCTCATAGCAGTCAATCTTTCAGTGTGGTAGCAGCACTTATAACCTTGGAGCATAACCTAAATGCTTATGTACCTAAGTAAGCCTTCCCAAAGATATGCATTTAGTATTTCCTTTTTGGTTCAGCCATGAAGTGACCGTGGGCTACTGTCAGTCTAACCTACCTGACTGGGTTGTCGTGAGAACAACAAAACGAGGATGGGAGCACCATGTACACCACCTGGAGCAATAAAGAAATAATGGTTTTTTGTTGTTTTATATGTGTGTGTGTGTTTTACATTTTTCAAAATAAACAAATAGAATAGCTCAGTGAAGCTATAACCTCTTAAGCCTACAACATGATACTTCTCTTAGTAAATATGCACTAGCTAGGTTTGGTTTTGGGTTTTTTAAAAACAACTTATTCTCATAACTCCCACTGGTTCCCCCCCTCCCCAATTCTCTTCCATCCCCTTCTATGAAACTCTATGAACTTGGGTATCATCATTTCAGTGGATCAACTCTGAGCCGGACTTTGTTGAATGCAACCTTACACCTGGACTACGTTGGATTTGTACAGTTGTTCCTCACAAGCGCAGCAATGGACCCAACATATCACCAAGAAAAGTGAAGAAAGATTTGCATAAAATCTGCACATGCTAACATATGGATAGATGGATCTAATTTTAGAAATGATTGTTGTTGTTGTTGTTCAGTCGTTCAGTCTTGTCCGACTCTTCGTGACCCCATGGACCAGAGCACGCCAGGCACGCCTATCCTTCACTGCCTCTCGCAGTTTGGCCAAACTCATGTTAGTAGCTTCGAGAACACTGTCCAACCATCTCATCCTCTGTCGTCTCCTTCTCCTTGTGCCCTCCATCTTTCCCAACATGGATAGATGGATGTAATTTTAGAAATGATTATTAGTGTTTAAATATAAATGCAGTGGATTTATGTTTAAAGGAAGGCTCTGACCAGGTACGCTGGGTGCCTGCATAGTCTGTTGGTGGACAACTTCAAGGCCTCTCCTGCTCTTCCTTCTTTGCATTCACCACCTGAACATCATAAATCATGGGAAAATATTGTCATTGGAAAGTACTATCATTCTTATATGTGGACTTGTGCCGATGTGTGGAAGGATTCACAGTCAGTGTGTCTGGATGATTTAGAAAGGATCAGTTAGCTTTTCCTTGCATTTTAAGCATGTGAAATGCAACTGTCTGGCTACAGAGCCTTAAGAAGCCTAGTTAACGAAGGATATACCAAAGGAAGTATTGCTGGAAAGGTAGCAGAGAGGCCTGAGGATATAAGCCAGGTACAAGCCTGCCCCCATGTGGTCAGCTATAAAGAACACACAAGTGAAGAAAGAAATCTTTCGTTGCGTGCCATTGTTTGTGGTCTTGAGACTGTATTCAGGGGGATGGTGTGTTCCAGAGGAGTTAATCAGAGGTTACTCACACATAAGACCAGTAATAGTGGGGAAAGGTCCCTCAGCTATGCATCTCTCCCCAGTGATGTGCAGATGTTGAGAAGTGCTGTCTATATTGGGGATGCATTCTCAGTTTGTGCCGGTGGGTTTCAGCAACCCAGTTTAGTCACCTTGTTGAACATTGTATCCTAGCTGGTTCTCAGCTGAGAACAAATCATAGTTAAGCCACTGAGCAGGTTTCATCAAACAACCCATGGTTTCCTGAGTCCCCATTTATGAAACCATGGTTTAGTGTTATGTGCAAACCAAGTCACTAAGTCAAAACTAGCAGCGTTCCCAAGGTGGGACCATCTCTTCCACTAGGCAGAGTGGGGCAGCTGCCTCACTAGTGAATTATCTAGGGCAGCAAATTGTGAGTTGTTATTGTTGCATATTTTTACTACCCAGGATGGGGAGAGGTATTTGTGGAATTTTCCTGGAAAAAGGGACTGATTGTTAAACTACTCTGGGAATTGTATTTCTTTGAGGGTAAGAGGAGTGTTCTAGTAGCTCTCGCCTCCCAGGATTCTTTGAGGGAAGCTACATACAGGGCAGTTAGCCCATACTGGACAGCAGACTGAGCTGAATTTGCCAAGTGTCACACTTACGTGCCCCCTTCCATTCAACTCCACATGTCATTATGTCTGGAATGAGAACAATAGCAAAAGAAAAGAAAATAATCTATCTGTCTGAAAGGGTGGACATGATAAAGGAATATTCTGTAATATTATTTAAAAGCCTTTGTTATCACTTTTGGGGGCCTTTATGCAAAGTGTTAGCAAGGCAACAGTGGAGGAATTGCAAGGTGTTGGGAGGCCCGAATGTGAATAAAAGAAACTCCACAAAAAACATACGACTTGGCCAATTCAGCCCACCTTCTGCAGGCATTTTTGACAGGTGAGTGGGGCCCCAGAGGACATCCAGGGATCAGTTTTCAATGGAAGAAGAGAGGTCCTTCTAATCAGGAATTAGTTAAGAAGCAGGAAGCAGGGAGGAGGAATAACTGAACAGTTCTCCAAATGAAGAGATGTAGTGAGGCAACCAAGTTTGCTGATGATACTAAATTGTTCAGGGTTTTGGTTTTTTTTTAAAAGTTTGCTAAGAGCTCCAAAACGACCTCTCCTAACTGAGCGAATGGATGGCAAAATGGCAAATGAAATCCAATGCAAGCAAGTGTAAGGTGATGCATGGTGGGGTCAAAAATCTTAACTTCACATATATGCTCATGGAGGCTAACGAGACTTTGAGTTTGTAGAGGACAGCTTAATGAAGTTGTCAACCCAGTGTTTTGCAGCTGTGGAAAAAAGTAAAAGTCCACACTAGGGATCATTATGAGAGGATCAAAAAGAAATCTGCTGATATCATAATGCTGTTGGGTTACTGTGTATGATTCTGGTTGCCTCACCTCAAGAAGGATATTGTAGAGTTGGAAAAGGTTCAGAAAAGGGCAAACAAAATGATCAAGAAAATGGAGAGACTTCCGCTATGAAGAAAGGTTGCAGTGTTTGGGACTTTTTAGATTAAACAAAAGGCAGGTAAGCAGTGACATGATAGAAGTTTAAATAAATAAAAGGATTTTAAAAATTGTCCAGCAGCACCTTAGAGACCAACTACGTTTGTTCTTGGTATAAGCTTTCGTGTGCATGCACAAAAGCTTATACCAAGAACCAACTTAGTTGGTCTCTAAGGTGCTACTGGACAATTTTTTAATTTTTTTATATATTTCAACTGCATCAGACCTACATAGCTACCTACCTGAATCTAGGAAAAAGCAAGGGATAGTATGCAGATGACCAAAATGAGACAAGAATCCAATATCTCTGTTCAGACCAGGTCTCTCCATAGTTTTCATTTTAGTAGTAAGTTGTAATTTAGCAACTTCTATTTCAAGTGTATTTCTGAAATTCTTTTGTTATAAGACAGCTGCTTTGAGATCCTGTATTGAATGTCCTGGGAGATTGAAGTGTTCTCCTACTGGCTTCTCTGTCTTGTGATTCCTGATGTCAGATTTGTGTCCATTTATCCTTTGGCGTGGGGGACATGGGTGGCGCTGTGGGTTAAACCACAGAGCCTAGGGCTTGCTGGTCAGAAGGTCGGTGGTTCGAATCCCTGTGATGGGGTAAGCTCCCGTTGCTCGGTCCCAGCTCCTGCCCACCTAGCAGTTTGAAAGCAAGTCAAAGTGCAAGTAGATAAATAGTTACCGCTCCGGCGTGAAGGTAAACGGTGTTTCCGTGTGCTGCTCTGGTTCACCAGAAGCGGCTTAGTCATGCTGGCCACATGACCTGGAAGCTGTACACCGGCTCCCTCGGCCAGTAACGCGAGATGAGCGCTGCAACCCCAGAGTCGGAGACGACTGGACCTAATGGTCAGGGGTCCTTTTACCTTTACCTATCCTTTGGCGTAGGGTTTGGCCTGTTTGTCCAATATAGAGAGCTGAAGGGCATTGTTGGCATTTGATGGCATACACAATGTTAGAAGATGAGCAATGAAATAGTCCTGAGATGGTATGTTTGATGTTGTTGGGTCCAGTGATGGTATTGTCCGGGTATGTGTGTGTGGCAGCAAAGTTGGCATCTGGGTTTATTGCAGGCTCTGGTACCAGTGTCCATGTTTAGTCTGGTTGCTGTATTATTGTGGGTGAGGAGTTGTTTTAGATTGGGTGGCTCTCTGTAGGCAATGAAAGGTCTTCCTCTCAGAACTTGAGAAAGAGAACTGTCATTGTCTAGGAGAGGTTGTGAATCTCTGATTATAGAAGTTTATAACACTAGAACTTGTGGATATCCAATGAAACTGAATGTTGGAGGATTCAGGACAGGTTTTTAAAAAGTAGTTCTTCGTGCAGTGAATAAACTACAGAACTTGCTCCCCCAGGAGGCAGTGATGGCCACCAACTTGGATGACTTTAAAAGAGGATGAGCCAAATTCATAGACGAGAAGGTTATGAGTGGCAAGTTGCCATGATGGATATGTTGTACCTCCACTGTTGGAGGCAGTATGCTTTTGAATACCATATGCTGGGAGAATGATGTTGCACTCAGGTTCTGCTAGCTAGCTTCTCATAGGCATCTTGTTAGCAGCTGTGAGTACAAGATGCTGAACTAGATGGGGTTTTTTACTGGATCCAGCAGCTGGCATCTTTTTATGGTAACTGGTCAATTTTGGTTTCTTTCAATTTCTCATTTTTCCAAGCTTAAGTTCAGTTATCCATATTTCCACATCAGTTTGTGGTTCATACAAAAATCCTCATGAAAATTCATCAGAGTTTCTCCTAATGTACACATTTTTATATGCAATTTTGCATACAATATTCATGTTTTGCAACCATTTCCCCCTAATATTATGTATATTTTGTATACTATTTTTTGTATACAATGTATACAATGTATATTTTGTATACTATTTTTACCAATATATGTTTCTATGCGCACTTTAGTATATGCATTCTTTGTACCAATGATTTGGTTGCAGAACCTCACTGTGGAATTTGGAACAGTGTGGATCTCGAAAGATGGCTGTATTTCAGATTCTGTATTGTTTGGGAGTGCAAACTAGGCTGGTCTTCTTATGTTCTTATGTAGTTTAACTCCCTACAATCCCATTTCAAAGAGATTGTGGGATTCCCTCTCCTTGCATGTTATTTCCCAAACAATTTTGTCAAAGGAGTGGTGGGGGCAAAATTCAGTGCCCTCCAAATTTGGGGAAAGGAGGGGGGCAGTGGTGTTGTCATGCCTGCCAGGGTCTCCTTTGCATGTGAAAATCATGACTGACTCTCTGAGCCTTCCTTTTAAATTAATGACCAGCGGGATGAATCTGTTTGGCACATTAACCCCAACTGGTCATTAATTTCCCAAGAAATGCTCTGTGTCAAGGTTGTGACTGTTGTTATAACCCTGTGCTGGGGAGGGTTGAAGATATGTTTGCAGTCAGCCTCTGGCTCCTGAGCCCTACTGGAGACCTCTGCCTGCTCTGTCTAAGGTGTTTCAACACCACAGATCTGACATGGCACAGTTCAAGGATGGGGGAACTGTGGGGAACCCAGATGTTGTTCGACAGCAGTTCCCAATAGTCTCCTGATCACTGTCAATGCTGGCTGGGGATGATGGAGGTTGAAGTAAAAAATCTGGAAGATCATAGTTTTCTCCATCCCTAGTGTGATGGTTAGTGTGTTGGATCAAAATTATAGAGATTATAATTATAGGGAACTATAGCTTCATTAGAGGAATAAGAGTTTCCTAACAACTCTTTCTCTGGAGGAGACTTTTGAGAGTCCCATGGACTGCAAGAAGATCAAACCTATCCATTCTGAAGGAAATCAGCCCTTAGTGCTCACTGGAAGGACAGATCCTGAAGCTGAGGCTCTAAATACTTTGGCCACCTCCTGAGAAGAGAAGACTCCCTGGAAAAGACCCTGATGTTGGGAAAGATGGAGGGCACAAGGAGAAGGGGACGACAGAGGATGAGATGGTTGGACAGTGTTCTCAAAGCTACCAACATGAGTTTGACCAAACTGCAGGAGGCAGTGGAAGACAGGAGTGCCGGGCGTGCGCTGGTCCATGGGGTCACAAAGTGTCGGACACAACTAAACAACAACAAAGGTTCAAATCCATACTTGGCCATGAAGTTTATTGAGAGACCTATGGCCAGTTACAATTAGGCCTGTGCACAGTAGCCCATACCCGATCTGGGACGCTGGGTCAACCTCCACGTAGGCTAGCTTGTGGGACACATAGCCTCAATCTGACCCTGCATAAATTTAGGGATGGGATTAATTAATTAAACACACAGTTGGAAGGCGGTGGGAAAGGGGAAGAAGGACATGCTGAGTCTCCTCCCCCTCCCCCAACCACACTGCAAGCAAGAGGGTTCAATCCTGCAGGTTCTGCTTTGCAAGCACTTTCCTGGATACTTCTTAAGACATTGTACCCCAATTTTGCATAACAGTTCCTGAGATCATCTATTACTGGATATGTCTGGACAGCATTTTGAATCAAGATGATGGACTGAACCTTTCAAAACTGCACTGAATTCACCCACTGATTTCAAAAGAGCGCTGAATTTTTTTTTTGTTTCTTAGAATTCCCAAGCAATGCTGGGCACAAGGCTGCTAAAAAACACACACAGGAAATCTCAAAAACTCTTGCTTCACCCCTCTAGAAGAGTTTCCCTCAGCAGTTGGAGTGCAGTGTGGGACATTTGTTCTGGATGACTAATTATTTGGTTTCAAAACAGGCCTCTTGTTTCTCCAAGTCTATAAAGGCAACATGACCACGTTCTGTACTTTTGACCCCCAGGAAAGAAAAGCTACAGATAATAGAATTAAACCCTCATTTCACTTGCGATAATATTTGCGTAAGCTCCCTTAGTAAAACGTTATGTCCATTGCCAAATGTACAGGTTATCACTTCCATGGGGTGAGTGTTTGGAGACGGGGCTCCGGGAGTGAGGGGTCTACGTGGGGAAGCGGCTCAAGAGAATTAGAGAGGCTGAAACCATAGACCTTTTTTCCTTGCCCTATTTAGTCTGATGTTTCCTTTGAGATCTTTTGCTCAGACAAAAGACGTGATGGAGAGGATATTTTTTATTGGGCCAACAATTAAACATCCATCTAAGATTTCAAGGCCACACAGAATTTTTATTTTTCCTTTCTAAATCTTCATAGATTTCTCTCTCCCAGTATTTTCTTTTTGAGGGTAGGGGAGTCGGTGTGAATTGCAGGAATGATACTTTCCAGTGTGGATGAGATCATGCATAGATGTTGTTGCATGTAGTTAGCAATCATGGAAAACAACAGCCTTGTATCATCTCTGCTTCTCCTCCTTATAAATAATTAATGTGGGGGGAGGGCCAAATGTGGCCTCTATCCAACACTCAGGATGCTCCCCTAAGCCACAACCCTCCCCTTCACTCCAGGCTACCCCCTTAACTGACCCTGTTTCACCACCACAACCACCCATCCTAGCTCCCACCCAGACCATGTACACTCTTCCTTGAGAGTAAAGAAGATATCTTTATTGAAGCAGAGAAGATTTATAGGCTCCACAACAGGCAGTGAGTCATAACAGTCACTACGCTTTGGCTAGAGGACAGGAAAGACTAGGCTAGCTGAGCCAAGTGGTCCACATTTAAGGAGTCCAAGTTCAGGGCAAGGTATTCAGAACTGTACAGATGCAATGGAGTTGTCGCAATGGGTCAGCATGCCCACCCGCCAAGCTTTTAAAGACAGGGCAAGGAGAGCTTACTCGTGATATTCTTCTGCCTTGTGAGATTGCTGAGCATGCAGATAGCCACTTTGTCAGGGAGGATGAAACTGTTCCCAGGGATGGGAACACCACTGGGTGCTGGGCAATCAGGCCTTTCCTTCCTTCTGACTCTGGTTTCTCTTTCACTAGAGGTGTGCTGATGCATTCCCCAGATAGCATCACTGTGCTCTTTGCCCAGAAAGGGTAGACAAGAGATGGGAGTCCTGCTTCCCATCTAGGGTAGCCACCGCCTGAGAGGAGCAAGCACCCACTTCCTCCTCCTTGTCCATCTCAGCCTGCCACTCCACTCCTGAGGCCAGCAACACCTCAGAGCTAGGCTAGAACTCCCATCATCCCTCTCCATTGGCCCTCCTCACTGGGGCTGATGGGAGTTGGGAGAGGCCCACAGCTTCCTGCAGCAGATTGCCAAACCTTCAAAAAGGAGAGATATAGTAGTCATGGGAGACTTCAAATACCCCAATATCTGTTGAAATTCAAACTCTGCCAAGAATGTAAAGTCTAACAAATTCCTCAACCACCTTGCTGACAATTTCATTTCCCAGAAAGTGGAAGAAGCAACAAGGCGGTCATCTCTCTTGGACCTGGTCCTAACCAACAGGGAGGAACTGATTGATGAAGTGGAAGTTTTGGGAACATTGGTAGGAAGTGATCATGTCCTCTTGGGTTTCATGATACAAAGCAGCTGTGTAGTGAGAGGTCCCAGTGCCCAGGATAGGCACGTGTGTGCTAGAGGGTGAAGGAACCCACTGTGGCATCCCAGCCATCACCGCCAATACCACTGGTGACTCCACCCTGCAGTGGAGCCAAGCAGGGCCGCACTGCTCCACCAGTCTACCCATGCAGTGGGGAGCCAGGCCAGCCAACATGGCACTTGGTGGGCCCAAACCAAGCGCCCCTTGCCAGCGTCCCCCAGCGCACCCTGGCCCAGTGCTCCTCTCCACAAATATTGGTTCCTCCAATGCCAGTAGAGGAGAACTGCTCAACGCCTACTTTGCCCAACCTCCTTGAATAAGCAAATAAAGGATGGAGCTGACACCCAAGATAGGAAAAGAGGTGTTAAATGAATTCAGATTTCCAGGGCCTGATACACAAGGGCACTAAAGGAGCTTGCAGATGTAATCTTAGAGCCTATGCCTATAATCTTTCAGAATTCTTGGAGAACAGATGAGGTTCCTGCAAACTGGAGGTGGGCAAATGTCCCCATTAAAAAAAAAGGTGGGGGAGAAGACCAATCTGTAAACTTGACATCAATACCTGGAAAGATCAAATAATTAAACAGTCAGTCTATGCGCACTTGGAAAATTATTATAATGATTATTAAGACCCAGCATGGATTTCTCAAAAACAAGTCATGCCAGATGAATCTCATATATTTTCTTTTCCTTTTGATAATGTTACAAGCTTGATTAGAGGGATGCTGTGGATGTAGTGTATCTTGATTTCAGTAAGGCTTTTAACAAAGTGCCCCATGATATTCTTGCAAGGAAGTTGGTAGAATGTGGGCTAGACAATGTAACTGTTAGGTGGATTTGTAGCTGGTTGACTGACCAAACCCAGAGCACTCACTAATGGTTCCTCCTCATCCTGGAAAAAAGTGACCAGAGGGGTACTTCAGGGTTGTGGCCTGGGCCCATTGTTGTTCATAAATGACTTGGATTGAAGGTATTGAGAGGATGCTCATCAAATCTGCAGATGACACCAAATTAGGTGAGATAGCCAATGCCATTGAAGACAGATTCAGGATTCAATATGACCTTAACAGATTGGAGAACTAGGCCTAAATTAACAAAATGAATTTCATTAGGGACAAATGTAAGGTTCTACAAAGGAAGAGCCATCTGCACAAATATAAGACGTGGAACACCTGGCTTGCCAGTAGCATAGCTGTCAAGTTTCAGATTTGAAAATAAAGGATCAGCACCCTCACCTGTCCTGGGGACAGTCTACAGTTCTCAGGGACAGTCCACGCCGCGGTAATCTCCCCAGGTTACAACTTAATTTACACCAGGAAAGATCTCCCAGGAAAGAGAAATCAGGGCAGAGAAAGAAAGCACTTATTCACGCAGCACACAGTTAACCTCTGGAACTCCCTGCCACAGGGAGCAGCGATGGCCACCAACTTGGATGGCTTTAGAAAAGGATTAGGCAAATTCATGCAGGAGGAGAGGACCATTGATGGCTTCTGGCCAGGTTGGCTCTGCTCTGCCTCCAGTTAGGGGCAGCAATTCGTAATCGGAGCACCTGTTGCCGAGAAACATTCGTCTATTTTATCTTCTTCTTTATATGTCTGTCTGTCTGTTATTAGGTATTTATATTCCACCTTTTTCTCCAAGGAGCAACCTGGTCCTAGTCCTCATTTAATCCCCACAACAGTCCTGTGAGGTAGGCAGGCAGGCAGGCAGGGCTGAGAAATGCAGGGACCCAAGGAGTCCCCGGACTCCAACTCTCCTTCCCGGAAATAAGGGAAATTTAAGGGATATCAACAATAAGGGATAGCTGCAGGAAATGGCTTGGAATAAGGGAGTTTCCTGCAAAAAAGGGGATACTTGACAGCTATGGCCAGTAGTACATGTGAAAAGGATTGAGGGGTCTTAGCAGACCACAAACTTAACATGAGTCAACAGTACAGCAAAAAAACTTAACATGAGTCAACAGATGCAGCACTAAAAAAAGCTAATGCTATTCTAGGTTGCATCAACAGAAGTATAGTTTCCCAATCAAGGAAAATAATAGTCCTCCTCTATTCAGCCTTAATCAAACCACACCTAGAGTACTGTCCACTTCTGGGCACTACAATTTAAGAAGGATATGAAGGAGGAGGAGGGGGAGGAGGCTTGGTTTCCAGACACTTAATCATCTTGGTCACTCTCCACTAGGCAGGGTAATAATAATAATTATTATTTATTTATTTATTTATTTATTTATTTATACCCTGCCCAGAGGAGAGTGACCAAGATGATTAAGGGTCTGGAAACCAAGCCTTATGAGAAACGGTGTTGGGTATGTTTAGCCTGGTAAACAGGAGACGGAGGAGATATGATAGTCATCTTCCAATATCTAAAGGGGCAAGCTTGTTTTCTCCTGATATGGAGGCTAGGACCCAAGCCAATCAATTCAAGTTACATCAGAAATAACTTTCTAACAGTAAATGCTGTTTGATAAGAAAAGCCTGCGTAATCAAGTCTGTGACCCACCTAGTCCAGCTTCCTGTTCCTGGTGGCCAACCAGATGCCTTGGTAGGAAGCTGAAAGCAGAATCTGAGTGCAACAACCATTCTGCTCACTTGTGATCCCCAGCAACAGGTATTCAGAGGCATACTGCCTCTGGAGGTGGAGAGAGAAGCTTGACTTCCCCTCCATGAATTTGTCTATTCCAAGATGGTGACCATCACTACCATCATGTGTATTTAAGACTTTGCATTTCATTTAAGGCTTTTCACTGTAGTTAACCACTGTAGCATTTTTGTTAAGATAAATCTGGGGAATGATTTCAAAACAACAGCAGCAACCCCATGCCATTATTTGGTAATCTGGACCCCAAAAGGCAGAGCTGTCACATCTTATTAAAAAAAATAAAAATACAACCACTTCCTGCTCTTCTGCTGGGTCACATCAGTCCACCAGGAGCCAACAAGACAGAGCATTACTAATGTAATTTGTCCTCCTCTTGCTTTCAAGATAAGACGGGGAATGTGGGATTGATTTGCCTTGTAAAAGAGACACCTTCCAACATGAGGAACCTATCTCTGTACAGCTTTGGAGCAATGCACACACACCCCTCCTCCAAAGTCCTCTTCCTTGGACGTGTGAAGTTATTAAGCAGAACCACATTGGTAGGCCTGAAACTCAGATATGGTGGGAGGGGGAGTAGGTAGAAGACTGAATCAAAGAGCATGAGAAAGACCACCTTCCACAAAGAGGCTGAACCGCAGGAATGTGTTCCTAAGCCTCCCCTCCTTCCTCCCCTGAAGAAGGATGTAATCATTTGCTGCCATTCCCCCCCCCTTCCTCCAGCACACAGAGGCACATGTGCGTGCCCATACACCACCTCCTCCGGCTGGAATGGGTTAATTAATGATTAATTGCAGCTGCTTCTAATCCCAATTTGGTGACTCAAGAATGAGATGGAATGCGAGGGCTCTCCTAAGACCGTTGTGAATACATGTGTGTGCTCTCTCACAAACATACACAAGTGCACACCTCAGGACTCAGCGAGCTTCAGGAAAAAAAACCAGGTGAGTTTTACAAAGCACCTGACTGGAGCTCTGGGGCGGACACATCGATGGACACTCGGCATCCAGCACATAATTGGTTGCCACCAGTGGTCAAATGGTCAGCACTTCCTCTCTCAGAGGCCTGGAAACTGCTATCAATTAAGATTCAGGGCAGGGCAGGGTGGATTTTCCTTTTTCATTGAACTTCAAAGGGGTCAAAAGCAGAGGTTTGCCCGGGATTAATTTTAAGTCAGGCAGTGCATACAGCTAAACAGTTCCGGTTGCAGCTCCCCCATCCCAACCTTCATCTAAAAAAAGGGCAATATAGAGACCTCCAGCGTCTTCCATGGGAATATACCTTTCAGGAAATTCTCACACACCACACCGCAAACAAGAATCAACTTCAGGTGCAAACTAATAGATATATTTGCTACTGGTTGCCGATTAGCTACCAAGCCAATTTCAAGCCTGTAATAGCTTGGGACCAGTTTACCTCCAAGATCAGTTTACCCTATATGTGCCCACTCAACCGCTTCAATCTGTGGAACTGTCACTGTCACACATGCTGCATAGTACTAGAAGAAGAAGAAGGGGAGGAGTTTGGATTTGTTTGATATCCCGCTTTATCACTACTCTAGGGAGTCTCAAAGTGGCTAACATTCTCCTTTCCCTTCCTCCCCCACAACAAACACTCTGTGAGGTGAGTGGGGCTGAGAGACTTCAGAGAAGTGTGACTAGCCCAAGGTCACCCAGCAGCTGCATGGGGAGGAGCAGAGACACAAACCCGGTTCCCCAGATTATGAGTCTACCGCTCTTAACTCCCCGCCTATTGACAGGGTATCTGTTTAAATATTTTTCATTAAGCAAGCCTATTCAGACATGTAGACGTTGGCATGTGCTTTTATCTGTTTCTAGCTTAATTATTTTAATTATATTTTTTATTAAAACAAAACACCTGGTTTTTTTAACATTGTCTTTTACTGACAGCTCTAATGTTTGTTTTATTTGTTTGTTTTGTAAACTGTTTAGAGATTCTATTTACAATCAAGCGGTATGTAAACTTTATTAAATGAAAATATAAATAAATAAGATCAAGCTGTTTCTTTATCTGTTCTCTGTGCATTTGGATACAGTCATACTTTGGGTTGCGAACGTGATCCGTGCGGGAGGCACGTTCGCAACCCACAGCGGCGCATCTGCACATGTGCATGATGCAATTCGAGCGCCAAAACCCAGAAGTAACCCATTCCAGGACTTCCCGGTTTGGCGCGGTCCGCAACCCAAAAATGCGCAACCTGAGACTGTACCTCTTAAAATCTCCTAACCAATTTTGCATTATGGTTCCTGACATCAAGAAGCAGGTTTTTGTCTATGTCTGCATAGTTGGGCACTGTTTCAAATCAATATGGCGGATGGAACATTTCTAAACTGCACTGATTTTTACCAAATTTTGCATCATGGTTGCTAAGATCAAGGTACAGGTTGTCATCAATGGATGGATACAGTTGGATCCATTTTGTATCCGATTGGTGGATGGAAACTTTCCAAATGCTGCCTTACCAAAGAGTCATTCCCTTGCCTTGGATCGTGTCTATTTAGTCCTCCATATCACAGCAAATCTTGAGATTTGCTGGGGAATGTTAAACTACATAAAATAAGGGCTGAAATCCAGCAAAGAAAATCATAGCCAATCATTATTGTGGGCTTGGGGGGGGGCAGTCCTATGCTGAGGCTACACCATACATTTAAAACATGACAATACCACTTTAGAACCAGTTCTGGCTCACCTAATGAATTCTGGAAGTTGCAGTTTGTGCTGAAAGGTGGTAGGAGACTCCTATTGCCCTCCTAGGATTACAATGATCAGAGTAGTTGAACAATCATTCCCCTTTGGTGATTGCAGCTCACCCCGAGGAACAGGTGTTTCCTAACAACTTTCAGGACCCTTAACAAACTACAGTTCCCATTATGCTCCAGGGGAAGCCATGACTGAATAAAGCGCCATCATAGTGCTTTAAATGTATGGTGAGTATGTAGCCCCAGTTCCCTAAACCTATTTTTGGTTTTTGGTTTTTAAAAAGTCTGATCTATTGAACATCTTGCCACATACATTGGCCCTTACAGTAGTACCTCGTGTTGCGTTCGCTGCGGGTTGCAAATGGCACGGGTTACGAATGCGCCAAACCCGGAAGTAACGGAACGGATTACTTCCAGGTTCGGTGGGTCGCGCATGCGCAGATGTGCGCAGTGACGTCACGCACATGCGCAGATGCACCAAATTGCACCTGTGCATGCACAGAAGTGGCGCTGTGGGTTGCAGACTTCTCAGGATGTGAACAGGGCTCTGGACCGGATCCCATTCGTATCTAGAAGTACCACTGTACTGTGCATTTTTCTGGGAATTTTCATTTTCCTCAGTATTTTGGCTCCAAAACCTGCTTGCCTATTCGATTTCCCCTGAAATTGACAGGAATGTGACTGTTTGCACGGCATCATTGAGATGGAACATATTCCCCCCGCCCTCGTGACCTGAAGAAGCTCAGAGTTAAAATACAACCCGCCGGCAACATTACAGCTCCCAGATGAAGCCACAGAAAGAACGCAATGCTTAGGATAGTTGGGGCCACACCCAGCAAGGCCTCGGGGCCAAAGCACCACAGGTGAAGAGATGGAAGAGTGAGATTGCGGAGCGAAAGGTGCAAAGTTGATTTATGCAAAAGCAGAAAGGTATTTGTATGGGAAAGAGGAACACGCCACGTAATTCTTTCTTCGTTGGGGGAAAAGAGAAGGAAGTTGTTGATTCTCCATCAGCTGGTGGCCTTGCAACCCAGTTATTGCCATCTTACATACCCTCCAACATTTCTCCGATGAAAACAAAGACATTCTATTTAACAACAACAACAACACCCCACCCATATGACTGGGTTGCCCCAGCCACTCTGGGCAGCTTACAACATATTTAAAAAACATAACAAAACATTAAACATTATAAAACTTCTATATACCTGTACTTTAGATGTCTTTTAAAGGTTGCATAGTTACTTATTTCCTTGTCTCAGGGTTCGCATAACTCCATATCTTCCAATTTCTCCAATGACAATAAGGAAGTCCTAAGAAAAAGCGAGACATTCCAGGATCAAATCAGAAACTGGGATGGCTTCTGTAAATCTGGGACTGTCCCTGGAAAATAGGGGCACTTGGCGGGTCTGATCTTAGCAGGTGGTATTTCATCCCAAGCACAAGAAATCCTATATACTAGGGGTAGGGAAACTTTTTCAACCCAAGGGCCACATTCCCTTCTGAGCAACCTTCTGAGGGCTACATGCCAGTGGTGGGAGGGAGCAGAGGACGACATGGGAAGAGCAATAGATGTAAATTTTACCTTAGTACAGTAGGCCAGTTTCTGCACACACTTGCAAACCCCTCTCTGTCTTCCATCCAAATAAGCAAGAAGCGTTATCAGAGTTCAAGGACACATTCCAGTCAGGCTAAAAACACTCAGGGTGCAAAGTGGGGCCAATGAGGGGTAGGGCCTGAAGAGAGTTCCATGGTCAGACAAAGAGAGATGCATTTGGACCCCGAGACAGAAGCTCCCCGTCCCTGCTATATTCCTTGAGCTACATTTTGTCATATTCTTACCAGTACTGGTTGGTACCCACTGGAGACAGGTGGGGCAGAAGGCAGGCAGATTAATGGTAGGCAGAGACAGAACCAATAACTTGCCAAATCAGACAATGGCAGACAGAGCCAACTACCGGTAATTCTACTTTTGTCCCCTTCTTCCTCCCCACTGGGTTCTATAAGGGCAGCACTGAGACTAAGGAGGAGGAAGCCAGCAGACATCATTTTATTGTTACAACAACCCCGTGAAGTACGAGGCTGGCTCAAGGTCACCTGGTAAGTTTCCTGGTTGAATGACAATCTGAGCCAGTGTGTCCCCAGTCTTGAGCTGACATCTTGTATTGGCTCTGAGTTTTGCTTTTAAGTATGCATGCTAAGTTCACACTAGGGGTGGACAAATTTGTCACTTTTGGTTTCCCTCAATTTCTGATATTTTTTTCCATACTTAAATTTAGTTCTTCACATTCCCACATCTATTTGCCATAAAAAAAAAAAAATTCTCAGCAGCACCTTAGTGCAAATTTAACCATGTCTTTAGGCTATTTTGACTAATGTACACATTTCAAGCAATTATCTCTACTATAATGTGTTTTGCTATGTTATTTTCACACACATGCAAATTTTTTTTTGTATACACAGTCTGGTTGGAGAACTGTATCACAAAGTTTGGAGCAGTACAAATTTCAAAGGAGAAATGTGATTCAGTTTATGTATCAATTCAAGAAGCATGAATTGGCTAGTTTCTCATTAAAGTGCTAACATAACTGAATCCCTCCCTCATCCATGGTTCACACTGCAAACGTCCTGTGCTGTGCTTGTGGCAATGAACATAGGAAGCTGCCTTATGCTGACCATTGGTGTACCTAGCTCTGTATTGTCCATGCTGCGGCATCCCGGAGTTTCGGGAAGGAATCTCCACCAGTCCCTCCTGAAGATGGCAGGGGATTGAACCTGGGACCTTCTGCAGGCAAAGCACTGGTGCTCTTTCATGGTCCTTCCCCCAAGACACAGTTGCCTTATATTAGACCATTGCTCCATCTAGTTCAATATTGTCTACCTTGACTCTCCAGGGTTTCGGACAAGGGGGCATTCCCAGCCTTTCCTGGAAATGCTGGGGATTGAATCTGGGACCTCCTGCTTGCAAAGCAGATGCTCTGCCACTGGGTTAGGGCCTTTCCCCAATTATACGCGGTTTTTGTTCAGTTTTCGTCCGTCAAGTATTTTCAGGATTATTTTTCTCTTTGCTGCCACTGAGCTACAGCCCTTCCCTGAACATAACTGTGTTTGCATGCTGGCTTGCTTGTTTTTAAAGAAACACTTCCTGCAACAATCCTAAAAAGTGAAACACTCCAACAAGAAGCTCTCCCGGCCAATGACTCAGATGGGGATTCATTATGGAATCAGTCACCACTTTACATGCAATCTTTTCAACTGCTGGAATCCTTCCCTCCCACTCCTCCTCTCAAGTTTTAGTTTTATGGCACTACAGAAGAAAAGGGGGGAGGGGCAAAAAAAGAGAGAGCCTCATACAAGTTTGTATTGATCCTTTAAGGTTAAGATCTCAACGCACTTACATTATTCTAACCCAGAGAATTTGAAATTTATGGTCCCTCTTGAACCTCGCCAGCTTCCTCAAGAGAACTCTGTAGCCAGCCAAACGCCAAACGCCGTAAAATTTAAGGAGGTGAGAGAGAAACTTCCCAGAAAAAATAAACATTTCATGGAAATGAAATAAGTCTTCCCTTCTAGGAACTCACCCCTGCGAGCTTGGAGATTAAATGGCAAAGTATTCAAAATGGTAAGCTGATATAAAAATGTTGTGTGTGTTAGGTACCGTTTGTTTATGGGTATGCAGCAATGGACATTGTCTTCTGAAGGTCAAATCTCAGAGCATGAGCTTTTTCCCTCCCCCAAGGCTCCACAGAACGGATTAGCTTTGTCTAATGCCTTCCCCATTGCATAGATGGCAGCTGTTCATAATTCTTCCCCTCCCCCCATATTCTTCCACCCAAAGGACCACACATTTATCCCCCACTCCCCATTCAGGGCAAGCCCCATTGCCATCATCCATCCACTTGAGAAAAGTGGAGAGCACTCTCAAATTCTGTACGAGTGCAGGACTTCCATCCCAAATGACATCCCAGTGTTATGTCCTCCCATCATCATCACCCATAGCAGCCTTCCCCAACCTAGTGCTCTCAATATGCTTTTTTTGGAGTACAACACCCACCATCCCATGAATGAGCCAATGCTGGCTGGCGTTGATGGGAGTTGTAATCCAAAACAGGAATTTTTAGGGTAGTACAATAAGTTGAGCCGCACTGGGTATTATGCTGCAGGTGGCACCACAACAATGCTGTAGAAAGGAGTGTGACAGGCATTGCACACGCCAAATTTCAGCATCACATAGGATGCTGCTGAAATTTGAGAGCCCAAAGTTCATCACTAATCCAAAACATCTGGTGTCACCAGGTGAGGAAGACTGGTGTAGTGTAACTTTCAATCCTGATGTCCTCCCTCACAAAATAACAGACAATGAGAGAGCAGATAATGGCTGGCAGCACAAAACACAACAACAACAAGTTTATTCAATTTGTGAGGTCCGTGCCTTTACACAAAATACCATAAAACATTATTTAAAAAGATAAACAATAAAATTATTAAAATAAATTAAAATTCATGCCGCGTTGTCCCAGCAAAGCAGACTACCCCAAACCCCCCACCATTCAGGAAAGAAGATACAACAACAGGTTAGGGGAGCAATGGGAGGGACCTCACCACTTCATCCAGGAACCATACCCTAGTTTTCATAGCCTTCACCACAAAGACCGCTACCCCATGGGAAATCCGTGGGTCAGCGTCCACCAGCAAAAACTTTACTTGGTCCTCAGAGTTGACTATTGATTTGGGAATAGTTTGTAACATCACATCCCTGAAGGCCGAATAGATGGGACAATACAACATGTAATGTGTGAGATCTTCTTTGGTTCTCATATGACAAGGACATACACGCTGCTCTACCGGGATTTTTGCAAATCTGCCTGACAGATAGGCCGTAGGAATAGTTTGAAAACGGGCCATGGTGAAAGCTCTCCGAAGGGTGGTATCGGTGATATTCACCAAGTAATTGGCACAGGTTTGCAGCACAAAACACAGCTACATCCCAGTACTATATTACTGTTGATGTTGCATCATTTATCTATAAATAACCTAAATTCAGTAAGTGTTGTTCAACAGTCTGGCTGCCACTTGCCTTTCTGTCACCTGCGAACCACGCACAACCATTGGACAAACTAATGTGACATCACAGATCATTCACAACCATTCTATTCTATGTCTCATTCATTTTTAATAAACACAGAGTCAAGCCTCTGGGGGTGTCTAACTAAATGCGACGCCAGGGCCACAAACTCCCACAGTTCTCCTTTTTATTTGAGAAAATCTCATTCAGGAGGCTTCCATTTTGACCATGGAAGTAGCCGGTCAGCCACATAAGAGGCACAAAGCTACTTCCTCACCTTGCCAAGTCTCAGACTAGCATTTGGTGGAAATGTACAGTAACAGAGGGGACATTTTTTCATATGTGGTGGGATTGTAAAATTATAAAGAAATATTGGGAAATGATTTATAATGAAATGAAGATGTTTAAAACAACCTTTGGCAAAAAACAAAAAACGGAAGCTTTCTTATTAGGTATTATAAGAGTGGACCTATCAAAATCACAAAAGAACTTGTTTACGTATGCAACAACGGCCACACGAACCTTATTAGCACAACATTGGAAAGAAGAAGGTGTCCCTTCTAAAGAAGATTGGCTAGTTAAATTAATGGAATATGCTGAAATGGCAAAATTGACTATGAAACTAAGAGGAAGAGACGACAACGAATTTAAGGAAGAATGGAAGGTGTTTATTGCATATTTACAGAAGCAATATACACAGGATAATACATTAGCAGGGTTTTAAGATTACTTGTAATTTTGTTATGAATGGATAATAGGGATTAAAATTTAACAATAGACAGGCAGTACAGTATGTTGATAAATAATAGACCCAAGGAAGGGATTAGAGGGAAGTCAATTTGTTTTGGTTTTGTATTGTTGTCGTTTTTATTTTTGTTATTTTTGGAAAATCAATAAAATGTTATTAAAAAACAACCAGACTAGCATTTGGGAGAGTAACTGCATGTTTGAAACTCTGCCAGGTAAAATACAGCTTGGGGAGTGATTTGCTCATCATTGGGCACAGAAAGGATCAAATATCTCCGCCACTGCCACCACGCTTCATATTCCCGTCTGAAAAGCACCCACTTCCACAGGTACTTTTGCTAAGAAGGAGGAGGAGGAGAGGAGAAGGGATGTTAGGGAGCAGTTTATGTGAAATATGGCATTGCATCCTTAAATGCCTTTATTTCAGTGGGGGCTTACACAGAGACCCTTACATTCATAGAAGCTAGGAAAAGACTAGACAAAGCAGGAAGAGCTGAAATTTAAGAAGGGACATCTATTCCCATAGTCTTGGAGTCATGCCAGAAAAGCCAGAAACCTTGTTCCAAAGCACAATACTGGCTGATTTGGAGAGTGTTGATAAAACCTGTCAGTGGACAAACACCAAATCTCAAAGCACAGTTCTGCAACTCCTACTTCTCACTTGGCTCCCTGCCTCCCTCTATTTCAGATTCCCACTTACCCCCCATTTCCCCCCTCATTGCACTATTGAACACTAACAACATTTTTTTGGTAAGAACCTAAGGAGATCCTGCTGGATCCACTTGTGAATTGCTCTTCAACCTCATCAATTTGATGAGCAGCCCCTCAATTCCTTCATCCAAGTCATTTATAAAGGACAGAACCTGCAGCACCTCACTTGTCCCTTTTCCCAAGATGACAAGGAACCATTAGTGAGCACTCTTGGGGTTCAGTCAGCTAACCAGCTACAAATCCACCTAACACTTGCCTCATCCAGCCAACATTTTACTAGCTTCTGTGGCAATTTAATTATCTGTTCTAGGACCTTTCCTGGTATCAACATCAAGCTAACTGGCCAGTAGTTACCTGGGTCTTCTTTTTCCCCATTTTTGAAGATGTGGACAACATTTGCCCGCCTCCAGGCTGCAAGGACCTCACCTGTTCTTGAAGAATCCAGTGTTGTTGGTCTAGAACTTTCATCATCCTTGACTATTGGGTAAGCTGTACAGGAATGATGGGAGTTGTGGTCCAACAGCATCTGGGGACTCAAGGTTGAAGAGCACTGCACTGGCGTCAGAGATCTCTTCCATGGTTTCCCCACAACAACCTCTTAAAGCACATCCAAAAGGTTCCTTTGTGACAAATTCAATGGCTGCTAACCCTGATTGCTATATTTAGGGATGGGGGAGTTCTCTTTGGTTTACATTTAAAGTCAAATCTATCAGATTTGCACTTTCTGAAACACTATGAGAACTGAAACACAGCCACCATTCAAAATTATTACGCACCTGAAATTCGTTATGCAATTTCCCAACCAAACGATATTTACAAAAATGCATATATCAGGGGAAAGGGTGCATAAAATGAATATATTAGTATAAATAGCATGCATAAATGCACATTAGAAGGAATTGTTTGCAAAAATGTGTACATGAATCAAAACTGCATGCAAAAAATACATTTGATGAATACCGGTAATTGTATTTTAATATTCTGCTGGAAGTTGCCCAGAGTGCCTGGGGAAACCCAGCCAGATAGGCAGGGTATAAATAAATTATTATTATTATTATTATTATTATTATTATTATTATTAAGTGTTTATTGGAATAAATTTGAAATTGCTAAAGAATTTTCATGAGCACCTTTTTGTTTTTTAAAAAAATCAATCAGTTGAGAAACTGAGAGAACCGATATTGACAGATCCTTCTATTCCCAGCTCTAGTCTACTTCCACTGCAGGAGACAGTTTGCTTCTGAATACCAATTGCTGGGAAATGCAGGAGACCACCTCATGAGAAGAGAAGACTCCTTGGGAAAGACCCTGATGTTGGGAAAGATGGAGGGCACAAGGAGAAGGGGACAACAGAGGATGAGATGGTTGGACAGTGTTCTCGAAGCAACTGGCATGAGTTTGGCCAAACTGCGAGAGGCAGTGAAGGATAGGGGTGCCTGGTGTGCTCTGGTCCATGGGGTCACGAAGAGTCGGACACGACTGAACAACTGAACAACAACAAGCAGGAGAAGAGAGTGCTGTTGCACTCAAATCCTGCTTGTGTGCTTTTTACTGGCCAGGTGTGGGGAACCTTCCCCCCCCCCCCGATGCTGTTAAACTACTACTCCCTTTATCCCTGGTCATTGGTCATGTGTGCTGGGGCTGTTATGTTATGTATGTACCTACAGGAAGCCCCCCAAGCAGGGCACGAAGGTCACAGACCACTTCCATTGATGCTTCCCAACAACCAGTATTCAGTGGTACACTGCCTTTGAACAGTTCCAAATCGCCTTCATGGATAAGAGCCATTAACAGAGCTACACACCTCCATCAATTTGTCTTTAATCCCCTTTCAAAGCCATCTAAGACAGCGCTCATCTCTATTCTGTTGTCAGGGCAGGACTTTGGGGCAGATTTCAACTGATTAAGCAAGCCCCTCCCCCAAATGCCACAAGACTGGGTTACCACATTTGAAAGAAGTAAAGTAATATGCATAAGAACATTAGAAAAGCCTACAGTATCAGGCCAGTGGCTCATCTAGACCAGTATTATGTTCCCACAATGGCCAGCCAAATGCCCTAATTGAAAGGTTGAAAGCAGGAACCAAGCACAACAGCACTCTCCCCAATTGTAATTCTCAGCAGCTGGTATTCCAAGGCATACTGCCTCCAGCCATGGGAGACCATCGTAGCTAGTAGCTGCTGGTGGTCTTATCTTCCAAGAATGTGTCTAATCCTCTTTTAAAATCATCCAGGTTGGTGGTCATCACTGCCACTTTTAGCAGCAAATTCCATAGTTTAACTCCGCACTGTATGAAGAAGTCCCTCCTTTTATCACTCCTGAATCTTCCAACGTTCAGCTTCATGGGATGTCCATGATTTCTAGCACTGAGAGTTAGAAAAACATTTCTCTATCCACTGTCTCCATGCTGTGGAGACACTTCTGCACTTCTATTCTGTTTCTTTCTCACTTTCCTTTTCTCTAAACCAGGGGTCAGCAGCCTTTTTCAGCTGTGGGCTGGTCCACCGTCCCTCAGACCATGTGGTGGGTTGGACTATTTTTTTTGGGGGGGGTGAACAAATTCCTATGCCCCACAAATAACCCAGAGATGCATTTTAAATAAAAGCACACATTGTACTCATATAAAAACACACTGATTCCCGGACCGTCTGTGGGCCGGATTGAGAAGGCGATTGAGCCGCATCCAGCCCATGGGCCTTAGGTTGCTTACCTCTGCTCTAAACTAAAACTCCCCTAATTTAGACACATTGCCATCTGAAGAAGGGAAGCATAAGACCATTAAGTTGTGGAAATCTCAAGGAGACCTCTTCAGTGGAAGAGGCACGGGATGTTTTGCTAGCCCATCAGTAATCTTCGGTTGAGTGTTTACAGATGAAAGCGTGTGTGGTTACCCTTCTTCTGTGAGCAGAGCAAACATTATAATTATCCAAATTCCCAGGCAAGCTGCTTGACACTCTCATGGTAAGCTGTGGCTTAATGGGGAATGTAACATCCATAGGAGTGTCTGAGCTGGTGGCTAAGTGGAGAAGATCATGAAGCAAATTGCTCCTGACGCCTTTAATGAACATTCTCCACAAATGTTCGTTCTCTGGCACTTCACCCTTTAAAGATGCTCTGGAGCTTTTGCTACATCTTCTCATCTGGATCCAGGCACCACATGTCCAAGTTCAATACATTTAATTGTTTGCAAACTACCGTTGGTTAAGTGCAGGCGACCTTTGATGTAAGAAAACATCTGTGCTTGTGACATGGAAATGATTCCACCCCCCCCCTCTCTTTTTGCTACTCTGATATTTTAGTTTTTTTAATTGTTTCAAAATGATGGGATGCTAATGGAATAGTTATGATTTAAGTGGGAACGCCTCGTACTAGTGATATATTATATACCATGTTGTGTGTGCTTTGTCAGCAATCCTCACCCTTTCCTGTTTGTGCTGCCACTGAAAGAGTCAACAGCTGGGGCAGTGCGACATCAGCAGCAAAGAGAGAGGTACCCAACCTTTGTGGCTACTGTTACGATTGACTTCAATAATCCAACCCCCTGTTTCTAGATGCTGGCCCAGCTCTGCACATATAGCCAGATAGGGAACACATTTTGGAACTCCTAGAATTTGCCGTAGGAAAGCTGCCTGGACACCTTCAACTCTCTGGACACCTGGCTTGAGAGCAGTACATGTGAAAAGGATCTAGGAGTCTTGGTAGACCATAAACTTGACATGAGTCAACAGTGTGATGTAGCAGCTAAAAAAGCCAATGCAATTCTGGGCTGCATCAATAGGAGTATAGATCAAGGGAGGTAATAGTACCACTATATTCTGCTCTGGTCAGACCTCACCTGGAATACTGTGTCCAGTTCTGGGCACCACAGTTCAAGAAGGATACTGACAAGCTGGAACATGTCCAGAAGAGGGCAACCAAAATGGTCAAAGGCCTGGAAACAATGCCTTATGAGGAACGGCTTAGGGAGCTGGGTATGTTTAGCCTGGAGAAGAGAAGGTTAAGGGGTGATATGATAGCAATGTTCAAATATATAAAAGGATGTCATATAGAGGGTGAAAGGTTGTTTTCTGCTGCTCCAGAGAAGCGGACACGGGGCAATGGATTCAAACTACAAGAAACAAGATTCCACCTAAACATTAGGAAGAACTTCCTGACAGTGAGAGCTGTTCGGCAGTGGAATTTGCTACCAAGGAGTGTGGTGGAGTCTCCTTCTTTGGAGGTCTTTAAGCAGAGGCTTGACAGCCATCTGTCAGGAATGCTTTGATGGTGTTTCCTGCTTGGCAGGGGGTTGGACTGGATGGCCCTTGTGGTCTCTTCCAACTCTATGATTCTATGATTCTATTGTTGTAGTTGAATATCCATAGGGGGATCCCATAGAGGAGTGGAGAGGCAGTTTTTGCTTTAAAGGCTTTGACTGCTGCTGGCAGAAATTTCAAATTTCAAAAACTTCATCCCTTCCAGCCCCCGGTATGCTCCCCTGCTCATTTAGGGTTGCAACCCCATCATGGAACAATGCCCAATTATTTTTATAATTTAGTGACCCCTTTACACCATAGAGTATTTATGTTGGCCCGTTTGAATGCCTTTCCGTCCTCTGTGTTGTTTGGAAGACTCAGAGGCATTCCTTACCAGAATAGACTCTGCACCTGTGGCCAGAAGGTACCCGATTCTCTAGACCACATAATTCTGGACTGTCCTCTTTTTAACACCCTCCGTGCTGATTTTATAACGTCCTCTCTATGGCTTGAGGCCCCACCTAACAAACAGCTCAATGTGCAGTTCCTTTTGAGAGATGACTCCCCAACACTCACTAGAGCTTTGGTACAATTTCCGACCAGGATCTTTGAAGTTAAATCAGGGGTAGTTTGGTCTACATAATAGGCTGAGGAGGATTCCCTTTTTGCTGTGTGTAATATAAATATAATACATATGGATGGCCTTTTTATGATTCTATTGTCTTATATATGCCAATAAAGGTGTTGAATTGAATTGAAATTGAATTGACTTCAAGGGGGATCAGTTTTTAACTAGGCTTCCTACCAGAGCAGGCTGTCACCAAAGGGTTGACGCCAAAATCACCATTATATAGTTCAAATCAGGCAAAATAAATTCGGTAAATGGACTAACGTACAAAGATTCACACGTTTAGGGTTATGCATACCCCTGCGTACCCCAGAAAAAAGCACTGCCCGCTTGTATATTTAACATTATTCGACTCTTTTTTAAATACTTTCCTAGTATTTCCCACTCACGTATTATTTTCTTGTCTATATTCCCTAACGTAGCCATCATATTGGCTAATTCTATAAAAGAATTTATAGAATTAGCCAATATGATGGCTACGTTAAGGAATATAGACAAGGAAGTACTTTGAACAGCCACTGATATTTTGTCAGGATTGCCCTTTCTTTCCACATTTTTGTATATGATATCCTGGCCAATGCTGTTGCATAGATGAATAGGTTTTTTTGTTTGTTTGTTTGTTTGTTTGGGAGTTCCTGTCCTATTAGTGCTAGCAGGAATGCTCCTGGTTTTGGAGGGAATGAACATTGGAGCATTTTCTTAAGTTCTTCATGGATCATTCCCCAAAACTCTTTTGCCCTTTTGCACTGCCACCACATGTGGATTACTGTGACATCTGCATCCATACACTTCCAGCATTGTTTGGATCCTTTTATTTACCTTTACCAATTTGCTGGGCGTCAAGTACCACCTAAAAACCATCTTTAGTATATTTTCTCTAACTGTATAGCTTGCTGAAAATTTAATCGTATTGTTCCATAATTTCTCCCAATCTTCCAGCTCTCTATTATATCCAAAGTCTGCAGCCCAACGAATCATTGCCTCCTTCACCAGCTTGTCTTTTGTATCCCATTCCAGCAAAATGTATATACCTTTGATAACAACTTCTCATTTTTTTCCTTGAATTATTTTCCCAAATTCTGATTCCTCTTTTGCAAATCCTTTCTTTTTATTTTCTTTAAATACAGTCATACCTTGGTTGCTGAATGCCTTGGAATTTGTACATTTCTGTTCCCGAACGATTGAAAACCGGAAGTGAGTCTTTCTGTTTTCAAACAATTTTCGGAAGCCGAATGTTCAGCGTGGCTTCCACAGCTTCTGATTGGCTGCAGGAGCTTCCTGCAGCCAATCAAAAGCTGCACTTTGGTTACTGAACGTATTGGAGGTCAAACGGACTTCCGGAACGGATTCTGTTTGACTTCCAAAGTACAACTGTAATTCATTTACTGTATTTGAAAGTACTGGAACCAATCGCTCACAAATTCTGAAGTTTCTTCTCTTCCTTTAATGGTCATCGGATCTCCATAGGTTCCCCATTTATCTCCCATATTCATCTTCTTAACTGGCACTGTTTCAGTTGGTGATATCCAAAGAGGTTTTTTTCTTTCAGACTTTTACTTCCTTCCTGTTGTTTCTCCTGTGGTATGATGTATTGCATTTCTATGTAGGCTATAGTCATATATATATATATATATATATATATATATATATATATATATATATTGGGGGGGGACACAAAGACTTTGCATTTTAACACAAGATTGGTTTATTTTTTGTTTATTGTTTATTTGGAGCATTTGTACCCTGCTCCTCAGCCAAAGACAAAAGCTCCCAACGTGGCTTACATACAATCCATTAAAACAAGACAGTCCTTGCCTGCAGGTTTACAACCTCAAAGTACATGACACACAAGGAAAAATAGACAAGGGTGAACAAGGAAAACATCAAACTCAGAGACGAATTCTTACGCTAGCACTGCTTAGGGGTAGGAGATGCCTGATGGAGTTGATCTTTTCGTAAAGCTGATGGAAATCGGCACCCTCTTTCATCCTTTTTGTGGGGAAATGCATTTTCTTTCTTTCTTTCTTTCTTTCTTTCTTTCTTTCTTTCTTTCTTTCTGATGTGTAAATGTCCCCCCATCTTAAGTGCCTTGATTGAAGCCACTGGATAAAATGGAGGCTGCTAGATTTATGGTATACTGATGACTCTTAGGTCCCCAGATGTTGCTGCACTACAACACTCATCATTCCCAATCCATAGTCTAATCAGGCCGGGGATGATGGGAGCTGTAGTCCAGTGACAACTGGGGGTCCAAGAATGAAGAACACCACGGTATGAGATGATGATTGGGGACTTTAATGGTTGTCACACAGGTATTTCAAGGCAGAAAGGAGCCTCCTCAAAAATATAATTGCCCCAACCTCCCTACCATTCTTTATCTGACCCAGATGGCAAACAAAGGAATTGGCAGCATCTGGGTCTTTCGGAAGACAGACCCTAAACTTGAAAAGCTTGTGGAGAGAAAATGTGAAATGTTTGGCAATACACCCATCTCTTTAAATCCTTCAGAGCAAAGAGCCTGAAAGTTTTTCTGGGCCAGTGATTATTTTTTTAAAAATATTATTTCTCTCCCCCCCCCCTTCTTTTTTCTTTTTAATGCTTTTGAGGCTTTGAAATTAGCCATGACAGAGAACCTGGCAGAATTCAAACCCAGCCTCTCCTTTTCTATGCATGGAGAGCGTGAAAAGTTCAGCAGGGGGGAAAGGAGCCCCCCAAAAAGATATTTTGGACACGGTATCAGTGTCTGCTGCGTGCAGAGTCTTTGAACCTCTTGCCAACAGCCAGTCACTTACTGGAGTTTTATGGCCTCTGTTTAGTAATGGCCACCGTCTAAAGCTGTCATATCTTGTTTTATTTGCATCAGAGAGTCTGTAATTATATTCATGCAAACTTTCCTTTTTCTTTTTCATTCTAAGCTGAGAACAGACCTTGATTTATGCTCCCTATCAGGCAATTCTTTCTCCCATAGATGCATGGTATGCCACCCCAAGAAAGGAGGGGAGAAGGGGGGGGGATCCAAACAACCATGCATACACAATCTCAAACAAGAAAGCTTGCGTTCTTAACCCCCACCTTTCACCAGCCCTGTCTTCAACACAGCTGAGATAGATTGCACTGAGACAGCAAACTCTACCTCCTTTGCACATGCACAGCCACCCACCTTTCCTCGATTGCTGATTGATTGATTGATTTACTACTACTACTACTACTACTACTACTAAATAAAAAATAAAAAAATTCCTTCCAGTAGGTGCTACTGGAAGGATTTTTTTTTTTTTTTACTATGGCAGACCAACACGGCTACCTACCTGTAACTGGTACTACTACCACTATTTGCATACCGCCTTTGCATACACATAATAAAAATAAGAACAAAAACAAACCAAGAATCCTCCCCTCCCACAGATACATTTAAAAGGCCCATTCTTGTGTTGCCACCCTCCGGAACACTCTTGGAGGAGGCACATGAAGAAGGCTTCAGATGATGATCACAGGCTCTGGGTCTATTCATATGGAGAGAGGCGGTCCTTGAGGTATTGCAGTCCCGAGCTGTTTAAGGCTTTATAGGTCAAAACCAGCACTTTGAATTCGGGTCAAAATTAGAATTAGGTCAAAACCAGCACTTTGAATTGGCAGCCAGTGCTATCAGGCTGGCATCAGTGTGATATGCTCAAACTGTCTTGCTCCAGAGAGCCAGTGCCACCTGGCCACCAAATTCTGCACCAGCTGAAATTTCTGAGCTGAATTTTCATGAGGATTCTTAAAAACAGAAACACACAAACACAAATTGCTGTGGAGACTAGAATATAAGACTGGGGAAGCACAAAACAGAGAGAAGCCGAAATGGACAGACTGGCCCACCCTTCTCCACCAACAGGATTCCTATGCCCAGTTTCTTTCATTTGTGTGACAGCTATCTAAGCCCCACACTCAATGACACTGGACTCTGCATGCCACCCTCTTTGTTGTTTGAAATATTTTGTGCACACACACACACACACACACCATATTTAAAGATGGCACTTTTGAACCACTATGCAAAGTAAGTTTAGAGCCAGATGCAACCATTTTTCTCCCTCTGAAAGGGAGCTGCCCTTTCTACCCACAAGCACCCAATCCATCATTGACCTGCCACACAGATGAGGATGGGCAAGTCTGTCACTTCCAGCCTCTCATTTTTCCAATCTCATCTTCAATTCACAACATTTCCATATCACTTTGCATAAATAAATAAATAAATAAATAAATAAATAAATAAATAAATTCCTCGTGGAAATTGATCAATGAATTTCTCCATGACAAAAGGCCCATTTGAAGGGCTAATGACCTGATCGGAAAAGGAATTCCAGGAGAGGTTTGATTGGCTTCAGAATGCAGCAGCCCAAAGGTTATCTAGAGGAGGTACACTGAACGTATCACCCCAGTGTTATTCCAGTAACAGTTATTCCTGCAACTAAGTTGGCAAACGGGAAAGTTTTCCAACCAATGTCTGCATCACACTGGCTGCCAATCTGCCTCTTGGCCCAACACACAAACACAAACAACATGCACACACACATACATCTTCAACTCTAGGGAAGGGGTACTTTTGAACTACCAGGCAAGCTGAGAGGCAGGTGCCTCTTAGAAGGAGTTGCCTTCTCTAGCCATAAGTCCCCAATCCATCGACGCTCATGCTCCACAACTAAGATAACATTCTCTGCAAAAGTAAATCACAGGAAGACGTTTCCAATGAGCACCTTGTCATTACAACTGAGGTTTTCAATTTGACCCTGCAATCTGCAGTCATCTCAGCCAAAACTATGTTAATATCTTAATACTTTTTTTTAAGGGTTGGGGGGGGGAATCAATGTCAAGTCCTAAAAACCTTGGACAGGTTAAATGACTTACAGGTGCAGACAAATGTAACATTTGTGGGTGTGCGGGCCAGTTTGGAAGCAGTCTTCGTCACAATAAGGGAACATTCATACCATACGTTTAAAGCACTATGGTGCCACTTTAAACCATCATGGCTCCCCGCCCCACCCCACCCCCTGGCAAAGAATTACAGAAGCTCTAGTTGGTTACAGGTGTTGAGAGTTGTTAGGAAAACTGTTGCAATTCTCAGGGTAGTTTAATAGTCAATTCCTCTACACAGGGAACTCTTGGAATTGTGTAATTCTTTAGGGGAAGCCATGACTGTTTAAATTGGTATCATGGTGCCAGAAAGAAAGAAAGAAAGAAAGAAAGAAAGAAAGAAAGAAAGAAGATTCCACCTAAACATTAGGAAGAACTTCCTGACAGTGAGAGCTGTTCGGCAGTGGAATTTGCTGCCAAGGAGTGTGATGGAGTCTCCTTCTTTGGAGGTCTTTAAGCGGAGGCTTGACAGCCATCTGTCAGGAATGCTTTGATGGTGTTTCCTGCTTGGCAGGGGGTTGGACTGGATGGCCCTTGTGGTCTCTTCCAAATCTATGATTCTATGATTTTATGATTCTATGGTGCGAATGTGGCCTAAGAATATATGAAAAGTCTGCTCTATTGGGCCAGTGGCCCATCTAGTCCAACAGCCTGTTCTCAGTGTGGCCAGCCAAATACCCCAATAGGAAGCCCAAATGTGCACAGGAAACACAAACGCATTTCTGAAAAGTAAAGGGAAAATGCTATGTGAATTTGCATCAAAAGTTGGCTGTGGGCAATGTTGATTGGCCAGCACTCATAATGTCATCCTCTCCCCCACCCCCTATCTCCAGTCTCTAGAGCTGCATTGCTTTAAAAAAAAATTCTGGGTGGAAGTGTTAGGTTTGCTTTTCGCCTCCCTGCCTTTTTGCACTGTGCGGTACTGCTCAATCTTCACCTCCCGCATAATGGGGAGACAGGGTGAAATTGCTGCTCTTTTCTTTTTTCCACCCAGTCGGAGCAGTATTAAGTTTCAGCCAGTCGTTCCCTGTGTTCAGAGTAATAAAAGTTTTGCAAATTGCCCATTTTTCAACCCTATTGAATAAGAATCTCTGGTAACCTAATCCACTCCTGGACCAAATAACAACGTTATTTTCCCTTGGCATTAAGGAAAACTCTAAAGGCTGCCTCCTCCTCCTTCCATCAGAAGGGGAAGTAATGGAAGGGGGGGTGAGGAAGGGGCTTTAAAGGACTGCTTTAGAGGTTGTTAATCAGGCCTGCCTGTTCTTCCCTCCCCATTAGTATTTTTTTAATGATATATTTATGCACTCCAGAAGCCCCATTTTATCTAGAGACTATTTCATCTAAGACCTGTTGTGGAAGGGCTCTGTGGGTACCATATACTTTGCAAGTAGAAGGTGTCAGGTTTAGTCCCCAGAGTTTCCTGGGGAAAGGGATTGATGGTTAAACCACTCTGGGAATTGTAGCTCTGTGAGGGGAACAGGGGTCTCCTAACAACTCTCAGTACCTTTAACAAACTACAGCTCCTAGAAATCTTTGGGAGAAGCCATGGCTGTTTAAAGTGGCACCATAGTGTTTTAAATGTACGGTGTGAATGTGGCCCTAGTCAAAATGCCAAGAGCATAACCCAATAGTAGAATACTGCTGGGCGTGTTTTTCTGTCTCAAGACATAAGTCTTCAGTGTTTCAAGAACCTCTCTCTCTCTTGCAAATGTTTTCTCTCGTGCTTCTGCTTTTTTCTTTAAATAAACGTCTTGTTATTTTCAGACTTCTCTAGGGACTCATTAACAACCTCTTTTTAATAGGAAAGAAGCAAGGTTAAAACTGGCGCAAAAGGCAAAAAAAAGGACTTAAGCAAGGATACAGGGTTCTTTTTTTTAATTTCCAAAATAGCAACAGTTCAGAGTTTTAATTGCATTTTTATTACTCCCCCCCCCTCAATTATTAATGTGAAAAGATGTAATGTATAACTGTGAACAGCTTTTACATCACTTAAAAGTGGCAATAGATCCTTCTTATCCTAACTGATGATGGTTATTTCATGTACTCTTTCACCTCGGACCAATAATTTCCTATGCACAGGGGGATTCTGAAGTACATGTGGTTCACAGGTGGTCACCCATCTGCCCATACTTCAATGTTTTTCTCTTTTGCCTTGCCCGCCACTGGCATGTGGCCCTCAGAATGTTGCCCCAGAAGGGAAGGTGGCCCTTAGGCTGAGAAAGTTTCTCCACTTCTGTCATAAAGGGAAATGCCTCATTGGCCCAGACAGGTGGCAGCCACCACCAACCAAACAGGGGGATGTAACACATCCCTACTCCCGTGTTGCTCTACATAGGATCCTGCAGCCACCACAAAGGATGTGCAAAAGCTGATCAACAGCAGCTTCAACTCCTGCTTCCTTTGCCCAAACAGTTTGAAACCAAACCACACGAACAAGTGAATGTTTTCCTTTTTCAGAGGAAAATGCTTCCCTGGTGTCATAGTGAGATCAGGTGACTGAATGTAGGGATGTCAGAAAATTCATATGGAAACAGGAACAGATATTCCCAGTTCATCCCATCTCTGAAACAGAAATCAATCCAGCAAATGCAATTGGTTGTAGCTGTTGCTTTTCAGGCCACAAATGATAAATGGTTGATTATGCTCTCTCCTCCATTTGCATTGCCTTTGCATTGAAATGAATGAAGTGGGATAGCATAATGACAGCATAATTTACCTAACTGATGTAATTAATTGTGTAAATTTCATAATTTCACCTCAGCAGAGAGTGAGATGGATAACAATGGTTTGGGCAGAAGATGAACTTCAGTGGAAGACAAGTCTACTTACCCTCATTGGTGGACGGTGTTGCAGCTAGGCCCCAGACCCACAAGTGTTCCAACAAATGGCAGGTCAGATTGTTCAACTGCCGAATACTGGCCAATGCCAGCAGCCCTTGGATGGGCATTCCCCTGGCAGTGGGCCCAACCAGCCAATGGGGACACTTGGGCCCACTCCCAGGGGTGGTTAAATTGCAGCCTGCCCACCAGTTTTTTCTGCCTTTTTCGTCGGATCTCCTGCCTATCCACCCTCAATCTGTTTGCTTTTTCTTGTGCTTTGACCTTGCTATGGCCTAAGTCGGCTGCCATATTCAGGGACAGGCAGGAATTTTTCCATTTGGCAAATTGGCAACTGGCCATCTGGTTTCCGCCTACCTCGTAGCAATCGTCATAACTTTGTAAGGCTGGTAGGTATTGGGTAAACCTAGATCTTTGGTGGAGGGGAGGTTGTAGTCTCTGTCTGCCCCTCCTTTGGAAAAAGAGTATCCTGTTAAAAAGATCTGGGAGGATTGGCTTCTGTCCAATGTCCAGGTGGGTGCTAGGGCCATACCACTCCTCCAACATAAGTATGTAAGTCATAACCCCCCCCCCCCAATGGTTGTGGTTTATCCTTAGATGCACTCCCAGCAAACAGGTTGGAGTGGAATAGCAACGATTTTACTCAATGCCTATGCCAAACTATTCTCGACTGTAACCAATAAAGTTGTGACCGTATTCAAGCCCCAAACCCAAAATGCTGTTGTCTTATGTGGTTATTCATTTCCCCTAGGGAACAGCACTGTGTGTGACGAATGCAGGCAGGAACAGAAACAATGCCCTTTTACATCCCATGAAGGTGTACTGGAGTGGGTGAATGAATGAGGTACAGAACTTGAAGAGCTAGGTCTGATAATCCTTGGGAGGGTCCCAGCAGGCTAGAAAAAATCCATTCAGGACCCCAAGAAGCATCAGAGTTGGAAGAAGAGGAGGTCACAGGACAGTAGAGTGTGGGATTAGATTACAAGAAGTCCCGCTTCTGTGCCCTTCAGACACTGCTACTCAGGCCCCTCCTGAGCCAGAGGGTTGGCATCTTCTCCTGTTTGCAAACCTCCGCCCATGTAGGAGAACCTTGATGGCAAGCACAGTGCTAAACTGGCAGTGTTTCCTCTTCAATCTCCTAGGACATGGGGGTGCCAGTGCCAACATGAACAGACCACCCAAGCCCAACCCTCTCATTTGCTTGCCCAGCCAAGGGATGCTTCTCGCTTGCTACACTGAAGCTGCAGCCACCCTGTTCTTCAGAGGCAAAGGGCAGGGGCATGCCACTTGTTGGATGAACATTTTAGCTAGCCTAGCCAGGCTATCTGCCTGCCATGCCTCTTAGCCCTTGTCTAGCCTATGTATTATACTGGTTTCAGCATGAAAGATATGGGCAGAAACTGAAATCCAAAATCAAGTTCCTCATTCAGCAAGAGCCAGGACACCTATTGAGGGGTGGGTGGCCCATCCATCTGTCAAAGTAGTTGACAAGGGTTGGGGGATGTCAGCCGGAGGGCTGGATCGACTTCCCCACCCCTAGTGTAGAAGATTACAGCCAGGTTCTTATTCCTCTACATGCTTAAGTCCCACTGAATTCCCTGTGGCACATGGATAGGATCACAGTGGATCCAAATGTCACACACATTGTATTGCAACAACCACATACAACCACACACACGCACAGTGATTTGCACCTGAAATAAGTCTTACATTGGCTCTTGAAGTTTCAGCACCAGGTGGCTGCCCTAAAGCTTTGGCTCCAGCAACAGACAGCTCTATTTGATCTGGAACCAAAGGAGCATTCAGTGTGAAGAGCGGAATTTGGAGAGCAGCTCAGGGAGCGGGTCGTTTTCCGCAAGCCTTTCCTTGCTGACGGAGTGTCATTAACTGCAATCAGCTTTGCGGCTGTACTGCGGCCAGCTTGTAATACTGCAATCAAACCCTTGTAGTTATTTCCATAAGAGGGTCTCTGGACCTAAGGCTTGCTTTGTTCCTCAGCCGCCACTGGGCAGATTCAGGTAGTTGCAGAGACACTGGCTGTCAACAGATCTAAACCGTGCACACCTGGCCAGCAATAATGATAATAATGGTGATAGCAGTGGTGACAGACATCATAATTGTAGTAAAATGGATTATAAAATTCTATGGGTAGATATTAGACACATAATGTTGCATGCATCAACTACTGAGAGGCACCTGTAAATCAGAGGATGGGGGGGGAGGGAGGAACTCCCTTAGGCTTTGTTTCATGATCCATGATGCTATGGGATTATCATTATGCCTTCTGCCTGCTGTTGTGGTTTATTTCAATCTTATGTATTTGTAATGAACATATTTAAGCTTATATTTATGGAACATAGGAACCCCTTTTTGCATTATGAAGGGGGAAGGTAGAGAGGGCCACGATGAATTGAAACCCGAGGAAGAAAAGTAGCAAAGTGGTAAAGCATCTGTTTGGAGTGCAGGAAGTCCAAAATTCAATCCCTGCCCTGGTCTCTCCCGGTGGAGCTGAAATCCTGCCTGAAACCCTGGAGAACCAGTGCCGGTCACTGTAGCCAATACTGTGTTAGATGGACACTATTCCTATGTTCCCATGTCATTACTAGGGGTGGGTGAGAGTGTCTGATTTTGTTTCTGTCAGTTTTATATTTTTCCAGTCTCCAGTTCTCCATATTTCCACATCTTTTTGTGGGTTTTTTTGTTCACATACACACACCTGTTTGTTGTTTGTTTGTATCCCACCTTTCCCCCAAGGTGTTCAAGGTAGCATACACACAGTTTTCCTTTCCCCCACATTATTCTCACAACTAGCCTACCTTGTGAGGTGGGTTGACAACCAGTGACTAGTCCAAGGTCACACAGGGAGATTCCTGGGACTGGGATTTGAAACATGGTCTCCCAAGGTCTTAGTCCAGCACTTTAACCACCACACCACATTGTGGACTTGCAGCCCATTCTATCCCTCATTTGGTTCACGTGAGGAATTCATTTAAGTGCTGGAACAGATTCCAGGTGTAGTGGGCAAGGATGGAGATATAGCAGACTAACAAAATCACAGAATAATACAGAAGCATATGATCTAAAGGGACATGGGTGGTGCTGTGGGTTAAACCACAGAGCCTAGGGCTTGTTGATCAGAAGGTCGGCAGTTCGAATCCCCGCGATGGGGTGAGCTCCCTGCTCCTGCCCACCAAGCAGTTCGAAAGCACGTCAAAGTGCAAGTAGATAAATAGGTACCGCTCTGGCGGGAAGGTAAACGGCATTTCCGTGCGCTGCTCTGGCTCACCAGAAGCATCTTAGTCATGCTGGCCACATGACCCGGAAGCTGTACGCCGACTCCCTCGGCCGGTAAAGCGAGATGAGCGCCGCAACCCCAGAGTCGTCCGTGACTGGACCTAATGGTCAGGGGTCCTTTACCATTATATAATCTAAAACAGCCTTGAAGGTCACCCAGCCCAACACCACTAAAGGCAGGATGCAACTACAGCATACCTGAAAGATGCCCTTTTGAGACTCTGCTGAAAATTCCTCCAGTAAAGCAGAACCTACCACTTCTGAGAGAGAGAGAGAGAGAGAGAGAGAGAGAGAGAGAGAGAGAGAGATTGTTCCTGTGTCAAATGGATCATACACTGGGATGTTCTCCTCAATGCTTAGCCTATTGTTTCCCTGCAATTTCCACCAAAAAAAAATAATAATCTGGAGCAGGGTGGGCAACATTTTCTTCTGGGCAACATTCCAGGTACTACAGGTGGGTTGGGCCGGGGGCAAGAGTTTGTGGAGCAACATATTTTACATTGTTACAGGAGGCTATTTTCTACACAGACACACACATCCCTTCCTAGTCTCATCCAAGAGGCATTATCATAACAACATAAGAAAATAAAAAGAGCCCTGCTGGATCAGGCCAATGGCCCATCTAGTCCAGCATCCTGTTCTCACAGCGGCCAGCCAGATGCCACAGCGGGAAGCCTGAAAGCAGGACCTGAACAAAACACCCCCCCCCCCTTGTGACTCCTAGCAAGCAGCATTCAGAAGCGTTACTGCCTCTGATTGTGGAGGCAGAGCATTGCTTCCATCATGGCTAGTATCCATTGATAGCTTTCTCCTCGACAAATGTGTCTAATCCTCTTTCAAAGCCATCCAAGTTGGTGGCCATCACTGCCTCTGGCAGGAACTGTGGGAATACGTTTGGGAAATATGTTTTATTTAGGATTATTTATGCTTATGTTTACTGTCTCCTTCCACTCTGGAAGGGAAAGTGAAAGCAAGATCCAGCAGGCGATTTACTGCTGAGATCCTTCCGCAGAGTTCATTGGCTCCAAAATTTAAACTTGGTAATGGTCAGTTAATCTGCTTCCCGCCCAAATTAGGGCAGCAACAGTGTTGTGATTGGTTTGTGTATCGATCATGACGTTGGTTGTTCATTCAATAAAAGCTGTCGCTCCCTGTTTGTGGTGTGGAGAACGTGCTGAAAGCCCAGAGAACGTTGCGTGACAAGCAAAGAGAAAGTGAAACCATCCAGTCACGCAGGGCAGCTAAAGCCATTATCCTCCAGACTGCAGTCTTCGTCTTAGTGTTTTATTTTCAGTTTTTGTTTTTAAAACCTTTTCTTTGGCCGTTCAGTTTTGGCCACCCTTTAGCTTTACTTTCCTCTTTGGAGTTTTGTAACACGACAGGCGCTCGCAACCATCTACGAGGCACTTTTCTACGAACTCACAGAACTCAAACCCTTCAGGTCGCAGCCAGCGGTTCCACGGCACGGTGTGAGCAGGCTCCGGAATTACCGGCCGTCCCGTCTTCAGGCTGCTTATGGCTGGTGCTCTTTAAGCACCGGACACCCCAACAACCGGTACCCCGTGTGAGGCGACTCAGCAGCGACTCTCCACATGTGGTACCGGCTACCTATCCCCACAAGGAACAAGTTCCATGATCTGCTATGCACTACTCAAAGAAGTGTTTTCCTTTTTCTGCCATGAATCTTCCAACATTCAGCTTCATCGGCAGACCCCAAGAACACATTCGGGCCAGGCGAAAACACATGCAAAGGGGCGAAAGCAAGGCCGGTGAGGGGTGTGGCTTGAAGACAATTCCAAGAGCCAGGTAGAGAGGACCAGAATGCTGTATTCAGCCCCCCCAGGCCCCAGGTTCCCTAAACCCTGTTCTGCAGAAACAGAGAACAAGCCTGCTCCATCTTTAAGAGATGTTCAAGGCAGATGGGCAGATTCGGAATCATGAGTAATAAAGCCAACCAAAACAGAGTCTGCGTCAATCCGCAAGCCTCTCTGACTCCCCTCTCCTCTTTAGCATTACTAGTATTGTTGGCTCATGCAGGATGTGGTAACAAATCCCCCTAATCTCCTTCTGACACCAGAACGACAAATAATGCACCTACAGCCTCATCATGTTTCCCACAGCGGCCTGGGAGGGGCTGGGAAAGCTATTAAACCCCAGCTCCTCTCACATCACGATGGGCCGCTGATTTATTCCTGCTTCCAGCGTTGCTTCCCTTAAGTGGGGTCCGTGTGCCGTTCGTGCTCCTCTGGGGCATAGTGAGAGACCTACGGCATGATATTTCCCAGCCCTTAGCCCTGTATCATATCCCTCTCACTTAAGCATTGCATGCTGGGAGAAAGACAGAAAAAGAAAAGGCATGCATTGGCTCACAGCTGGAGAAAAGAACCACAGAGAGCTTAGGGAGGGCCGTGTTTGAAATGCCATCTGTAGGGGTCCAAATCCTGAGGTCATCACAGGCTCACTCAAGCTATGGCTGGGTGTTGTGAGGGAGCAGCCAAAAAATACGTGACACACGACGGCGTTCTGCAATGATTCAGATTTCTTCCTTAAGATGGGAAGCAGAAGTGGCTTCAGGAAGCAGAAAGAGACCTTTGCATGCTCAGAAGCTATTGGGGGGCAGAGGAGAGTAACAAGATCCTGCTGAGTTGCTGAAAGTCTTTCAGGGCTGATTAGGCCTTGGAGGGAATTACTTTCCAGGCCATTATCTCCAAAGATTCAGCTTTGTGCTTTGGAGGCTGAAGAACTGAAATTGTGCCAGATGGGAAAACCACCTATCAGCTGCATCATGTTAAAGAGATGTCATAGTGGTTTGGGCTTTGCAGTTTGCATGGAACATGAGCATGAACCCTGTGATCATCGTCTGAGGCCCTTTTCTGCATGCCTCCTCTTCAAAGGTCTGGAGAGCAGCAACATAAAACTTGGCCTTCTCTGCTGTGGCTCCGTTTGTGGAATGCTCTCCAAAGGGAGGCTCACCTGGCACCTTTGTTACATATATTTAGGCACCAGGCAGAAATGTTTCTCTGTAACGAGGCCTTTGTCTGATTGAACATCCTATGGCCTTTTAAATGTGTTTGTGGGAGGGGGGCTATTGGTTTGTTTTTGTTTAATGCATTTTGTGTTCTTGTTTTGTACTTTTAATAATTTTTATTAAAGATTTTCTTCATTTACAAAAGCAAATGCATTGTCTCTTTCTTCAGGCTGTTTTTTTCTACCGATCAGTTATATTTGTTATATATATAGTAGCACCTTAGAGACCAACTAAGTTTGTTCTTGGTATAAGCTTTTGTGTGCATGCACACTTTTTCAGATACACTGAAACAGAAATCACCAGACCCTTATATATAGTGGGGTGGGGGGTGGGGTAGGGTTTTTTTCTCAGAAGGGTAGTAGGAGATGGGTGATTGATTCAATGGGTATGGTAAACCTGTTGACAACTGTTAACGACTGCAATTAGTCCTGCAGGAAAAAGCAAGGGATAGTATGCAGATGATTAGCATATGTAATGAGACAGGAATCCAATATCTCTATTAAGACCAGGTCTCTGCATAGTTTTCAATTTAGTGATAAGTTGTAATTCAGCAACTTCAGTTATATTTGTTGTGAGATGTTGGTGTTATATGCAGTATAGGGTTGGGAAGAAAAGGGGGGCGGGAGAGAGTGTGGTGGTAGTAAAGCTTATGTTCTTTTATTTAGTGGGGGTTTGTGTCAGCGTCACTTGAGTAGGTTCTCTTTCTATTCGCTTGTTATGTTTCCTTGGTGGTGAGAGAGGTTGGGGTGGCTTAGCCTGGGGTATGGTTGATTGTCTTTGGTTGGTTGGCTACAGTGGGATTTGTTTGTGCATAGGGTCGGGGGACTTGTTGGGTTAAGTTAGCCATATTGAATTGTATGCTGGCAGTATACAAATTTAATAAATAATTAAGAAGAACCCTGCTGAATCAGACCAATGGCCCACCTAGTCCAGCATCCTGTTCTCACAGCAGTCAGCCCAGTGGCGTAGGAAGCCACTTGGTCACCCAGGGCAGCAAACCCAGGGGCCCGGCAACAGGGCACGCTGCTCCATGGTGCACATGCGCAGCATACCATGCACGGCACACACACTGTGCACCGTAGGCAGCGGCGCATGCAACGTGCGTACTACGCACGGCACATGCACCGCTGTGTACGGTGCATGGCACATGCACGCTGCGCCGCTCCATAGCAGCGCCGACGGGCGGGTCCCGAGCAAGCCGCGGAGTGAGGCAGCTCTACCCCACGGCCCGTCCAGGGCCCGCCCACCGGTGCCGCTATGGAGCATGCATGCACAGCGCATGATGCATATCCATTATCCATCCTTAAAGAAATCAGCCCTGAGTGCTCACTGGAAGGGCAGATCCTGAAGCTGAGGCTCCAGTACTTTGGCTACTTCATGAGAAGAGAAGACTCCCTGGAAAAGACCCTGGTGTTGGGAAAGATGGAGGGCACAAGGAGAAGGGGACGACAGAGGATGAGATGGTTGGACAGTGTTCCCGAAGCGACTGGCATGAGTTTGGCCAAACTGCGGGAGGCAGTGTAGGATAGGGGTGCCTGGTGTGCTCTGCTCCATGGGGTCACGAAGAGTCGGACACGACTGAATGACTGAACAACAACAACTTTTTTGCATGTTATCAAATAAGATAAAAGATGCAAAAAAAGAGCAATATATATGGTATTTGATACTGGTTAAACTGGCCAAAATGTACAAAATAGGCTAAAAGTTTGTTGGAAATGCCTAGTAGTAGATGGTACATTTATTCATTTATGGTGGAAATGCAACCAGGCAAAGGATTTTTGGGAAATGGTGTATAACAATTTTTTAAAAAATCTTTAAATTCACATTCCCCAAGAAACTGGAAGCGTTCCTTCTAAGCATACTGTACTTGGGAATGAGCTACCAAAAAAAGGCCACAACCTATTTTTATATGCAATGACAGTGGTAAGAATAATATAGGTGAGATATTTGAAACTAAGAGAGACCCCAGGAAAAGAACAATGGTTAAATAAATACACTGAATATGTAGAGCTTGCAAGTATGACATCCTAAATAAGAAAACCAAGATTACAAACAGACAAGGAGTGAGTGGGAGTATTTAGAGGAATACTTACAAAAATTTGATCTTAAATATAAATTCCAGGTAGGGGATACCTTGTGACCAACAGTTGACAATATAAAAAGGGTTATGAGAATGTAGAAAATAAGCTGAGTGAACTAATGTATATGCAGCTAAGCAATGTGTATAAAGAATTGACATGGAACACTGGGTGGGAAATTCTACTGTATAAGAATGGAAAATGATGTAATTGTAAAGCTGAAAACTTAAAAATAAAATAAAATAAAGCAGGGGTTGGCAAGCTTTAACTCGCCTGGGCCGGTTCACTCCAGCGGAGATCCCTCTGTGGGCTGAATTGCACGCGCATGTAAGTGCGCCTGCCCGCAATTTCCAATGTCTGCGTCTGTGCAGACATGATTTCCGGTGCCACAGAAGCAAGTCTCTGCACTGCGCCTGTTTAGCGCAGCATGTGGGGACTTACCAAGTGGGCAGCTCAGTTTGGAGGCAGCTTGTGGGCCAGTTAAACGACGGCTGTGGCCCGCTTGTGGCCCATGGACCTTAGATTGCCTACCCCTGAAATAAAGGAATAAGCTGCTGTGTGAATTAAGCCCTAGTTGTGGCATTCTGCACCAACCAAAGCTTCCATGTTAAGCACATGGGAAGCACTATATATATGCCTGCTTGCAGGTATGGGGTTTATGGTGGGGGGGGGGGAGGTCTTAGAAAAGATGGAGCTGATCAACCATGAGCAGAAATCCAGCCATTATCACCCATTTACCTCACACAGACAACCTTCCATGTACAATATCTTGCTGCACAACCACAATACTACTGACGCCGGTGGGGTCTTCCGGAATCTAATTTCATCATAGCACGAATGTGCAATTTTCCCCCTTTGATCATTGCCTTGCAGGAAACTCCAGGCAGCCAGAAGTCTTTCAAGGCACATGAGAAATGGTGATTCCTAAAGAGGACGCCCTGCAGCATTTTTCAGTTTATCGAAGCATCTCACTCTCATGCACCAGAAGGTTGAAAAACGCTGTGACTTGCAACAGGAATCTTATTGCAGGATACAGCAAGATGAAGGCTGGGCCAACACATTGATCTGACAAATGAATGACACATTAGTTATGTTAAGCAACTGGAGAATTTATATCATTAGGCTTCTGGAAACACAACTAAGGAAGGAATAGGGGTGCCATTAGTGCTTTTTTTCTGGGGGGACGCATACCCCTAAACATTTTGTGAATCTAAGTTTTACCTCATCGAGGGGCAGTACTTCAATATGAGTAGGAAAATGAGAGTACACTTAAACATTTTTTTAGAGAAAAAGCACTGGGTGCCATACCAAAATAGATAAGCATAGGCTTATAGAATTATTTTATGGAACTCGCAGAACTGACCGCGAAACTCTGAGACCAGAGGGAAGAAACGGTGCAGGAGGATTGGAAGAAATTCAAAGACTATTTGAAACGACGTGAAAAATAGACATTTGAAATAAAAATCAGAGGATATATAAGGCTACAGTAATGCTAGAAGTTAGATTAAAATAGGATATAAGAAGTAGTTAGAAATATGGTATGTTTATTTTTATTAGGATTAAGATTAGAGATATGATTATTGGTTATAAAGATTAAGATTAGATGAGAACGAGGATTTTACAATGTTATAAAGTTACTAAAGAAGATTAGAAATGAACGCAGAAGAGAGGATGTGAGGAGGTCCCCAAACAATGTTATGAATAAGATAAGGATAGTTAGATAAGTGTTTGAGTGTTGGATTATTTGTATTTTTGTAGTTTTGTAGTTTTTTATTGTTGTCTTGTTATATTTTGTATTTTGTGTGTGTTTTATTGTTAAAATTTAATAAATTCTTTATAAAAAAAGAATTATTTGTGTGTCCATGTGTGCACGTGTCCCCTCCAACACTTCACAGAGGTTAGTAGGAACATGTTTATGTATCTGAACATCCCTAATTGCACACCAAAAACCACTGTCTGTTAGTAGTGAACCACAGGCAGCTGTCGGAAGCAGTGGTGGCTGGTGCCCATTGGAACTGGTAGGGCAGAAGGCAGGAAGCCCAACAGTAGGTGGTGCCAGAGCCAGTGACAGGCAATCAGAGTCAATCAGAGCCAGAACAAAGGACAGGCAGTGCCAACTTATTCTAGTTTTATCCCCATCCTCCTTCCTCTACAGCTCCCAGAATTATTTGGGGGAAGCTATGACTGTTTAAAGTGGTACCACTTTACGCTTCTGAGCACAATTCAAAGTGTTGGTGCTGACCTTTAAACCCCTAATGGCCTCGGTCCAGTATACCTGAAGGAGCGTCTCCACCCCCATCGTTCTGCCTGGACACTGAAGTCCAGCGCCGAGGGCCTTCTGGTGGTTCCCTCACTGTGAGAAGCCAAGTTACAGGGAACCAGGCAGAGGGCCTTCTTGGTAGTGGCGCCCGCCCTGTGGAACGCCCTCCCACCAAATGTCAAAGAAAACAACAACTACCAGACTTTTAGAAGGCATTTGAAGGCAGCCCTGTTTAGGGAAGCTTTTAATGTTTAATAGACTATTGTATTTTAATACTTTGTTGGAAGCCGCCCAGAGTGCCTGGGAAAACCCAGCCAGATGGGCGGGGGGGGGGGGGTATAAATAAATAAATAAATATTATTATTACTACTACTACTACTACCATGGTAAAAGTGTGATATGAATGTGTCCCTTATGGGGTGAGGTCTCCTATCCTTAATGACATTGGAGATGACTTGTGAGAAACATATTATATTAACACAGAGCAGTAATCCCTCCTTCAAATCAACATATTGAAACAAAATTGTAAGAAAGAAAAAGCATTCCCTCGCAGAGGGAAATTCCTAAATCTAAGATGTCTGATAACTAACGGCGGCCAAGGTGAATTTGGAAGAGAATGCCAGTATTGACAAACTTAAAGGATTAGGTGATTGTAAGGTATTGTTGGAAAGGTTCTCTCTCTCTCTCTTAATATTTTTTTGAAGAGCAATTTTGTGTAACTCAGAACTTTAATACATGGCAAAATAGCCTGGTTGAGGCTAATGAAACTGACATCTGGTGCTTGGAAAGAGCCAAGTTATGTTACTGTGGAGGTCACAAGGTGAGTTGCCTAGTCAGCAAATGAAATGAGCCCAGAGATCACATGTATGGCGGTATCACATTTCCGAACATGTCAGACTGACATCCCATCATACACAAATCACCACTGTTCTAAATGAGTCGTAATAGTCAGCTCCCTTTGAATGTTTGGCTTTAAAAAGGCTGCCTTTCTCCAAAGGGAAAAATGTCCCATTTTCAATCGCCCCAAGACCACTTCTTTCTTTCTTTCTTTCTTTCTTTCTTTCTTTCTTTCCTAAAACAAGGTGCTTCACTGAGCTGGCAAAGCCAAACGCCACTATTTCTGCAACAAATCACTGCACAATCAGATTGAGGCCACATCCTCACATTACACTTAGAGTGCCATGATACCACTTTAAAGAGCCATAGGTTCCCCTGAAGAATTTTGGGAACTTATAGTTTGTTAAGGGAGTCAAGAGATGTTAGAGATCCCCATTCTCCTCCAAGAGGTACAATTCCCCAAGTTCCCTGTGAAGTGGGATTGATTGCTTAACCACTCTGAAAATTGTAGCTCTGTTATTTGGTAAAATGGATTTTACATCCAATCTGCGTATGTTTAGTTCTCAGTAGGGCTGCATCTCAGGAGAATCCCACACCTTGAGATTTCAGGGCCCAAATGATGTCCTTAAGCATGACACATTAAGCATGCACCAGAGTTGCTGAAAATGAAAAACAGAAGGTGATGAGCAAATATGTCAGGGATTGTGTGGTCAGTGGTTGTAAATTAAGATAGAAACCTTGCCGATAACCTACCCCTCTCAAAGCTTCCTTGTGCAAACCTAGTCCTTATTGCTTCTTTAAACTTGACCATTACTCTAATTTATTTTTAAAACATGGCTCTCACCAGAGCTTTTATGCATCCATATTTGCTTTTCACTTCAACTCTGGATCAGACACGTTGTTCCTTCACCACCGGTGCCCCCGCTTCTTTCACACAGACTACTACATGTCCAGCTTGCAGAAAGGGGGTGGGTGCTTGAGAGTGAATGGGGAATTCAGTTTTGGATAAAACAGAGCTAAGGAGGGGATGGTCTGCCTCGAAACTGGAAATATTACCGGAATTATCTTGTACGTCAAAGTTGCTCTCTCCAGTCACTTAACAATCGCTCAAAGAAATGATATAAAATATCACTTTTTTACATAGCCGAAATAATGGAGTGTTTGTCAGCCAATTCCTGGATGACTGAGCCCCTTTAACTCCCTGAAACTAGATGCCCTTCTTTCTCCCTCTCAACCTCCCGAGAAAATGTTGACAAAACAGGCAATTTTCTGTAATTTCTCCGCAACCTTCTGTCATCGCAGGGAGGGACCTGCTGCCCACTCATTTCAGATAACACCGGCAGGTAACCTTTGACATTTCTCCTCTCTCCGCCTTGGAAGGCTCCTGCAAGTGTAACAGTTGTGCCTTTCAGGCCCTTCGAATAGTCGGCCGCAATTTAGGCTTCGCCGTGCTGAAGGCCGCCTTTGTTCCCTCCGCTGACTAAGAACCTCTTATAAAAGGGATAAGAAATGCTGTTAATAGCTCAAGAGTGGGCTAATCAGTGAGTGCTATTACCCCTCCAATATTAGGAGGGATGACAGAGTTATCAATAACCCAGCCCCCAGGTGAGGTACACCAGCCGATAATGTGAACTCTGCCCTGATCTCTGCTTGGCTGAGCGCTCATTTAAAAAGAAGCACCACTGTCTGTTTCCCTCTCCCCCTTTCTTCATAGCTTGCCAAGTACATACATCAGCCACAAAGCTTTCGTTGTGTGGGTGTGTGGTGTTTTCTCTTTCTCTCCCCCTCTTTCTATCCTAAAGTACAGTGATTTGGCTCCTTTAAACAGATTTCGTTTTTTTAAAAAACAATGAACCATGCATTCTCCATGCAAAAGCACATCAAAATGGCCTATTTGTTTGTTTCTTAGGGTAACCTTATTTAAAAAGCTGGGTTTGCATCCAGTGTTAGTCATCCTCAAAGTAGACCCATTGGAAATGAATGGACATGACCAAATGCGGTCCATTAATTTCAATAGGTCTGATGGGGTTGTTGTATCCAACTAAGTTCTACTCAGAATAGACCCACCAGGAATTAATGGACCAAAATCAGCCATCTCCACTCCTTTAAATGGGTCTGCTCGGATTATAACTCAGTTGGATAGCAATGCATAGCCGTTGTGTTATATTCCCGGGGCAGTTAATAACAATAATAAAATACCGGTAAATAACATGGTAATATGACAAATATAGTGAGCTGAAAACCATAAAAGCAGTTTGGGGAAACAAAAATGGTATTTGCCTGGTGTTGAAAGGAGAACTCTACCATTCTGTGATCCTAATATTCACTGGGGATAGCATTCCACAACCAGGGCACCACCACTTAAAAGGCCCTATTTTTCAGATGACGGAGGCTCCTACAGCAGGCCCTTCACTGAAGATCTTCCTTTTCGGATAGTTAAATGATGGATACAAGTGGTCCTTCATGTGTGGATATGGACTTTTTGATGTTAGAATATAGCAGTGTCATTTAACTAATTTAGATCCATTAATTTCAATGGGTCTGACAGAGTTGTATCCAAGAAAGTTCTACTCAAAGTAGACCTTCTTAACTGGACCTCAGTGGGCCAAATTTAGTTACAAACATTAATTTCAACAGATTTACTTAATTGGATTGATTTCCGTTCTGGAGATAGGAAGACTAACCAAACATAGTCAATTTCTGTTCCCATTTCTGCTTTTCTCAGAATTCTCCCAACATCCCTTGTCAAAGCACTTCATTAGTAAACCACTGAGCCGAAGGCTTGCTGATCAGAAGGTCGGCGGTTCGAATCCCCGCAACGGAGTGAGCTCCCATTGCTCGGTCCCAGCTCCTGCCCACCTAGCAGTTTGAAAGCACGTCAAAGTGCAAGTAGATAAAAAGGTACCGCTCCGGCATGAAGGTAAACAGCGTTTCCATGTGCTGCTCTGGTTCATCAGAAGCGGCTTAGTCATGCTGGCCACATGACCCGGAAGCTGTACACCGGCTCCCTCGGCCAGTAACGCGAGATGAGCGCCACAACCCCAGAGTCGGACACGACTGGACCTAATGGTCAGGGGTCCCTTTACCTTTACCTAGTCAGTCATCAATAATATTTCTTATTGTTTTCAACTAATTATTCCATGTTTTTAAGGCTACTTAATTGTGATGTTGGTGGCATTCATCACCTTAGCCATGTTTTCTCTCAAAAGGCAGCATGGGTAGAATACAGCCAAATTAAATACTTTTATTTAAGTCACCATTTCAATGCCAAGAATTCTCCCACTGGAATCAACACAAGAAGAGCTCTGCCGAATCAGGCCAATAGCCTATATAGACCAGCATCCTGTTTTCACAGTGCCCAGCCAGATACCTATGAGAAGCCTGCAGGCGCACTTAACACAAATGCATATTTTCCCAACCCTCCCCACTCTCTCACTATATATAAGGGTCTGGTGGCTTCTGTTTCAGTGTATCTGAAGAAGTGTGCATGCACACGAAAGCTCATACCAAGAACAAACTTAGTTGGTCTCTAAGGTGCTACTGGAAGGATTTTTTTTAATTTTTTAATTTTCTTTTTCCTCTTCAGAGTCAAGCTAAGAGAAGAGAAGAGAAAGCTACATGACTTTGCATCAAAAGCAGGCTGTGAGCATTGCTGATTGGACAGCACTTGTGATGTCGTCCTCTCTCCAATCCCTCCCTCTTGTCTTTAGGGTCCGCCCCACATTCCATAATGGAGGGGGTGACAAATTATCAAGGAACAATTACTGCCCTACTAGGGCGGTTCATTGGGGAAAAAAAAATTCATGCCTGCTCCAAATGTCTTATCTTACTATACTAGGGGTTATATAGCTATATATGAAATTTCATGCATATTATTACTTGTTATTATTCATTTGTAAGAAAATATGAAATAACGTAAAACCGTTTTGGGGGGGAATCAATGGGGGGGTGACAAATTTTCCGCACCGGGTACCACCTGACCTTCCTACACCTCTGGGGGGGGGTGACAAAAATTTTTTTTTTGCGCCAGGTACCAATTAACTTGCTACGCCCCTGTTAGGGCTCCCTTGCTTTTTTCACGTGGCAGTGTTGGGTTGGGTTTTCAGCCTTCTTGCCTTTTCGCCCTACACACTACATCTCCATCTTCACCTCCTTCATAACAGGTAACCTACGAAAAGCCCTCAAGCATGTTCTGAGCACAACAGCACTCTCCTCTCCTGCAATTTCCAGCAACTGACATTCAGAAGCATATCAAGGGCACTTAAGAACTCTTAACATTGAATGGATTGTGCCCTGTGTATGGCTTATCAATTAATTAACAAAATCTGAAAATAATAGTAAAATGGTGGGCTTTGATTGTCAAGCTTCTTAACGCTTGCTTTCTTTTTCTTTTCTTTTTCAAGGGAGAGGCTCTTGAAAAAACGACATTTCTTCCTAATCCCATCTTTTGAAATCAGGGGATCTTTCATACAGCCCCAGGGTGTGTTGCTTTTAAACATACCCCCATCTTTTAAGAATGCCTTGTTTTCATCAGGTACTTGACTGGAGTTTTGTTACTAATTCTAGACTTATAGTAGCTAAAGCCAATATAATACTTTCCCGAAATATTACTCAGAACTGCTTAGGCTAGTATTTCCAAAAGCCCAGAATACTTTAAGGAGCTCAGGATACAATCTCAAATGGCCAGGAGCCACATACCACAATGTCTGACAAGAATACTTTCCCAAGCTCTGTATTTTAAATATCTACTCTTGCATCAATATGTTTTATTTTTTTCAATAAAAAATAGAGCAGCATTGTGGAATCAAAATAACACTTGCCTTTTCTTCTATGCCAATGTTTCCCAAAGTGGGTGATACCACCCCCTGGGGGACGCTGGAGCAATCCAGGGGGACAGCAGTAGCCTTGGGTGCAATTGGGGGGCATTGAATATAAATAAGGGGGCGGTGGAAGCATAAAGAAGAGAATAAAAATTTGAAAAACCGTTCATACATGTTACACCTGTTTTGTAATGATGCTTACTGCCAGATTGGGCGCTGCTGTGGGACAGCAACAATGCCTCCCCTGGACCCAGCGATCGGGCTGGAGGCAAGGGGTTTCAGCTTCACCTAGGCCCAGGGAGTGGATTGCAGCTTGTCTGCCTATTTGGCCAATGGCAGGCGGGCTGCGGCACCAGCCCTGCCCTGCCCCTGAGGTGGATTGGACTGAGCCGACAGGCTTCATTCCAGTCTACCTCATGGGTTTTTAATCCTGGAGCCTAGTCCACCTTCTCATCCAGTTTTGAAAAAACCATTTGTACATGTTTCATCTGTTTTGTGTAATGACGCTTACTGATGTAACATAGAGTTAAAGTCATAGTGATCAGTGCTTTGCTTCTAGGAAAAAAAGGTGGCAGTACTCACCATGAAGTTGTCACGGTAAGTGCCACACTTTTTACCAGTACTTACTTTATTTTCCAGTTACAGGTAGGTAGCCGTGTTGGTCTGCCATAGTAAAAAATAAAAATAAAAAATAAAAAAAAATCCTTCCAGTAGCACCTTAGAGACCAACTAAGTTTGTTCTTGGTATGAGCTTTCGTGTGCATGCACACTTCTTCAGATACGTTTTATTTTCAAAAAACACACAAAATGGAAGTTATAACTGATCAGTGGTCAAGTCAGTTGACAGAAGGTAGACTTGCAGCGGGGCACGGAGTAATTTTTTTCTGAAAAGGGGGCGGTAGGCCAAATAAGTTTGGGAACCGCTGTTCTGTGGCATGTGTAACCAATGTGGTGCCCTCCATATATTGTTAGACTACAACTCCAATCAGCCCCAGTCAGCATGGCCAATGGTCAGGGATGATGGGAGTTGGAGTCCAGCAATATTTGTCAGGCACCTGCTCTGAGTAAATCTTTTGTACACAGAGAAGGAAGAGATTTCAAGATGCCTAATGGCAAAAAGATACCAAAAATAAAAGTCAAATTTGTGAATAATCAGTAACAGGAGAAGTGAGTGCAAAAGAACACAGTGAACTCTACCAGGGAGAAACCGGGCACCTTACCCTAGGCCATCATAGTAGGTTGACAGAGAAAGGGGCTGCTGATTGGCTCTCCCTTGCATTGAAGAACCAGCACTTCATGTGGTCAGAGGGTGGTTCTGCAGTTATCAAAGCAAAGCTCAGGGGACACAGGGAAGCCTTGTGGTCCTACAATTATTTGGTCCTATACAGCTGTTTACTCTGGCCTGGTTCCCCATTCTGTAAAATTCATTATGGTACTTGGGTACTGATGGAATGGCTTTTTGGTGACACATATCAGCTTGATTCCTTGTTTGCATCCAGACTGCAAAACATTTTAAAATATCGTTGTTACACTTGTCTCCCACCATTCGAAAGGAGATTTGACCAAGAGGCAGTGACAGGCCCAGGGCACTCTTCAAAACTGTGTCAAGATTTCAGTGTAAGCCTTATAAGAATATAAGAAGATCCCGCTGGATCAGGGCAGTGGCCCATCTAGTCCAGCACCCTATTTTCACAGTGGCCATCTGGATGCCTGTGGGAAACCTGTGAGCAGGACTGGAGGAAAAGAAAAGCGCCCTCTCCCCTCCTGTGGCTTCCAACAACTGGTATTCAGGAACTTCAATGCAGAGCGTAGCTATCATGGCTAGAAGCCATTGACAGCCCTCTCCATGATTTTGTCAAATCTTTTAAAGCCACCCCTTGACTAAGACCCACACTATTCCTACACTACACTGGCTCACTGATTAAAGTTGGTTCAGACACACAACTCTGCTTTTGCAGGAAATATGGCTGTGCTTGGGCCTTAATATGTCTTTTACTTATTATGGGCTGAGCTTACAAAACACACAAGCTCCATAAAAATTACAAACGAGCTGCAAACCTCATTTTTCCTTCTGTGTGCCCTGTGTTTGCCCTTTATGCGCCCACTTTCCCCCTGCCCCCGGTTGTGCAATCATCTTCCCAAATATGTCACCCCAGTCTGTCTTCAAATTACCCTTTTTATTGAAATCGATAAAATAAAATAAAAAGTGTAGGGAGGGGAACGCAACACTAAAACATTATGGTGGCAGCTTTGTTATAAACTCATTAATGGAGGAACAGCCAACTAGATAGACCTTTAACCACCCTGTCATTGATTCCAGTGCAAGGAGAATGATTAAGTGTGATAATCAGTGGACAGTTGCTGCATTTGTGTGCTGGAAAGGGTTACTTCTGGCCGGGGTCCTGCCAGTGTACCTATCACCAATTGTTTGAAAGAGAAGGCACAAATAATTATCACCTAGATTTCTTTTATTTTACTTTTAAGGAAAGGGTCGATGTGCTTAGTTATTTAATAGAAGCCAATGTTCAGTTTGTACGGATCAGCACAAACAGTAAAGCTCTTCCTGAATTTCTGTACTTCAGGCCACTAGGGGTTGGGTGATTCATGGACTGCAGGAAACGGAGGAGGAGAAAGCAGCCTTCTTCATACTGGTACTGGTCTTGGCCACATTAGCCCTGGCCAGCACAGAGAGAGTGGTTTGGAGGCTTAATGTACGGTACCTTCCAGCCCATCACTTTTAAGTGATCTCTCTCTTAAATGTTTCCTTTCTTTGGAGGGAATGCGGAGCTCTTCAACCCATTACTGATAGTTGTCTCTGAACTAGTCTTGAACTAGACTTACTAATACAGTAAATCATTAAAAAAGACCCCTGACCGTTAGGTCCAGTCGCAGACGATTCTAGGGTTGCGGGCTCATCTTGCTTTACTGGCCGAGGGAGCCGACGTTTGTCCACAGACAGTTTTTCTGGGTCATGTGGCCAGCATGACTAAGTCGCTTCAACGTGTTTTTGAACTGCTAGGGGGGCAGGAGCTGGGACCAAACAACGGGAGCTCACCCTGTCACGGGGATTCGAACCGCCAACCTTCTGATCGGCAAACCCTAGGCTCAGTGGTTTAGACCACAGCGCCACCCACGTCCCTCAGTAAATCATTAGGTGTCTCTTTCTTAATCACTGATCTCTGAAACAAGAAAGTAACAAGTGGGACTAAGAACAAATGTTTTGCATAGTTGCAAAGTGGGGTAGTCCTCTCTAATAATAATAAAATGATGGTGGTGATTTATTTATACCTCGCCCATTTGGTTGGGTTCCTCAGCCATTCAGGGAAGCTACCAGCAGATTAATAGCCATGCTTTTGTTTCTAGAATACTCCATTCCATACCCTCCCCACTGGTTTTCAGACCCCATTCCCTCACGTACTGCATTCCATAGTCTGCAAAGGGGGATGGGGGGTCCTTCCCTCTGCACAGAAAAGTAGCACATCATGAAGAAGCATTTAAGCTCAGTTTTCTATGTGCAGGGAATACAGGCCTTTGAGTTACAGTATTTATTTTCCCAAGTGGAGCATTCAGACAGGAGCTCTCTCACTTCACCAGTTGCCTTCAAATTTGGACACGACATTCCTTGGCCATATGGGAAGGTTCTTAGGTACCTAGATTGCAAAAACATCACACCTTTTCCAGGTAAATCCGTGAATTTGTGCAAAAAACAGCGCCCTCCAGTGGACGTCAAAGGAACACACGCTTTACAACAACAGACTTCAGAAGGGGGGGTGTTTAAAAACCTCTATAAATAAGTTAGAAATTAAATTGTTATAACAAAAGAAGAAGAAAAATGCTATGTAAAAATCACATAGAAAATTAATTTGCTCTCTGGCGCCATCTGGCGTTGCATTTTACAACGCATTCAAAGCATTATTATTATTTTTTAAACTAAAGTGGCTCCCAGCATCCTAGTTTTGGATATAATGTTTCTTTGTATGGTATCATAAGGGGAAATGGCAGCCAGTGCGAGGGGCATTGGAGGGGGAGGCAGGAGGAAGGAACTGCAGGCAATTCCACCTTCCTATAGGGCTTGTGTGAAAAGGCAGGGGATGAGGACTGGCTGCGGGGCACACAGAACTTGGTGGGGCCATGCCCGATTTGCTCCAAAGGAGTAGACTCCACTGTACTAGATGCAACCTATTGCTTCAATGTTCCATTTAGAAACTCGGTGAGGTGAGGGTTTGGGGCAAAGATTCAGTTTCAAAAGGGCCAAATGGAAATTGCGAGAAAGGGAGGAGAATTGAAAGCCAGGAAGAAGTCATACCTTTGCCTGTGTGAAAGAAGTCTGAGAGAAGGATGAGCAGAAATGGAAGAGAGATGCAGGTCAGGAGGAGATTTCTCTCTCCCCCCCCCTCATCTGTCTTATGCATAGACATTGACTCCTTCCTTGGACACATCAACCAGGCTGGAACAGAAGCAAAGGAAAGATGGTTGCATCCCCTGCCAACAAAAGAGGCCCGTAGGCCTCGCAGAGACCTGACCATGACCTGAAAAATGGCTGCAACGTGTAATGCTGGAAACCTTGACTCATCTCTGAATTACATTTCATAAAAAGCCCATTAAGGTTTGAACTTTGCAAAGCAGTGCATGTCTATATATGTGTGTGTGATGGTGGTGGGGAGACTGAAAAGTACCTTTCATAAAGAGCTTATCTGGCCAAGAGATACACGGCTTTAGAACTGTCCGGCAGAAGCCTTGAGAAGCAAAACGACTGTAATATGAAACATGCAAACGCAATTAGGGGAACTTTAACTGCTGGATCCAAATCTGGAGGTGGGGGGGGGGGCTGCTGCCATTGCTGGCTCTTTGATCAGATAAAGGGAGAAAAGTGCAGGCAGTTGCTTCGGCTCACCCTTTAAATAAAATGATGTATGCTACCCAACCAAAAAATTATAAACAATTTCCCATTACGTTACAGGCCACTGTGTTAACTTCTTCTTTGAGTAACTGTCATCATTTCTTATCAATGGATTTTATCCAATGGTATTCCTACTCAGAGAAGAGAAGACTCCCTGGAAAAGACCCTGATGTTGGGAAAGATGGAGGGCACAAGGAGAAGGGGACGACAGAGGACGAGATGGTTGGACAGTGTTCTCGAAGCGACTGGCATGAGTCTGGCCAAACTGTGGGAGGCAGTGGAAGACAGGAGTGCCTGGTGTGCTCTGGTCCATGGGGTCACAAAGAGTCGGACACGACTAAACAACAACAAAATTCCTACTCAGAGGAGACCAAATTAAATTAATTGACAAGTTACTCATGCTTGTTGATTTCAATCCAAATAATTGTTTAGTTTGTTCAGGGTGCTGTCTATTTAGGAGCTCCTTCCAAACCCTGCTCCATAGCATCCATTTACCTGGAGATGCTGAGGACCTTCTGTATGTAAGAAATGTATTCCTATCCCTGAGCTACATTCCCTCCTGCATTTTCTGTATGAATTCT